>NW_020447220.1:1250995-1759371 GCF_003343035.1 Apteryx rowi
ATTGGTGTCTGTGTGGTGATGGTCCGGGGTCTGGGGAGAAGGCCCCGTGCCTCCTCGGTAAGAACGAGAACGGTAACAGTGACACAGAAAAGGAAGATACTTCTGATAATATAAACCTAGACTGATGTACACATTGTGTGTGAATAGTTCCACTGTCTACCAAAAGCAAACTGAGCTGTATGGAGAAACTGCATGGGAAGTTAACTTTTTCTTGAATTTCTTACAGTTTGGTGCTTTACAAAGAAATAAGTTTTGGAAAGCTGGAAATGGGTGACAATATAATTGGAAGAATACTTTTAAACCCTTATATTTCAAGAACACAAAGAAAACAGTGCAAAGGAGGAAACTGCTTTTGTGGATCTAGTTTATTAATAAGCATTGTAATTAACAAGACAACATGCTGTACAGAAACCTGAAATAGAACTACTGCAAATTTACTGTACTTTAAATGCTGCTGGACTATGGCATATGATGTCCAACTGCATGATCTGTAAAGTGTGGTTAGGGCTGTTGCAATACACGGACATACACTGCTCACTCTCAGATCCTGTAGTATGCCATAGAGCAGGGAGATTTCCCAGAAATACAAACTCAAATATTTACAAGAAATTGTCAATCTCTCTTTTCACTAGGGATAACATAAGTTATACACAATTTTCCTACGTATACCAAATAAAATCTTTGCCTTCAACTTTACTTTGTGTCTGCGCTCCCTTATTTTTTACCCAAGAAAATAATGGCAGTAAATGGCCGTGTAATAATTTAATTAATAATTATTGATTAAGTATTACTTAATTACTTAAATATACTGATTGGTATTAAAGCTGCAAAAGCAAAACTTAAGCTAAAACTGTGGGAGACAAAGTCAGGCAAGATGAGTGTCAATTTTCAAGCTTTGTAAGCTCTGTGTCAATTAAATATCATCCAAGTAAGCTTGAATCAAATAACCTTGAGCTAATCGCCCATTAGTTACTGGAACTTCTCTAGGTCTACTGGCTTTGGCTTGACCACACTGGAAGCAGGGTAATAAGAGTAGCTTGATGCTGATGTGGTTCCACACTGGATTACAGCTTGCTCAGAATACGACAGAGCAAACTTCTAATTCTTTTAAGAAAATCTAATGGATCTATACACACTGGGGGCACAGATACATGATACAAAGTACTGCACTTTTCCAGCTCTAAGCCAAGCAAAAAGACCAAGCCTGATTCAGAACCACATACCTAATATTAGCATGACAACTAGCTTGACCTAACATTCATGAGCTCTCAGGTCCTATTAGCGTGGGCTCATTGCCATGATAATTAGCTAAATGGCCTGCATCCTGCCAGCTCACAGCCTAGAGAGAGCAGGTGCTCAGGAGTCTCTGTCTAGCCTAGCAGACATTCTTAATTATTCCCTCTGTAGAATTAAGTTACATTTCAGAGTACAGCACAGTTTAGGAAAACAAAGAAACAGCATATTTTACTTCAAACAGTTTGACTTCTGTTCATTTTTTTTTTAAATTGACTGCTTTACAATAGGAAAAAAGTATCTTTCTTTCTGCCACCAATTCCCCATATCTTTGATGCAAAAGTTAGAAGTGCAACAAGCATGTATCAAGTTTGGGGGGGGGGGAACAAAACAAACCCAAAAACTAGGCTAAACTGTCTGACACATTACTTTGAAGAAGGCAAAGGTTTTCCTTTATTGTTACACTGTATGAAACAATCTAATCATTTAACTACCATTTTACTGTATACTGTATATAGGATTGTTTTCTCCACAAATTCACACAAGAAAGATAAAATAAGTTAAATGACTAAAAAAAAAAATTACACAAAAATATACAGTCTATGTAGTAGATAAAATATTTATATATATGGCAAGATGTGTAAAGAGTCTATAGTAATGTTATTCCTCTGGATACTGACATGCCACTTGAACGTTTTTTAGAGAAACATTGCCTCAAATGCACAATTTTTTATATTATATATATGTAATATGTAATATATAAAAAATGAGGGCATAATTTAACTCCTGATACAATGTGTATTTACAGTTACAATTATTCTGTATCTTGTTGACAGAATGTCAGAATATCATAACACATTTTCATGGATATAACATTTAACCACTTGCTATGATCAGATTCATCTTTATGTTGTTTTTTGTTAAAGCAATTTTTATTGGAATTTTTTGGTTGGCCGATCTTGTGATTTTTGGAGAAAGGGGGTTAATTTCTTCCATATTTTAACAGAAAAAAAACCCCTAAACATTCAAATACAAAATTTTTTTGTTGTTTTTCTCTGCCTATGAAAAAAATCTAATTCTGATTCCTTTATGATTTACCTATGAAAATCCAAAATTGTAGAAATTAATTGCTTTGCCAAAAAGTTTCAATTACAATTTTCAGCCAGAGGGGAAATGTTACAGGAAAAAAAAAAGAAGAGTTTTCGAATACAGCAGCACATTCTGTAAACATTTGCTATGACAGCCCTCTGTAATAAAAACTAAGTCCTCTGCTTAAAACAGTAAGCATTACATGTCAGCCTTATTCTAAATTTTGCAGAATTAATATGTTTGGTAAATCTGTGTCAACTACAGATAATTTTTTCTGTATATCTCTGAAAAGAACTGCTGAATTTTCTCATCATGATGTCCCCAAAACAGATGACCGAGGGCTTTGTATAGATTAGATGTGAATTAATTTGTCAAATTTTTAATTGTCCTGGAATTGGAAACAAGTTGTGTCAGCTATTGTGTGTCAGTAGCCAAAGGATTAATATTTTTTCCAGGATTTACATGCAACTGCAAGCCAATGTGCCATATCTTTTCTAATCATTATTGAAAAATACATTAAAAAAAAAGAAAGAAAAGTAGTACATCATTAGATAATCTGATGTTCACTAATTAAACCCTATCAGTAGGTTAAAAGTGAAGTTTCTTTTATTTTCACATTAAATCTAAAGGTGATTTGAATAGATTTACAGTGGGAACAACGATATATAAAGCTACTTATACCTGCTGGGCACATAAGAGAAGCTCTTTTAGCATTCATTGGAAACCCTCAACAACTTGAACTTCTTTAAATTTTACAAGCAGCTAATATTACAGCATTTTTACACACAGTTTTGTTTATAAATTACAGATTTAAGTTACAATATGAAGCCTACATAGAGTTCTATCCATAGGAAATATTCACAAACTGTTTTTTTTTCCCTCCACACAACTTAAAGATTGTCTCATTTAATGTTGCAATATACTAAAAGTTATCTAGTTTTGTTAAGGAAAAAATTTCTTGGTATGTACATGCTGTACGTGATGAAATGGCTAACAAGCAAAAAAGCACTAGAAGAAAAATGGTTTTTTTCACCTAAGAAAAGCATCTCCTTTGCATCCACTGTGGAATCTACTAGCTTTCCCCTCTGCAGCATTAACAATGTATCCTTCAGCACACAGAACATGGAAAAAGACCTAATCTTTATAGAGCATCACTTTGAGACTTTATCAAATAATATAACTGGGGTGTATTTATAGCTACATCCATTCAGGATTCATTACTTAGATTCTTCTTTCTTTGCTGAGTAATGTCAGTGATTCTCAATAAACTAAGCCACAGTGACAAGAACGCCTTCATATAAAAGGTTGGGGGTAAAGTAAATAATATTATAGCTAACTTTTTACTGAATACTTGCAATAGGTGATTATAGCTGTAAAACAAACATATACATCACTATAATATTCTTTTAAGCACCAGTAGCTTACAGCCACAATATCACATAAGCCAAAAAAACTACCCAGTTTCCTACTGTTTTCAGCAGTGCCTGTGTAATTTTCAACTAACAGGAACAGTAGCCAAAGCAAGCTCTACAAGATAAAAGAAAAAAAGAAAAAAAATTAGCAATAGACTTATGGCTTGAAAAGCATAATATGTATCATAGTGTTCCTTGCATTATTATAGAAAGGAAAATATTGGAAAGTAAAAAAAAAAAAATCTTATTTATAATTTTTAGGTTTTGACCTTCTATATCATATGAGTGTAGTGTTGTTTTTCACACAGAAAAGCCTAGTCAAAAGAGCTTTCCATTTCATCTATTGCATTCTTTCAAAGAACGTATACCTGTAGATTGATCCCCCCCCCAAAAAATCAAAAGCAGTTGTCATGTCTTTGAATACATTTTCCTTCTTAATTATGTAAAAGACAAATTTTGAAGGAAAAGTATACCATCCTTCCTCAGAATTAGATTTTAGGATTTTATTCATTCTATTATGTAAAGTAATCAAATGAAAAATTGCCCACTTGATCTCTATCTGCTAAGGGAATGAAAGGTGAAATTTATGAACATGTTATAAATTATAACAAATAACACAGAAAAGATTGATTTGAGTAAGCTATATTACTATATTTAGATTGTAATATTTCCCCAAACTGTACTAAGAAATTACTTTCAACAGGAAGAAGTGCAAATGCATATTTGCACTATGATGACCCATATAAGAAAATGCAACAAAAAGGATTTTTTGTTTTTCTTTTGATTGGTTTTGTGTTGTGGGTTTTCTTCCCCATTTTGTATATTTTACCAAGAAGTAAGGTAAATTTCCTTTAACTAAGTCCTAAGGATTTAGCTTTTCAAGTTCAATTTAGAATTGTATATACATAAATATTCACAAGCCTAACAAGTTTGTATTTGCACTAGAAACAGTGTTAGGCCGTGACTATATACAGTTACGCTTAAAGCCTAAAATAGCGGATTTGTCAGATATGCATTTATAGCTGGTGCTCGTGTATAAACGTAGTGCTACTCCCAGACACCGGTGCCTGGTGGGATGCAGCGAAGTTTGCCAGGGGAATAACTTTGACGGGATCTTCACCGGCGCAGTGTCTTTCACAGGTGTTGTAGAACGGGGGCCGCGGCCCACCTTGGCCTTTGTCAGGGTCGTCCTTGGGAACGGGCCGTCCGAGCGCGTGTCGTCCGTCGGGCCTGGCTCCTCGGCCCCAGCCCTGCTGGAAGCCAAATGATGGCAAAGGCGTGTTGGACTGCTGGTACTGTGTCAAAGAAGGAGGCATCCAGCAGTTGTCAGAGTGGCCTAGGATGAGACACTCCTGTGTGCAGGTTTCAGAGGCTTCAGCCAGGGCTTTCTGGAGATTTACTTCGATAGCTGGGAGGGTGGAAAAACACAAGAAACTATCAGAGTTCCAAAGACTGAACAGAAAAAAAAGTTAGTGTTTTATGAACAGACGGAACTACTGTTACAGCCATGTAGCTAAAGCCCTTATACGTTCTATTTACAATGACCTTTACCTTTTTGAAATTAACACTTGTATAATAAAGCTCAATGCGTTTTACAAGCCAATACCACTATTCTATAGAATATCTGCATACAATTGCTCGAAAACACTATAATGATTAATATCAGTATTTTTTAAATATTCTTTTAAAGCTGGATTTTTGGGTTGGTTTTACCTTGTTTAAGGCAAAGTGAACTTAATTTGGACACGTGGCAGTTGGCTTCAAAGATGAACTCACAAACTTTAAAAATGAAAGACAATGTAACAGCTATTTTAAACAGAATTGATTTCTCCATGCGTTCAATATTGGAAACCTTGAAAAATCAAAGGGTAATAGCAAGAGAAGCTGTAACCTCTGTAGCTTACTAGGAATTGAATCAGATTTCTTGCGTAGATGTAAGGTTTGTGCCCTTGAAAAAGGATAACAGAAATCATAATTTGTTCAAAGGAAAAGTAAGCTCCTAAATCTGAAAGACATAGTTTACAATTCATAAACATTCTTGATCAGTTTCATGTAAATGATTGTGACTTTGCTATGTTGTATAAATTCAAACTAATATAATTAAAATTCCACAAATAATTCCTTGAAATAATTTGCATATTGTGTATTTTAATTTTACATTCTCTTGTTACGTTCAGGCTTTAAATGTATTAGAGGAGAGGAAGAAATTCTGATTAGACATTTCATTGTGTTGTCTTCACAAAACTGAGGAGCATCTCTTTTCCAATGAAAGATACATACATATTTTTAATATCTGTCTTCATGAAAATTCTGTTTAGAATAGATTCTGGCTCATAACCAGTGGAGAAGGTATGCTTTTAGGAATTACTTATTGCAATATAAGATCTGAGTAGGAGCTTCTCATCTTCTGACTTTTACGTTTAAATAGATACCCCATTTCTGTTTTAGGAAATACTTTGTATGTTAAAATTTGTATAGAGCTACAAAGCACAAATACATATTTCCATGTTACATCCAGATACAAATGAAATTAAGTTTTTTCCTTAAGGCATTGAAATATATAACGCTGCTGTCCAAAATACAGGATGCATCTTTTTAAAACTAGCACTCTTAAATATACACCTGCATGCTTGTTGTTATGCAAATATATTCTTGATTATTTCCCCATAAATATCTTGTGCAAGTATGTGCCTGTTAGTGAAATTATTGTTTATAAATGTTATTTCATTCTATTATTGGCATATCAACATGCCTTCAGTCATTTTTTCTCAGTATTTTTCAATGTAATCCTGACAAAGCTTTGGCATCTTGCTGTTGAAATACTAATCCAGTTATGATGGACAGTAGGAGACACACATGGAAATAATTCAGTAGAGGCAATAGTTGATGCAGAAAAAGTTTCTACTTTTCTACAGCTTTCAATGTCCTGCTATCTGCTATTAGAAACATAAATTACAGAACATACAACTCCTTTTAAGCTCTTTAATTATCCAGGCTTGCTTCTCTTTTGATGAAGGTCAATCATTGAAAACAGGTACATCTTTGACTGAGTGCAAGTTATCCCTCTTTATACAGAAACCGATCTTTTTGTATTTATCTACAAAACCTTCTGGATATCCAGTACATTAGTATTCCTTTCATCTCATGGCTACTATATTTTAAAATTCTATTAAATAGTTAAGTTAAAAAAAATACAATTACTTATTTGGAAAAATACAATTCTTTAGGATATCTAGCTCTTCACAGCAAGTGGTTAGAACACTTACATTGCATTACTATCTCAAACTTCAGTAAAAGAGTAAACAAAAGTCAAACTATCAGTGATTGGCAATAGAAACTTAACATTTAAGCTTCAGACAAGGCAACTGCAGAAATAAAAGGTCACATATAAAATACTCCCTACACCATCTTGACAGATCAGTATGACAGTAATTTTGTGCCATGTGTTGCCAGACTAACTATAAACTTGGAACATGCTAACATACTAAGAATAACAATATTGTCAGAACGACAGATGCATTTATTTTCTTAATAAAGAGACATTTATATCTGAGTTTCAGTTTTAGCAAAAATTTAACAAAAAAACTTTAGCACAATCATGGGTACAATCATGTAAGATATGATTACAAATTATTTTGGCTTTGAGTTGGGATTTCCTTTTACAAGCATCTGCCAATGCAGGATTATTTAGAAGGTACATTTTCTGCAGCAGCCATAATCACTCTTTCTAAGTTGGTATATGGTATACTCATAAATACTGTGGCAATCAAGATTGATTTTCATTATTGCTTATAACTAATAACATGTAAAATATACAGTCTGCATTAACTTTAAGTAGATAACACTCATTTTTACCAAGCACGTCATTAGTGTTGCAAGAGAACAGGAAATAAAAAATATTTAGCAAATACAAGTATTTTTCTGTATGATCTCTGACATTCAGAATTTTTTTTTCTGACAGTAATAGTCAAGTTTTATTTTACAATATAATGCAGTCATTTTAAAGAACAAATTATCGGTGAGATCCTTAACCTCTAGTCTAACTTTAAAAGAAGATTAAAACAAACAAACAAACAAAAAAACACAAACCATTTTTTTAAATCCAAATCACCACCTGCATGTAGGCCATAACATTATTGCAGCCCTGAGGCAGACATCTTCAGGAGGCTGGGTATGCTGTAGGAAAACAAATTAACTGAGGATGTTACAACAAACAGTGTGAGGCAGGCAAGATCCCCAATATCTGCATTTAAAGGGATCTTGGAAAATCTCAGCAATTGCTTTGCTGCAGTAAGAAGTACTAGCAAGGATAATTGGGATGCAGAATAGTTTCTGCTTGGTAAAGGGTAAAAAAATAAATAAAGCTAGGAATATGAAATATTATGCTTTTAGCACAATGAAGTAAGAATCATTGTCGGAGCATAATTCATCAGTTCTTAAAAGAACCTAACATAAAATGTAGGAATTTTTCTGCATGAATATTCACCAGGCATTATCTCTTGTGCCTGCTCTTCCAGGCCATGAAATGCATCTTCTTTCTCTCAGTCTAATTCATCCTCCATTCTCCCGTCATTTTATCATTCTCCTGTTTCTTTAGCACTTAGAATCCTTCTAAATAGCAGCTTGGTACTGGCATTGCACTGCTGTCTAAGCTACAATGCTTTACTCGCAAAACATATATTTTTAACAATTCCCTATTTTATCAAATAAAAGAGCTTTTTGTCAGCAACATATTATACTAATAGTGCCAGTTTACAGCATAGTGCAGCTGATCTCCAAATATTACAATGCAAAGGGGCCACTGAAAATAGCATTAGGACGTTGTCCTCAGCACCCAATCTGGCTTCCCCTCCGCCACTTCCCACCCACTTTAAATGAAGGAATCTCTGGCTGGCTCAGCAGATAAATAATCACCATTCCTGTAGCATCCAGAAGACAATCCAGTGCTCAAGTGACTATTTATCAGAGGCTGTGTGAATTCACCATGGTATTTTCTAGCTGCTATTCTTTAAGCTTCCTTCTATTCTACATCCTCTTTGTAGCAGTTACCTCTTGCAAGGCATTGCTAAATATGTGTGAAGAGCCCTTCTCTCTCCTTTGAAAATGGTAATATAGGCGATTATTCTGCTAGTCCTATAAATACTCTGTGGTAGAAACATCTGTGACATCTGCCTCAACAAATAAAGTAAAAGATGCTTCCTGCTGTCTCTGAATGTTTTCAGGAGAAATGTTGTTTTTTCTCTCCTGAAATTTCAACTCTCTAGTAACATCATCTTGCGTAAGATATGACAGGTTTATAAATGGAAATAGAAGTGTAAATATCCTCCATGTTTTATGAATAAACAATACAGTCAATTGGGCTGTTATCAATCTACCTTGTTTCTTACTTCACTGAGTAGTAATCCTTTAATTCTATTTATTTTTCATTCCCTATGGAGACTCATCAAACATGACAAACAAGTAGTAAAGAAGGAGAATTTTTAAGTCATAGAATAGATCACATTCACGGACATGTGAACTTACCATTTTTACTTGAACTCATGATTGTTGTAGGAACTAAGCTATTTTTTTTTAATTGTCTGCCTCAGAACTGAGAACATTTTTAAAGAACATGTCTGTCAGGTCTCATGAAATGTTTAGATCAGAACTGTCAAGTATAACTAAAAGCACAATAGTTAAAAGACTTTCTTCATTGTTCCACAGTCTTTATCATTTCTAGGTCAAAATGGTTTTCAGTAAGAATATTTACTTTTACATGAATAAACATGGAATTTCAACCTTGCCAGGTAGCTATCATTCAGTCAAAACATTAACAAAAAAAAATACCATTTGACCTGATTTGTTTTTCAGGGTTTTTTTTGCTTGTTTTGGTAAAAGCCTGTCCATGATTATAAAGACTTCGTAGGGTTCTATACGTAGCAAATATATTCTTGCTTAGGGGGAATGAAAGCTGCAGAAATCTACAGTGCTGCTCTTGTCCTCCCAGTCTGCAAAGTAGCTATGACATTGGCTGAATACATGACACAACACTGCATACATCAGCATTTCTAACTCAATATTGTGTTCCAGTTTTAAGAACATTTCTCACAGAGAATTCTCAAAGGCAGGCAGGCTGTTGGTAGGAAAAAGTTTCATCCTACTGAAAATTCATAAGCACATACTTGGTGTATACACAATACACTTTCTTTTCTACCCCTCTGTTCCCCTCAAAAGAGAGACATACTACTAAGGTAACATCAAGAGGGCTGTTTCCTTTCTTGGTCTACCACAAAAGTCATTAGCTGCATCACAGAATCATACAAAGACTTAGGCTGGATGAGACTTTTGAAGGTGTCTAGTCCAACCTCCTGCTCAAAGCAGAACATCTTGGTCAAATTATAAGAGAAAAGGTTTTCCAAAAGTTTAGGCCAAATTTTCAGAACTGCACATCTCTCGCTTTAAAAATTCTGAACATATGTGCCAAAAGGGAGGTGTGCAATTCTAAAAGTCGAACAGTCAACAAGATGAGCTCCTGAAAGCTCCTTCTTTACCCACATACATGTAATAATGATCAAAAGCCATTTGAAGATTTATTCATTAGAAAAGTACTCAGATTAATTAGAAGTCAAAAAATTGTCAGACCGTACTGTATCAATGCAAGCTTAAGAGCTGAGAAATTGTGTAAAGAAAACTTAAAAAAAATTAAAAGGTTAGGAAACAAGTTAAAAGACAAGAATATAGAGTGCATGAATTTTTAAAGCTATCTAGCTGTATTCTTAATGAAAAGCCAGTATTGAATTTGACACATTTTGGATGCAAACCATCCAGTGTTACATTTAGAGCACTCTTGTTTCATAATAAAGCAAGCAACAATTAGCAAGCAATTAAGCAAATTGCCCATAATTATGCCATTGCCGAGCTATTTTTCATATTTTCACAACACAGCACATACATGAATACATAGCTTGCAGTGCCAATACTATTCTGTCAGCATCCAGAAGTGCCTCTCATTTACTGAAGCGTTTCATATTAAACAGCTCCCGTCGCCCTTTCAGTGCTCTCTGCTCAGCAGGAACTCACCAGAGTGATGAAGATGACAAGCTTACACTGCTCATGCCAGCCAATAGCTCCTATGGAGTGGGTTGTCCCCCACCTTTTTTATGTCCACGTGTATGTACTGAACGTGGTACTCAATCTAAGCAGTGATTCAAGCATAATATACGGGAATTATGGTCCGGAATTACCCAGCTGACCAAAAGTGGCCACTCTGTCAACATCATATAGTGGCTTCTGTTAAGAGAACAGAAATGATATTAACAATAAAAAAAGGGGGGAAGAGAATAGTTAGTATAAACTAGTTTACTTCAATAAGGTCAAGGAAGAAGAAACTTGGATATAGAAAGCCTACATAATTGCTGTTATAATATACTCTACTTTTTTGCTTTAATAATAAAATGTCTTTGGGAGAAGATTCTTATGAATATGTTATTTCCTGTACACATCGTAATAAATTAAAAACATAAGAGTTGCTTAAGTCCTGGCCTCTGAACCTTTTTATTAAAGAACAAGTAGGACACAACCACTTCCTTTAGTCTTCAGCCTTACCTCTACTAAAGCACATGAGAAATCATACTCTGAGGAGGGTTGACTCTCCAGGTGTTCTAACTGAATAAACAGGCTTGTGAGAAATCACACATTTACGTGCAATCTACCCGAGTTTCCTAGGCTTGCAACGTTATCCCAGATATCTTGCAAGAACAGGCCCTGTCTCTACTCCAATGAACACACTTATTTCCTAACATCCATTTTTTTTAATGGAATTCCATCCTGAAACACTGCTCTGAGTTAGGCTTCTTATTATAAAAGCCCAGTGGCATGAGGTGTGGGTATTTTGCACCTTGCTTCAGTTGGTCAAACAAATTTTACCAAAGTCAGCTGGGGAGAGGACATATGAGAGAAGAGGCCAGAACAGGGAAGATGAATCAGGGCAAAAGAGAAAATATACGGTAATTCCTGTATAATTAATTACACTTGTAAAGTGAAGAGAATCTTTCCTCTGTAAATAATAGCTTTATTAAAAAAAGTACATTAAATTTTCATTAAGTCATCTCTTCTTATTATTCTGACTAGAATTTCAATCTTGTATTAATTAAAACAAGAAATTGTCTAAAAGCAATAGCACCACAAAAAGTTCAGTTTCAGTAATTGCTATTTCGTACAGAAAGATACCTGACCAAACAAAACAAAACAAACAAAAAAACAACCTCAAGTCCCCCGGACCTCTGCAACCTCTTCTATTCCATACTAACAAATATGGATGTTACAGTGTTGCAGAATATAGAGCACTGACCTTTATTGCTTCAACATTTCAGTTGATTTAATCTTTAATATCCTTTTTTTGTTGAAAATTATGGCAGAACAAATATGCTAATTTTCAAAGGACATATGTTTCTTAGTCTATTTTTATACTATGTAGTGTATATTGAGTTATAAATGAGAAATTTAACCATAACTTGTAAAGTATAATGCATATGTAAAGTATAATGCATATCTAAAATGAATAGCCTAAAATGCAGTACATTTACTACAATACAGGCTAATATAATGCGCTTTATTTAATATTTAATTAACTGCTTCACATTTGCACTGAACCTTGTTAATTATTGATAAAAGGTTCATTATTTAACACAGAATATAAATTTAAATTCAAATCAATTAAACAAGGTGAAATTACATAGTGATAAATGGTTTATCTTCCAGCAATAACCTTTGACCTGGGGATGTAGCAACGCGTGTTAATGCACAGCTCTTCCATACCTGAGGAAACTATGCTCTTAGCATCTTAGGTTGCATATATTACACTCTTCTAATGATGTAAAGTTTCTGCAATAAACCCAACATCTGGGTTTCATCTAGCATATTCTGGATGAAAAAGGGCTTCAGCTGCCATTTTTCAGCTGGCCCCCATAAGAGAAAACATTGCCAATATGAGTTTTCTATAGGGCATTTGTAACACAGGAAACTTTTCTCTTCCTCTTAATGTATAAAACGTTATTTTAAGTCTTTCAAGATACAATTCTTGTTTGCAGTAAGGGAAAGAGCAGTCCACAGAAAGTTGTAGATACCCAGCAATTATCTTGGAATGACTGCTTCTTCAAGGAATGTCTCTATCTTAAGAACATCTGTCCTAATAGAATTCACTGGATAAGTTGAAAGATAGTAAGAAATATGATGGGCTATTTCAAGGTCATGTTCACATTTAGTTCATTTCTGGAAGTACTTGCTCAAATGTTAACTTGACATTGGCTTAATTTTAGTTTCCCAAACAGCAATGTTCTAAAATAAACTCTTGATATTGAGAACACTGAAAACCGTTCAATCGTTCTGTGGAGGACGAACTTTTGTTATCAATGCCATCTGTTATGGCGACCAGGAAAACAAAAAAAATGCAGCATTATTAGTATATCTGCAAGCATTTGTAGAGAGTCTGAAACAGTAAGTATAGCACTAATTTCACTAAGTACTCTCTACTGTGATGATGATATTTCTTAAGTCTTGCTGCTCATAGATATGTGCATATACGTACATACATTATACTTTCTTAAATATTCTTTCACATTATTTGAAATATGAGATACAGAAGATGTAAGAAGAATAGTATATCTCATGTCAGCTTCTAGAGACTGTATTTCAAATGCTTGGTAAAAGTTGCTCTTAACTCTGAAAGGGGAACTCACCCCTTTATGCTCTACTCTGCTGTGCCTGTTGTTTCTTTGAGAATTAACACCCTTTGGATATTTCCGCCTAAAAAGTTACTTTTATTATTTAACTGTCTATACAAAATCATATTAGAAACAAGTCTGAAAATGCTGCAAAATACAGTCAATAGGATAAAATCTGGAAGAGAAATAACTGCATATAGATTTTCTCATTACCATAAAACAGGTATATATATTTGCTGCCTTAGAAAAAGTGATCTAGTCAAACACAGTAAAACAGAATGAGGGCTAACTTACAGAAAAATCACTGAACCAATTTAAGGCAACTCTGGCTTTTTTGTAATAGCATTTATATCTCCTTTTAGTAATCAAATAATTATTCAAATGCCTCATTAGTAATGTATATGAGGATCCATTACCACGAATTAAACAGATGTGTATTTGCTTAAGTATTTAATCAAGACTCAGTTCAACATGATATGTTCTTTCATTTAACTCAACATTCAGGAGAACTTTTTTCATGTCAGTCTCCTGGGGAATTTAGGAGCATATTAGTGCTATTTTAAAAGAGACTTAACATGTTGTAAGGATAAAACAAAGTGAGAAAAATGTATTATATCAAGAAAACATGGCCGTTACTGTACTTTTCTGATAAAAGCAATTACATTAAAACAAAACAAAAAGGTTGAGGTTTTGTCTGTACATAAAGGCTGTTTGTCTCAAACTATAAAATGAGCAGTCCTCAAAATGAATCTTTGTGTAGCTAATCCTTTGAAAAAAAAAATAAATTTGCTTAGCTGTAATTTCTACTGATTAAGAAAACAGACCTGTTAGAATCCAAAGTCTTCAATTCTTAATATCTGTTGTCTCTCTTAAAACTTAGCTGAAAAAGTCACTTACTGTTTTGTACATGCTTGCATTCAAATATATACATCAAATTTGGAAAGGAAGAAAATTCTTTGTTTACAATATCTGCAGTGTAAGTATAAAGAATACATCATATTCCATTTTTAAGGTTTAAGTTTTAAATAAAATTGTGTGAGGGAGAGGGAGAGGGAAGGAAGGGTCTTAAAGTGTCATTGAACCTACATAAATTCATATGGTGAGGAAATAGCAGAAAATATACTCCTCATGCCTAGGTTGTGGAAGCTGTAATCAAAAAAAATTTAATTACCTTTTGTGGTTCTCTAGCTAGAGAACAAAGATCTGGAAAATGCTGAACTTGGAGATGGAAACATGGATGAACTTCAGAGAGATAAGAAGGAAACAAAAGTTCCAAGTGGAATAAGGTCAGTACTCTTGGTAACAGACCTGCATGGAAACATTAGTGTTCTCGCATAGTCCTCTAACAACAAATTCTGTGGTTTAATAAGCAGATTAGGTAAGCATGTTGTTCTCAGCAGAATGCAGAACACGGTCAGGGGATGAGAAAGTGGCCAAGCAGAAGCTGATTTTCAGGTATGTTTGAGACACCCCTCAAAGGAGTTACTGCACGAGCTGTGTGTTGAAGAAGACCTGAAGTTCTGCTTGCACCATCTATATTTACACCCTTTATTCACTTCAGGAAGAGTTTCTTGTATTTGTTTCTTGGCATGTATCTACATGCCTAATGAGGCTCTATTTTCTTCTTGTTGACTTTACAGTAAAAATAAACAAAAGTTTGATCTAAAATAAAATACTAAGCAATTCTGTTAAATTAAGTAATGGAACAACTGCTGGCAATTGTTCATGGTTCAGACACTTTAATGAAACCCTAATTTTCAAAAGGAAACCATAAAAAACCCAATTGCCAAGTAAGGTAGCGAACATATCTTTTCTATGATGACTCAAGAGATAGAAAATAAAAGTTTTGAAGTGGTGCTTTCATTGGACAAAAAGAAATTTTAAGTCAAAGGCTGCTGGAGCAGCCAAAATAAAATAAACATACAATATTTTAAAAATATCCCTATGCCTTTTATGCTGTGACTAACTACTATTGCATTTCAAGAAAAAATGCATTTTTCTTTATTAGAATACAAAAAAGGAATTTGTTTTTTGTTATGACTATATATATATTGTTATATATAACTATATTTTTGTTATGACTTGATACATATATAAAACCTTGACTTTATTTATTTTGCTGCTGTTTCTAAACATTAAGATATTCAAATATAAGGACCTATGCTGATATCTAAGTAACATGCTATGTGCCCCCCCAGAATAAATGTATATGCTTATTTGAGTGCTGGTAGATATTACATTTGATTGGACCGTTAACATTATTATATCTATTTATTTGAGTTTAATGTGTTAATGAAGCTGGCTGAAGCTTTATTGGCAGAGCAGTTTTCCATAAAAGACAGTTTCAAAGTTCAACTATTTTGTGGCAGTATGTTGGTTCAAATGACATTTTATGATATCAAGTATGGAAACTAACAGTTTCCATTTTCTCTATTAATTTGCATTTAGATTTTTAAAAATATGAGAATCTTTAATGTTTTAACATTATGCAGAAATGACATAACTGAAAGGAAACGGTCTCATCCCTCTAAAGCATTTCCTCAGATTTTACATTTCACAGTGAATTTCAAGTTGATATTATGATTCTGGAAAAAAATTATTAAAAGAGTTGTAATTACCTAGAAGCTGGTAATTCTATTTTCCAACTAAATATTGTATTATTATATTGAATATATATCATATTATATTGAAACTCATTAAGCTTTTTAAAATTACACTGGAGCCCTAATTGCAAGCAATTAATCACTGCAATCACAAGTAAAGCGACGCACACATTTGGCTCACCTTCTCTTATACTACACTGCTAACAATCTATTGTACTTGTAGCATGGTCTAACACAATCTGCAATCATTTCCATTTCCTAAATTCCTTGTGACTTCCTTACCATCACTACAGAAGAACAAGCTCCACCTAAAATCTTGAAAATCCAGCAGAACAGAATCTCGAGTAATTAGGGGAATATTGCAGGGCCAAGAGGTCAAACTTCATTAATGAGAAGCACTTCTGGATCCCCCTAACCTGGCCAGTAGCATTTCAGTTCTCTTGTGCTTATTAGGCTCCTTAATCACAATCTATAACCTTGCTGGAAAGATGGGGTGGGCAAGTAAAACTTTGACATTTTGTATCTCCACAGGACAAAACAATTCCCCTCCTGCAGCTTTTGTCCTCCCCAGAAGGAGACTCTCCTCCATATGGCTGCAGCTCAGGTGGGTTTGTCTCTTGGAAAACTCTCTGATCTACAGACTCCTTGATGCCTAGACAACATTTTCTAACCAATTTTTCACAGCAGTTTTCTGTCACTACCACTTTGTCAATCTGCCGCAGACTACCCTCAGTGGAACCATATAGATGCTCATCCCTTCAACAAGGGCCAAAAAAATGTGAATACATGGAAAGGGCCATGTTTGATTAACAACTTTGTGATTGCTATAAAAATGAAATTTGAAAGGTAATAATTATATTTGTAATTACTTAGGTCTAAATCTCTTATGTTTTCTATTCCCTCTATTTCTGGGCAGCTGGAGCAATGACTCATTAATAATAATAAAGTCATTTAACCCTGCAGGCACATTACAAGGAGAAAGATGTCATTTGTCATCAATGCAAATAGAACAATCATTGAAGAATACAGAAAGACCACTATTTCATATTTATTGCAAATGATAAAAGGAACATTTTGCACTCATTCTTACCATGACATCCCAATCTGCTTTTTAATTATGAACAAACATAAGGGGACAGCATACAACATATGAGGAACTACTAATAGTGTATTGTCCTGTGGTGACATTTCCATAATCACTTTAAATCTATCCTATACATATGTACTAGTTAAAGCTTTCTGCTCATGAAACCATCCCCCCTAGTAAAGAATGAATTATGCTTTGCAGGATTAGCACTCAAGAACAGCTGTCTTTCTCAGAGTTTGAGAGTCTGACAACTGACCTATGTATTGCTATTACTTCATTTAAGTGAGAAGTTTGGGATTCTGTTGCAATTATGATGAAATACAGTATGACTTAAAAATAAATATGTTTATACATTTGCATTTTTTAGGCCAGGAACTTTTCAGTTGTAATTTTCACTGACACTAATTTAGCCATGGCTGTCTGCAGGTCGCTTAGTTTTCCAGTATTGCTTTGAACTTGAGCGCTGCAAGAATTCTGTCAGAAGCACTCTGTATTAGCTGAAACAAATATTCTTTAAGAAAGTCGTGTAAGTAACTCAGAATTTACTGGATTTTCAAGAAGAACTACTGACGTAACTGCTGGTATATAAAATAAACTTCTGAGGAAGAGGCAAGGCTATTCGTTCCCTAAACAACTTATTCAGAAGATGTGAAACCTTGAGGAAAAATATGGAGTGAAATTTGAACTATGGTATTAGAATGGAAGCAAATAAAAGAAGTTTCATGTAAATAAAAATCATCGTAATCTGAATTCGAGCTCTATCAGGCTAGATAGATACTTCAGATTCGTCTTTGCTTTGCTGTATCATTAGCACTTACCTAACCATCAGGCATGAAGAAAGACCAGAGAACAAATTTAAGAATATAAAGTGTTACTGTGTGGGGTAGAAAGGAGGTAAACAACCCCCCTCAGGCTGTTTATATTTTTTGGAGGTCCCCAGGTAGATTGTATAAAGACATGCTTTAAGAAAGTTAAATAAGTAGTTTTAAGAAATAAGACACATCAGGAAAGAGTAAAATGCACAGAGTAAAATGCATATTTTCACTCTTAGGATAGTGACAACACAGAAAAGCATATACGTAGAGTGAAATGTTTTGTCAAATTGAAAAATGGAAATAATACGAATACTACAATTTTCACATCAATTTGAGGTAAAATGTTTTGAATTACAGTCATTTTAATCTTGTTTTATAAAGAAAATTACTTCAAAAGGGTGATAATTTAAAACAGCATAAGCCAAACTTCTTTGTGCTGCAGTCAGGCACAGAGTGAGTGTGGCGCTGCGTGATTTGGAGCAACCTCTGCACAGCAGCTGAGGGCCTCCTGCACCCGCGCGTTTGAAAGAAGGACGGGGACGCTGACTAGCATTTCCAGCATTTATCTACAAGTACAAAACCACTTACCGTGACAGCTACTACTTTCTAATTGGGCCTCTTCAGGCATTGCTAGCACCTTAAGGAATTTTGGCTGATTCTGCTGAGGCAATACCATCACAGTTATCATCTCTTTGGCCGCTCAATTGTGAACAGTTTCCCCACTGAAGTTTTGCTGTCTTGACTGTAAATTTCTCATATCACTTCACATAAGCCTTTTACAACTATTAAGAAGTTTTTGATGTCAAGGAGTTTTGTCTACAGGATAGGGATATGTAACACAAACTTCCTAACCTCTCAGAAAATATTCATTTTAGTTTTAATTCTCACTTAGTTTCCCTTGAACAACATCCAACAGGGACTTTCAGATTTTCTTTAATATCCTTTTCTGTTCTCTAAAGCAATTTTCAAATAAAGTATAAAAATATTCTAATTTTAGCTAGGGTGCTTTGCAGATAGTTTACTTTTCTAAATCAGTAATATAAATGTTGATTTTCTTAACACCTGGACAACTGACGCATGATGAGAATAATTCAGGCCAGATCAACATTTGATACAATACTTTAAAGAACAGGATTTCGCATATCATTCATAATTTTAAATAGATTGTGTTAGGGAATAGTCGTAGGTGTGATTATTCTGCAAGATTTTAGGGGTAGTAATACCAGCAATACCAGGAAAATGGGAGTGAGCAACTGCTGAGAGCAATCTTTTCAGCCCATTTCAATAGCTGTCAGGACAGGCTGTGTGACTGCAACCATGAGGATTATACTGACTCTTGAAAACAATTTTTTTTTTTTTTAAAGACAGTTTTGAGCATTGTGAGTATAAAACTGTGGGGGTGTAAAGTTAGATTTCATGTGGTGCCCACCCTTTCAAGAAAAATTCCATTACTTTAAAGATGGAAATGTTTTAAAATATGAATGTAGAATGGATTGATCTTTAAAGTATGCTGTGGCAAATTTAATTATATAAACATCTCTTTCTTACCACAGCACACTGTATGTCTCTTCTGAGGATTCTAAAGAGAGCAATACATCTGTGGAGCTTCAAATTTCAGAGAGCAGGTGTTAAGTTTTGAGTGAGTCCTATCTGAATAAAAGGATATCCTCCTAATATAAAATAATGATTTGTATTTTTATAGCTTTAAGAGACTGTAAGTATCTTTGCACAAAAATAATTTTTAATCCTGTTTATAAGCTTTGACATGAATATATTGCATACCTAGGCCAAGAAAAAAAATTATAAATATCATTAAATAAGGCTAAATACTAATATTCAGACTTGTTGTTCAAACTCATCATTTTCTTTAGAATGTATGCCTCAGTCGGCCATTCCTCTGTTGCATATGACAGAGGATTCCCTGGAAACAGATTTTAAAAATTCTCAGTTCTTATGAAGTCAGTGAAGTTTAGCCTCCAGCTCTTTTGAAAATCTAAGTTTTAAACTGTTTTGGAAATCATGGACATAGCAGGCATACATTAAAGTAAACCAAATAAAATGACGTCAGAACAGTTCCTGTTAGGAATGGAAGTCCATATACTGACCTAATCTGTAGTTTATAAGAGCAGAGCCACAAAAGCACATAATTCATGTTTCTTTTCTCATAAGCTCTACAGAAAGAATAATTTAAGTCTGGGGTAAGTGCCATGCTGGCAGACATAAACAGAAAGCTCTCACCATGTTTGGCTCACAGATTTCTTTTTAAGAGGGTATAAACCTGAATTTCTGATGCTGATGTTCCTTAAACATCGTCATCTTTTCTACAGCAAGTATGGATGGCAGGAGGAATTTATACTTGGTCTATATTCCAAATGTTTCATTTAAAATCTTTCTACGGTATTTCATTAACCATTGGATATAAAAAGACCTAAGTCAAAAACAACCAGTCAATTGCTGACTAAGTGTTCACCAACCTGTTACTGAACCTGTCCATCTATTTATTGCTTTATTCATCCATAGTCTCCTCAAAATATCATTAATGTGCTCAGAGTTAATTCATTATTATCTATTGCTTCTATTCAAGCTCATGTTAACAGAATAAATTCATCAAAAAATGATTGGACTTGAAATGGCAGATTTGGATTCTGACAGAGAATAATTTATCATGGCTGAGAAAAAGCCTCCCACCACCTGGGCTGTTTGAATGCTGGGAGATGAAATCGTAATGACTGCAGAACCTCTGCAGAAAAGGACATTAAAGTCTCAAGGAGAAACAAAACAAAACAAAACACCGAGTTTACTGCCAAAATATGCAGGTTCCTGACACCGATTCTTTTTTATTCTCACACTCATAGGCCCTTTCTCTCACCCTCTGTGCTGCCTTGAGGCAGAAGTAATCATTAAGGCTCTGCTCTCCATCATTTGCATACCACAGAGCATATGGGTTACACACTGGCACCATCACACAAGCACAAGGAATGACAGTGACTTTCAAAGCTTTACAGAAATGATACTGTTACTCAGAGGGTCCCAAACCGTTAATCAATACATCAGTGCAGCAAAGGGCTTCATAAGCATGTTGCATAATGTAATAGTAGTTTATTTGATTCACAATTTGTTGTAATTATCCTTTCTATAACAGTAATTAATAGATTTTGAGTAATCTACTTCTCCAAGTATTATACTATACTTGCCAAGTATGGTATTTGAGTCCCAGTAACAGCAGGATACAACAGCATTCATAACATGCTGTTATAACATGTGTGTCATAACATAACACTTAGGTACTCCTAGTACCTAAAATCAAAATCTGATTTTTTTGCCATTATAACTCCATATAGTGGAATTAGAAAGTATTGTGACAGCGTCAGGAATGTGATACTACAGCAAGTGCAATATGGATTGTGAAGATTTATTCTGAAGCCTGGAAACACTTGATTAACCCTCACAGTGTTGTCAGTATTCTAGCTGTTATTGCTTCACAGCATATCCTCAACTGTAGCATGGGGGAATTATCCTTCCCTGTACTAGGAGCTGCTGTACACTGCACATGGCCACTTCTGCAAGGGACCGATATTTCATTTTTCCTTCCTCTTCTTATTTTCTTAGTTTCTAATTCTGTACATAGCACAGCCATTTTCCTGTTCCTTGTCGTGCTGCACTCTGAGTAATTATGCAGCTTCAAGACCTGAGTCACTCAGTTCCCCAAAGGGGGGGGGAAAGAAGGAGGATGGGGGGCAACCAGTGAGTACTCCAAATCTGTCCAAGAAATACAAAATTCACCAGGATCTGCCTACATATTTTATAAAGCATCTTAAATATCAATATAATTATAAATAGTTGTAAATGTCAGTGTTCAAATATCAATGTAAATATGTAGGTTTATCTGGCTGATTCCATGAGAACATAATCCTAGCTCCCCCTGCCTTCGACCTTATTCCAAAACCAAATAGAACTGTGCTTCCAGTTTCACTATCATCAGTCTGCTGTTGCAGTTCACCTTCAAGATTATATTATGTTGATTCCCTGAAACAAAGACATTCAGGGATGTGAATACACCAAGTAACCAATCAGTACATAATGTCAAACTGAAAAAACACTATATTAAAAAACAGTTAACTTTCACAGTAAAGCACTGAAGAGTTAGGAAGTGCAAATTCTGCAATATTAATTCAGCTCCCTTGTGTAAACGTGTTTTGATGCAAACTTTAATTAAATTATCATATACTATTTTTCTGATAGGACCCTTGGGCCCAATTCAGAGAGTAAGTACTTATTCAATATTTCTCTTTGTCTACTCAAATCAGCATGTGGCCATACACCTTTTTAATTAATACTTTCCAAGCTTTGTGTTGAATACAGAGCTATTCATTTCCTTATATACTTTTTATGATATTTTCACAGACTAACCAAAAGCTTCATGAACATGAATAATATCCCACTCGTATTAATTGCTTTATTAAGGCCATTTGGCTGAGAAACTGAGGCATAAAGAAATTAAGCAAAATTATACAAAGTATCCATTATTTCTGGGTGCCCAACTTAAAACAGCTTAAGCTGAATTTAAGCATTTTATATCATACTTGAGCATTTCATATTATACTAAACTTTCAAAGCAGATCTGCTAGAGTTGTGAACATGGCCCTTGGCATGCAAAAAAATCTGAAGGACTCAACATATTGGGAAAAAATCAATTTTCTCTCTCTCTACCAAAGAGCTATGTTATAGATATTTGTAAAACCCTTAAAATACAACAAAAGGCTATGGCTCCCATTTAAGTTGCATCAATTTAAGAAACCACCAAGATTCTACCAAATTTAATAGTACTTCAATCAAAACTTATTTTTGCTAAATGCTTATGTTAGAACACTACGAGTTTCTGGACTTTTATTTTAAAATTATAGTTTTAAATAAAAACATGTATTTTTAAACTCATCACAAGCAAGAAAATACTGCTTCAGACATTGCTTGGGTCATTTATTCAGGTTGGAAAAAAATTCATGCTAAATGTACCCAGTCCAAGATCTGAATTCTCTGAAGATTTACAAAATCTACTAATTTTTAAGTATGGAGAGTAATTCTAGTTTTTCTGAATAAGTTTATTCACATAAAGTTAACTACATGTATGATAACTTTATTTCTATATGCAAGTGATGAAATCTCTATATTGTGCTATCAAATTTTGTACAACAAAGATTTGTGTTTCTTTACCTCTCTTCAAGCTTTGCAAATATGAAAGCATTGCACAGAATATGACATCTTTTCCATTTCAAGCTCTGACTGAAATGTTGTTGATGTTATTCACTGTTCCTGTTTTATTTTTCCTCTGGCTTGCAATAGATTTGTCTTTCACTGTCATTAATAAATCTATATACAACATCAGAAGATCAACATATACTTTAAATAATCCTCCTGCTACGAAGAGCTCATTATTTAATAAAATGCTAAGGAGTGCAGAAGTACATGTCTTTTGATGATTTGAGATGGTATCAAAAGATATCTTTCAAAATATATTACTAACTCTAATTAAATAAAATTCTACATGGTAAACCAGTATCTTAAATTCTAGGAATTTCTCAAAGTGCTTTTTGGAATTAGATTTTCTTCTGTAGAATAGATCAGACCATGGTTAGAAATATTCCTGTTGTAAATCTTTATGATTTTTGTAAGTTTGGCCAAAAGTAATTAGAAAACACACACATACATCAGTATCTTTCAAAACTACTGTATTATCATCTCTAATTGATAAGTATTTTATTTTGAGGATAGTTTTTGTGTACATTTCTGACATAGCCTGTAAACTTTTCTTCCTAATCCCTACAGACAGGCTACAGTTTCTACACAGTAAAGTTAAATAATTCTTTCCCAGGGAGCAAGCAAAATACAAAGACAGATATTGAAGAGAAAGAAAGGAAACATATGCAGAAGAAAGAATAATATTCTTTCGATAGCAAGGAGTCTGTTCTCCCTTTCTGGTTCCAATGCAATCATAATCTGTGGAAAGTAAATCTTACCAATTGTTATCATACAGATGGCAAACAGTTAAGAATTAATTCAGAAAGGCTATGCACAGCTACAGAAAAGGTCTGTTCTGCAACCAGCACAATACACCCAGCTCAAGTAGTTATACCCACGGCAGCTCAGGCATAACTAATATTACGGCTACAGCACCCGGGAGCTCAGAATAGTAACGGTACAGGTTCTCTGAAGCTTTGTAGGAACATGTAAGCTTAAGTCCATTAAGACCAATATATAAATTAAGAGTAATATATATTAAGTCCAAGTAACAGAATATGTAAACGTGCTTGAGGACAGCTGCAAAGGAGAAGGGAGAGGAAAAGCTGCCTAATTCTTATCACATAACACAACAGCTTCAAATTTGACCCTTACTCAAAATTCTGAAATGAACAGTCACATCCTTGTAATCCAAGGAAAAGAAGAAAAAAGGCCAATATGACTTCATGTTTCCTTTCCTGAAATGAAAAAGTAAAGTGGGGAAAGCAAGACATACTCTAGAGGAGTTCCGGTCTCTCAGTTTTTATGCTAGCCTTTTCATTACGAGGTTCTATCTTCATGGGCAGCAATTTGTTGAAAAAATTGTACCATCTAATTTGAGTCTTAAGTGCCCATTAGAAAGGCCATTTGTCCAAAGATTTTTAAAAATAATTGGTCTTCAAAATTCCACAACTTCAGAGTAAAGAACTTGAATTTAAGCCTCATTCTTATTCCAGCAAAAAACTTGCACTGAAATCTTCATAAACTAAACACAGCTAATGCTTTGGGCTCATAGCTTTTGCTCATCCTGCCAGCTAGCCTGCAATAGTGATGCACAAACACATGTAGACATGCCAAAAAAGAAAAGGAGTATTTAAAAAAAAAATCCTGGAGCACACATTTTCAAGCATATATTGATATCAAAGCTAATAGTTGCTATATTTCATTCAAATAACAGACTGTTAGAAGAAATTCCTGAAAGAGAGTAAAATGTCTGATGTAGTCTAAGACTACAAGCAAATATGAAACAATACATTAAAATTAAAAGGAAAAATAAGCTCTTCTAATAACTGCCATTCAGTTTGACCACTGACCCCACAGAGTATCAGGATTTGACATAAACTGCTAACAAGGTGATTCATTACTTTCTACGCCTAATTACATACTTTTTGCTGTCACTCACCAATCGTGCATTGTTCATTATGGATCCAACTTTTCAGACTTATTTTATGCACAGCTCATCATACTATATACCAAAAATGGATGAAGGAAAACATTTGGCTTGTTGAACAGAAGGCGTAAAAAACCCATTGCTTAAATTCAAATTCTAAAATGGCCCTGAAACCTTGAAAGGGATTATGTGAGCTCTTAAGAACAGGTTACTTTCTGTAAATCATTTGGTCTAGGGTTCTTCATCTCCTGAAGAATCACCTTTATATTAGTTACTGCTTTAACTTGTCCATCAAGAGCAGACAAAAAGCAGAGCAAAAAACCCACACAGCACCTAAAATGTACTTAGCATGAAGTAAGAGTTGCATCCACCTTCTGTAAGGAAAGGCTTGATCATTTTATTTGTTCCACTTCATAGCAGCAGAGTCAGGTAATACACTAGGAAATCTTCATTATATTCTCAACAGTCAAGCTTTTATGAATCTGATAATACTAAAATATTACCATGCTAAGTGGTATGCCATTACCATAACACTAAATCTATTACATTAGCATGTTATTACCATGCTAAATGATCAATACAAAATTATTGATCATGCTAAATGGGTAGTGAAGTGGATCTTCTCAGAGAACATACCTGATTTCCACCCAGGCAAATTTGTTCTTCTGATATAAGACATTAAGCAAAAAAACTCAACAAAAATACTGCTTGTTTCTAAAGAATTAGAAGTACTCTGATACTTTTCTAAAATTGGGTCAAAATCTCAGATCCTGAAACATATTTGATTTCTACTACTTCTATACATGAATCCCAGAAACAGTTTATGCCAATCATTGTGTGGAACTTCTGTCATAAAACAATGTGAATAGCTCACAAATCATGTTGGGAAAAGAGAAAAAAAAAAGGTGAAAAGGAAAAAAAAAAACCACCTTGAAATCACTCTTGAATTTGACATGTTTTTAATAGGGACAGCTGAGATATTAACTAAAAGTTGTTTTAGGGATGCACATCATGTCATCATAATGCTGACAAGATCAGTAAGCATCACTGGAGATGCTGGTGATAGATGCAAGAAGAACGGATAAAAGAATAAAAATAAACCCATGGGAACTGATCAGGATGTTTCCCTTAGCTGCACTTCATTGGTATTTTTATGGCACGTAAGCCTATACTGCAGAGGGAAAAAGTATTCATAACAAAGATAGTCTTGCTTAAAGCTCTGGGTATTCCAGAGTCTATTTAAAGTGAAGAGATTTCAGACCATTTCAGAATACTTTTCATAAATCCAGCAGAATTGATAGAATTATTTTAATTTTGTTTTTGTTTTTAAGGAAGATTGATGGTATTTTGAAAGGCGATTACAGAACATACAGGAAATGCATACAAAAATTTAAGTTGTATAGAGAATGAAAAGATTCCAGTTCACAAAAGGTTCAATACTTGCCCGATTTATTGCTTGGTTCTTCTTTCTTCCCTTTCTCTCCCCTGCCCTTCCCACCTCTTCCCACCCCTGAAACCTCATGGGGAAGTGGGACCTTCTGTTTAGTCAGCAGCCAGTTACAACTTGGTCAGATGCAGTTTTTCATTGCAAGGGAATTTAGTAACCTTACATTGATTAATTAAGCTAGGGTCTCTAAACAAACTGTTAGAGCTCCTATATCCACAGCTTGCATATCTAATCCAGATAACAGGATACGCAACATGATTGTCAAAGTTTGTGAAAAAATGAAAACAAAACCACCCTGTATTCATTCTTCTTTGTAGAGTTCCTAATCAAAGAATAAGTTGTACTTCTAGGTGGAAAATCTAATCTGCATTTAAATAGAATTTTTTCCAAATAATAAACAAAAGCCTCAAGCAACATTTTTACAGCAAGTCTTGTTGCTAGTTCACAGCCTAATCCTTCTATCTCTATCTGTAATCCTTTCTTCTTTTGTATATTCATTTCCTTAGCAGTTTATCAAGGCATCTTGGCAGTTTGAGTTCAAAGTAACAGTAACTTGTGCATTTCCTCAAGTTTTTTCAAAGCTGAGCCTAAAACTGTTAAAACTTTGGGTGGTCTGCAACTCAGGGCAAACTATCTTTATTAAAATAAGGAGAAGTTATTAGCTTAAAGAATGAGAGGACTGACAGATTGAAGGGCATGTACTTTGCATATGAAACACTAATGACAACAGAATGGCTTCCAGGGTGCGTCTATAGTGTATTGTGTGACCTTACTGAAAACCTCTGATGCATTTGAAGTTGGTATTTTTCTCTGAGCCCTAAGCAGCTGCCTATACAGATCGTATGGAGAGCTGCCCATCTCACATGTGATCCAAAATAACCAGAACGCTGAGCTGGATGTCACCAAAATCGGCAAGCCCACGCAACCGCTTAACAGCTAGCCAAATGGTGAAACAAGCCATTTGGGAAGCTGAGCATGGGCTACATCTTCATTCTCTTTCCTGACCCTCTCTTTGCTTCTCTTTGAGGCTGTAGAGTGGCACCCCTGTCCACTTAAAGGAATCTATAACTGTGACAGAGTAGAATTCCCCAAAAGGAGAGGTTTAGATTTGGAATAGGAGGACGTCAAATGCTAGAAATTACTTTTAAAAGTCTTTTGAAACAGACAAAAGCTCAATTGTCAGAAACTATCTTGCTACGCTAGCAGAAAGTGTTTTATTCTTCCATCCAAAGGCAAGAGATTTCATGCTACTTAAAGTTACTGAAATACCCACCTCTCCTATTGCTTTCTCTGTGAAAGTAGTATTTACGTATTTAAGTGCAGAAATTCAAGGATGATCTGAGAAAAGAAGGCTCTGTCCTAAATGTAATAACACTAAAGAAAACCATTATTAAAGGAGGAGATGCCTCAGAGGAAAAGATGGAAGGATAGAATTAGCATTCTAGAGATTTACCAAATTCTCGGATATAAAGAAACCTACTGCCAGATGAGCAATAACTAATTTAATTCAGATTTCTCTACTTTAATAAATGTCAATTCTAATTAGACAAATGCCCACTAGATTTTGTCTACTTAATTCCTACTTTAGTCCTAATATTGACAGACCATCAGCACATCACCCTTTAAAATATTTTCTTATTTTACAGCCCAACAACAAATTTGACCTATAACTCTATTGCACTATTAGATGTTGTTTTAAGCTAGTTCATTTTGTAGTGAGCCAAGCTGACTTACCTGCCTTTGAACGAATACAGTTTGGAGACACTGTGATCATCTTGTTTAGAGGACTAACAATTTAGAATGTTCCCCCCCCCCCCACGAAGAGAAATAGAGTTATAACTCAATTTGTGAAGGAATTTTTTGGATTTCAGGAAAGGGAGAGAACTTAGGAATCGGTTCTCTTCCAGACTGTCTGTAGCATTTATTCACATTCAGGGAAGAAAAGCAACAATATTAAGGATTCTGTAAAAGAAGCTGGTAAGCTCCTTTAGCAAAAGGTTTTCAGGAAAAGGGGAACATTGCAAAGCTACAAAAGGCAATAGAGTTAGGGAAATAAGAATTTAAGAGGGCTGGGAAACTAAAATGACCATACAAACAAAGGCAGAAACCTGGCAGAAGTTCCCAAAGGAAAATGTATTTGAAACCTACAGTTACTCTTAACTGAAGTATTGCTTATAATAACACATAAAGGAACAGGATTCAACTGCATACAGATGGAAGGGGTGCTTTTTGGTTTTTGTTTCTTTTTTTTTTTAACCTAAGAATACAAACAAAATGAAGAATCTAAATTCACCTAAAGTAAGAAGAAAACCATTAACAATTACAGCATTTCCTGAGGAAACATTCTCCTTGTGAAACAAAGCAGTATGCCAATAAATATTTCTTATCTTTTAAGTGGAAGACACTCTTCAAGAAAGAAGATGCTCACTTCATAAATTGGCTAATTGTTAAGTTGAAGGACAAAACGATCCTAGGTAGGAAAGAGACTGAACATAAGAAACAACCTTCCCACTTTACAACCAATGATTGCAAGTTAAAGAAAGAAAAGGATAAAAACAGTTCATTCATTATTGATAGATAAAGTATTTATTAGAGAAATAATAATAATAATAATAATAATACACTTTTCATCACTAGAAGTACCATTTATCCAGACACTAAACTGCTTTGCAAATACATAGGGGATATTTCAGCTATGGTCAGAGGCTTAATATTTCACCTTTCCACCGAAAAGCATGTAGACATCTGGAGAGATAATAAAATCCCATATAAAAGATGGTCAAAACTATATATATATATAAAAAAAATAAAATACTATTTTATGTTAGTTGTACAGTCAACTGTGGAGATTATTCTTGTAACAGATGTTACACGAGGTGAGGTTGCCTTACCTAGATGGCAAATATCGGACTATTATACAGAACTTACCTGAATCCCTTCGTGCAATCAGTTTAAAAGCTAGGCACAGGACAAACCATCTCTGCTCCCCTGATGAGTGACAGGTCAGAGGAAGCGGAAGAGAGGAAGAACTTTAGATATTCCCTCAATTCTTATCCAGCCAGGGATGAGGTTAGGTTAGAGAGAGAATTAGCAACCTGTATCTCAAGGGCCTTACAGAAGGGTGACAGAAGAGGCTGACATCTGCCCCTCTTCCTTTTTTGTGGACAGTGCATTTTTACGCTACATTTATTATGTTTTTGTCACAAAGGATATCTAATGACACAGAAGAACTGTCAGGTCTCCTCAACCTAATGACTTGTTTCTGAAAATCAAAGTCAAAGGTCAAGAAAGATGTCATATTTGGACATTACATAGAGCTGCATCCAACTGTATCTTTATAGAATTTCAGAAGGTTTTCTAACAGTGAGGAATAAAGCTATTGTAATAAAGCTAAAGCAAAAAGCTATTACAGACAACACAAAATACCAATGAGGATAACATCCTGTAAAAGGAAGAGTGTTCTCCTGATAGTCGCAGAGGATGAACACTCAGTGGGGAAGCTGGAAAGTGCAGCAGTAGTCAGTTACAAGCATTCAAGGAAGGGAGGAAAGGAAAGGGAGGTGGCAAAAGGAAGAAAGGAGAAAGTAGACGAGAAAAAGATACTGATATTTGTGTTAATAAAAGGAGAAATTAGTTTTTTTTAAAAGAAAGAATTTCAAAGTTCTGATTTTTCATCTTCATGTTTTGAAGCTTTTAATCTCAATTCTCACTGGTAGAAATTTCTTTTCAAAAAGAAAAAGGCCTTCTTACCAGCCTCTCAGAAAGCTGAGATCCTGGCAAAGTAACATGAAAACAAAAGGGGGAACTACTGAATAAAGATGAGAATAAGCAATTCAGAGAAATTATGAAATTCTGAGTACAACAGGTTCTGGCCTACTTATAAATTAAGTTAGGTTTCTAACTGATTATATCTGCCTAATACTCTTTCAACAGTGTTTCCTGTAGTTGTCTCAGTATTTCTACTAAAAAATTTGTTATATTATCAGAGCTGCTCCTTAAGGAGTCATACAATACAAATAATGGCATTCATTAAGCCACTTAGAAGTCAAAGTAAATAAGTGCTGAACTGAAGTAATTAGACTATGTAATATAAATGATTAATCTATTAGAGTTCACAGCAAAGGTAAGATGCTGATCTTGCATTTACAGCACCACTAATGGAGAATGGATCTAAAAAACTCCAATTAGGTGGAATTAAGTGGTCAACCCTCTTAACTGGAAGGAACGCAGAATTCGAACTTAAAGAGGAAAAGCTAATTTTTAACACAAGAATGTAGCTCTTTGCTCCCACTCCGTCTCTCCCCTGAGCTGTCCCTGCATCTGGATTTGATCTCCGTTTCCACATGCCTGGCTGGCCCAGCCACGCTGTGCCCAGCAGAGAAGACTCGGGCGAGCTCTTGCCGCTGCTTCTCAGGCGGCCAGAGCACAGGCTATTGCTGAGATGAACTGCCAGCCATCCATGTCCTCTCCTCACACAGCTAAGCATGCTGATTCCTTACCAAATTACTCACAGTCCAGCTGGAGGGATGAGATGGAAACAAAAAGAAGGCATAAACTCTAACTACTGGGCCAGTGTTCGCTCCAAGATATCAAGTACGTGACTGTATCTCTTAGAGCAGGTATCAGCAAACCTGTATCGCCCATTCAACTAGTTAAGTTTTGCCTTGAATGACTGTGGCATTTGACGTCGATTCAAAAATCAGGGGAAGCGTTTTGGAGCAGGGTAACAGGAAAAAGAGCAGGCTTTATTAAAGGCTTCCACCTCCAGTACCACAGACATGTCCAAAATTAAGATTATCTGCATGTCAGCATTAACCTCAGAGGAGGAAAAAATATATATTAAAAAAAACCCAAAAAACAGTATTTAAGCCTTACACCTAAAGAAAGAGGTTTCTATTTTTGAGTAACACAGCTAAAAACTTATCAGCCACTTCTGAACACAGATTTTTTAATTCAGTTTGTTGTTAACATAAATCACACTTCTCCCACAATCTTACTGGTACACATGTGGATACCATAGCAACTATCACAACGTACAAATCCCATGCTCATAAAACACACAACTGAGTGATGAAGGGATTGCTATCTATAAATCCACAGATCTGCAATCACCCTTTAGCCATGGCTTAATAATATAAGTAATTGTAGTTTAGTTTTTTTCATACAAATCCAGCAATAACAACAACAGAAAGAACTAATATAGCTCTTCCATGTTTCTAAGCTACGACAGTCAGCATTATAACTCTCTTAGGAAACTGAGTAATTAATTATATTACCTTCAATGTTAGTGAATAATTGCCAGGAAGCAGACCTTCAAAACCTAGCTCCTTTTTTAATTTATGTCATTTAAGGGCACAAGTGAGGCTTTTGGGTCACTTAATACAAAATAACCTGGACTGTGAATAAAATAAAATAAAATAAAATAAAAATCAAAAAAAGGTTGATTTTAGTTGATCGAACGCTTAAAAATAAATTGCTTGAAGACAAACCAACCTACCTGACAATCAGAGTAAACACAAGGATGGGAGTAGGAACACAAGACCAAAGCACAGAGGGGGGTAAGAACATTCCTTTCTCTGGTAGCCCACAATAGTATGTCTGAATTAGGTGGGATAGCCAGGGTCTAAGGGGCTGAAACATCATTCTGTACTAACTTCTCAGACAGATCAAGTTCTTTTGAAACAGTCTCAGTCGCAAAAAGAGAATATTTCATAAGACTTTGTGGTGAACAAAAGCTCCTTTTTAAAAACACATTATTTCTGGTTTAAGTTGGCAGAAGAAAGCGTAGAATACGTGAGTAACACTCAGAACTGTTCTTGTTTTGCCCAGATTCCTTTTTGTCCATCCAAACTAATTACAAATATTCAGAAGAATGAGATTTCCTCAGCTTTCTTACCGTGGGCAGGGATTTGTTTCTGGTTACAGGATTGCAGAGGTATTATTCAGATAATCAAAAAGAAGACCAGAGATTTGTAAGCAACAACAGAAAACCAGCTTAACCATTTGATCCGTTCTTTCCTAATGGTCACTATTGCAGAGCTTATTTTGTTATTATATTCCATTCTTCCAGAAACATCTGGAAAAAGAGTTCAGTTTACCCTTGAACAATATTTTAGTTAATTCTAAGAAAGCTTACAGTTTTTGAACACTTATATATGCTTTGTGTTGCATAGGATTCAACAGTTCCAGAACAGCTGAAGCCCTGAAAAAGAGTCCCTTCACTGTACATTCCCTTTATAAATTGCTAGAGGAAGCAGTTCACCATACTCCACTGAACGCCTGGTTTTGTTTACAAAGCTTAGAAGAGAAACACATAGAAGAGTTAGCCAATAGATATCTATCTGATTAAGGTTAGTTCTTTATTCCCTTAATTTTAAACAAATTGACTAGGAACAGATTTCTCTTTCTCCTCAGTTTTGTAGTGCAAGCTAATATCTTACAATATTTAGCTAAAAATGAACAAGAAAAGAAAAATATGTAAAAATATCTTCATGGTAGGGAGATACAGATTACATATAGGAGTAGATGGAAATGTACAGAACTAATTTCCAAAGGGCTGGTAAAATTGCATCTGAAGTATCGAAAAGTACAGAGCTTCTAAGTATTTAAGTATCACTGTGATTAGTGATTTCAGAAAACAGAAGACTCACTTAAGCACACCTTTTCCTGTTTGCAAGCTGTTAATTTTTTGCATGCTTTACTGGTTTACTTGTTCAGCACAGCTGATATAAACACCAGTGGCTGCTTGCTAATATGTATGATATTTCAGCAGCAAATCAACAGTGCATTCACCTGTAAGCCAGTGGCAATTAAAGAAGCAATAAGTAATGTAGTAGTATTTTATTACTGCAGAGCCACAGTCATGAAAGTGATCAAGAGTCTAATTAATGTTTTTGCTATCATGTCCATGACTACTGCCCTTCATCAAAATATATTAACAGTAATGAATAAGAATGTGGTGGATCCCCAGCGGATGAGAGCTTTTGAGATTAACCTGCCCGGACCTGTGCTGTTGCCTCCTACCTCTGCCAGGCTGTAGAGGGCTCTTCCTCCACCCAGGGGGTTCACCTGCATAGGGAACGGCAGCTACGGTTTCCTGCCCAGCCACACTCTTACAGCAAAAAAATAGCATACAAGACCCAATACCGTGAACAGTCAACAAACCAAACCAATACTATCCATCATAAAGAGTTAAAGGGAATTAACCCGGCATGTCAGGGATGGTTACTGCATTAACCAGCAGCTGCAGTGGACTGTGATTATCATGGCACCATAGGGAATCACAGCTGTGCTCTGCTGGTAGCATAGCACTCACAACCATGGAATAAATTGGAATTGGAAATGCTGACTCAAATGCACCTAGCATGAACTAGCCATACAAAGCATGAAGTACCTGTCTTCCCCTGCCTGTGTGAGGGATAACAGCAAACCTGTGTTCATTATCTTGAAGACTCCCCTCAATTCTTCCATTTGGCCAAAACAGAATATATTTCTGCAGTGTTTTACTTATTCTGTGTTTTGGGGGACCTTAAAGAGGGGGAAAAAAAAAAAAGACTGTATGAATTTTCAGGGAGCCTGAGAAATTTGGGTACTCTAAGGTAAGAATGTTTGGGCAACCAAGAATGCGTTAAGTCAATCTCAAATCACACTTAGCAAAAAATGAGTAACACAGTTTAAAATAAGGGCACTCTGTTTCTGAAGAAAAACATACCCCAATGAATGGTTCACAGATGAGCAGGTTATCTGAGAAAGCATATGGCCCACAAGATGACCAGGTTATCTAAAAAAATGTAATTTGATGGATGGTCCAGAGAAGGGGTGCGTTAGCAAATTAAAGAAAACAGAAAACCCTTTGTGGGACTCGATCTTGTACAGGAATCACACAATCTAACCAAGTGGAGAATCATCAAAGTTGACCGAAACTAATAGCATAGATGAAAACACCTCTAAATTGTGTATCCAATACTGTAACAAACCTTAATGAGTTGTACGGGTTCCCCTTTTCTTCAGAGTTGGGTTAACTGGAATTAATCATTCTGATAATCTGTATTGCTCTGCTACTTATGTAATTATGGTCTTGTATCATTAAAAGGAATTGTATCTTAGGATCTGGTTAAAGGTTACATGTGTTGTATTTGTTTGGTCTAGTTACTCTTCTCTGAAGACTGGCTGTTAAGAGTGGATGCTATACCACACAGAGAGGACACTCGAAAATATGAACTGTTTTCATTCAAGTAATAATACCTTATTACATACTAAAATACCTTCTGCTATCTCAGAGCCTGCCAAATGTAAATGTAATTAGGTGCCCCTATGCCCCTATAAAAATGTGAGCAATATGACAATCATTATTAAAGAAAGAATTGCATGTTAAGTGACATGCTTAAACTAAAAATAACGCCTCAATGGAACAGCTAGAAATTCAACAGTGGAATCTCAATTTCTACTCTAAATACACTTCAGATGGAATTTGTCTAAAGTCTCTGATCAATGGTAGATGAGACTTCCTGTTTTCTGAACTGTAAAGTTTAGACATTTTGAACAGATCTGAGTTAGCTCTAATTAATTAACATGTCACATATTATACAATAACACATCTAATTAACATGAACAGTAAATTCACGTTTGGCCTGAACTTTAAGACACTCATTGCAGTCTCCTTGAAGACATGACATTATGAGAACCCTCACAAATTAGCTCATGTAACAGAAAATAAAATGGAGTTTAGTAAGACAGACTTCACAGTCTTCAGGTTCTGAAAGCAGAAACTGGAGCTGAACAGAGGCCAGATTGCTTTAGCATTTAACCAATTTGGATCAGACAGACTGAAGTCTATGGTCACGATGAACTAACAGAAATAAAAAGGAAACTTAATTTTCCCATTTCATTTTACTGAAAAATGGGTTCCTGGAAAAGCAGTTAATCACAATGAGGAAATGACATGTCATAGTCACGGCACAATTGTGACAGCAGTGCTGCTGCTAATTTATGAACTTGGTGAGACATCTACAATTCTGTTCTTGCATGTACCAAATCAAGGGCTGATCGTCAGAGTATTCCGGCTCTCTATAGACGCACTTGCTTTGATGGCCAGCTTCTGCAGTGTAGACTTATAGGATAACCACAGTTATGTCATCTAAAAGTCTAATTGTACATATGCTACACTTCAAACAGCGTCGTGATGTCTTCCAGTCCTTGTGCATGCTTTTATGATTTTCCACCAGGGGGTGTACTGTCCTCAGTCTACATGATCCTAGAATACTGTGTTAAAATTCTAATTGCAGCAAACACAAAAATCAATTACAGTTTTTGCTTGCCAAGTAGGACAGATTAAATCCCCAAAAATCCAAGCAGTCAAATATTCTTAACTTCATAGGTAATAAATCTGTTAATTTGAATATCAGTAATTGTCATCATGGAAAGCATAATGATAACCTGCGGGGGGCCAAGGAGAAGAAAATATCATTGTTAATGGCAATGCATAAATTAAGTTCCCCACTCAGCAGCTTATGTTCCAAGCAGAACAGTCCATTTTCTGTTTGAACATAAAAAACAAACAATAAAAAAAACCTTCCTGCAACATGGTGGTAGGCACTTTAAAAAAAAAAAAATCATTCTGACACAAAAGGTGTAATGATCATGTAAAATAACATCTGGTCTATACTGGACATGCTGTGAATTAGATGATACTTTAATAAGCAGGAGGAAGAATCATCATGTTTGTTGAAGATGTAAAATAACTTTGTCACTAAGAAGCTGAAATTTTTGCCTCTGTATGTGGTAGGCTGAAAAATATTAAAGCGGTTATTACTCCACTTTGGAAGTCTGTTCTACTGCGTGTTCTACTGAATTATGTCAAGAATAAATTTAGGTGAAGTGAAAGTACCAGCCCCATCAGTTAAAGTGGAATGGAGATCATGCTCAAGTCAGAGGAATAAAAAGAATGATTAAATGAGGTCTACATGTTTTTTGTAGGACATATGGCTAGAGGCTCTTTTATGTGCATCTAGAGTTCAAAGCTATCTCGTAAGAGTACATTAAAGATAAAATAGCACCAAGAAAAGATATGAGAGGGCAGAATTTTTACCCTGCAAGTTCCTGCTTTCTGTGGTAAATTACGGATAACCCTTATCAGTAGCACTTAAGCCCACTTCTCTTCCAAGAGATCGACAGTGGCAGCCAGGAATATGATGACAGTCCAGCTTCTTTAAGTGGTAAAGAGACAGCCCACTGAAACACCAAACTGACAGGGATAGAGTCTTAAGGGTACAATGATTGTAGGCACAAACCCTTACACACAGAAACTAGCTATTGCGTATACTCTAATACAGACAACCCTAAACACAAGGAAGACACTACATTGTACTTTCTAATCTCAGGCACTCAACTTTACATTGACATCTGTACATTTACATACACCAGTACTTATAGTTGCTACATCCGGCCCAATACTATATGCGTGCACTGATGGGAGAGAAGAGGGTACTCTCTACCTTTATAAAAGTAAATACATTTGGCATGCAATCTTTTTTTTTTATAGTGTCTAATTTTATACTGATGCCTGCATTCTCATGAAGAAGAAACCACATCAGAGATAATGATAGGGTTAGCACTTGTGATGGCAGTACCTGCTGAGATATTAGTGTCTCCTGAGGTTTTCAGTCAATATACAATTGCTTTAATGGACATAAACTCTTAACTTTATGCCGATATATTTACTATATACCATATCTTTGAACCACCTGGATGTTTCATACGTCTGGCATTCTCTTCTCTCTCCTTTCCACTAACTTGCTTTCTCAGCACAGAGCTACGACCTCTTCAAGGATGTTGCTGTAGCAAAGCTGCCAGCTGGGGCTCTGGAGCCACCTCTTCAGCCCTCATTGCAGTGGGTACAGGACCCAGTACCTCCAGTATCCTCCTTCCTTACCCATTCCTGTGCCAGCACCCACAGCCTTCCACTGCCCTTGCTAAGGAAGTTCCTCTGCTCTCTTCCAGGGTAAGACACGAGTTAGACCAGGCTCTGCACTCTGGTGTAAAGTAGGTGCAATAGATCCCGCCGTTGTACTGGTGCCTGCCACCTTTGGTGCTGCTTGGTATCACACGCACATTCTCAAAGTGTCACAGACACCAGAACTGCGAACGGAGATGCTTACAATTAGGATATACCGATAGTATTGATTTATTATTGCCTACCATCATCAGATATTACAGAGAAACTTCAGCCTAGAGGCTTCTAGTTTGAAAATCTTGATTTTGCTAATACTTAGGAAATTCATACATCTCATACTTACTTCTGCCGAAACGGTGAAATAGAAGGTTTGCTGATTGACCAAATACATGATACCATGCATGTCTATACCCTTATTTTTAGGCAGATATTAATATCTGCTGATATTCAGCCAACATACTATTAAAACAAAGAACTTCATGCAAATATATGCAGTATATACTGGTTTATACTTTTAAGAAAAGAAAATAACAATACATCTAAGGAAAGAAATAAACAATATTTCTACTTTCTTCATTTCTCATTATATAGTATGTGTTAGCAAAATGGGTAGAATTGGGCTTATACTGAGTAAGTAAACATTTAAAAGTGAAAGAAGCCCTGATTATGGGTGACAGACGGTCAATAGCAAGAGCTACTGCATATTACTTAGTATGTTTTACTCCTTTTACTGACAAATGCACAATTGGAGTGTTAAATTACTACATCTAATAGCACAGATCACAGTGAAAAAGTCATTCATATTACCATAAAATTTTTGGAGTCTACTTAGAATTCAAATTAAGTTTAAATTAATACAAGATTTTGTGTAACTGCAAAGTGGTCAAAACTATCTTATTGTGGATTGCACCATTTAAAACTTCTGATGAACAACAAGTTCTAATGTTGTCTCTTCAGTGAAAAAACCCTTTCTGTAAATTTTTTCTTTATACAGAGTGGGTGCTTTATTTAAAAATAGAAGGTAAGGAGTTATTGAAGCAGTAGCTGCCTGAATTTTTATGATGACAGCTCAACATTTTCAATGTCTGAGTCAATCCTAATTGAAAAGCAACTTCACTCCACCATTTACTCCAAAATTTCAAAAGGTATTCTATAGTAGTAACTTTCCTTTTATAAGCCAATATGAGCCCACTGTTACTTGCAAAGCATGACAGCATTATCTTTAATCTTTCAGTGCACTAAAGAATTGGTAAATTTTAATATAATTTTTCTCTTTGAATCTATTTTAGGATGTCACCACTGCTCCATTATAGCATCTTCTTGGAGAACTAGACCTGCGGAAACAGTCTGTTTCCTTATGCTGCTGGGTCCTGGAATCCCTAACCTAACATCTGGCAGGGAAAGAGACAGCAGCACTGAATTAGGAACTCTGCAGCCTTCAGCGTGGGCTAATCACAGAATCACAGAATCACTGAGGTTGGAAGGGACCTCTGGAGATCATCTAGTCCAACCCCCCTGCTCAGCAGGGTCACCTAGAGCACATTGCACAGGATTGCATCCAGGCGCGTTTTGAATATCTCCAGAGAAGGAGCTTACCTAATAGCTTACCTCATCTGCCACAGAACTGGGCTGAGAGCTGCAGAACTTCATGAAATGGGTGGAGAAATCTTTGCACGCATAGAGCAAGAACAGACCCGTACCACAGCTGCCTGCCGACCCTAACTTTAGCCATGCTCCTTCCCAGAAGGAGAAAAACCTAGTCATTATGAATGAGTAAGACACTGTTTTGCATTTTCCTTATCTTAATTCTATTTGTGAAAGACTTCTTTTTACACAGAGATCCAGCAAATTCTTGTAAACTGTTTCCACGTCTTGCCCTCCTACATTTAATAACCTCTGTGCAAAAACCCCCCAGGTAATGGAAAATAACCTGGTGATCATGTTTCGGATTGCTTGATGGCTTTTTAAAGGCATCTAAGTAGAACTGCATAGAATATAAATACAGGAGATTTGCCCCAGTATTAAGCCATTTACTCTGGAACAATAATGGAAAGTCGAATTAGTCATACACTTTGTTTTTAGATTATTTCACTACCATAACTTATTACTAACTGGGGATTTGTTTGGAGATTGGAGAACAAAGTAGAGGCTAGAAGGGGAGTACTCACTAAACAGTTCCATTTGTCACTTTTTTTTTTTTTTTTTTTTTTAAAGTCCATGAACTTGAAGGCAATTTTCAAAAGAATTTTCTCCCGTACAAGTTAAATCCTTTTTCTCCTCCTCCTGTTCCACTGCTGGTAACAAAAAGCAGCTCATAAATCAAACTTTAATCAAGCTGAAAATCCCAATTTTATTTCTTCACTTCCCTCGGGGGTCAGAGCATTTTGCAGAATCTTTTATTTTCTGAACTTCTCCACCTCAGAACTTCTGTTTGCTGCTTGCTTTCTCTCCTAATAAAATTACTTTCATTTAGGATTACTACCCTCCTCCCCTTCCTGACATTGCACTCAGTTCTTCAGCCTCCTGTGATTGAAAGTATTTAGAGCCCTGCAACTTAATTGGAAGAAACATGATTGCAAGGGATTAGCAACCCTTCAATTCAATATACAGAATTATGTTTACACAGCCAAGAGATTAATCTGCTATTTCTCTAATTTTTCTTGTGTTTTCCTAGCTTTAGACCTCAAATCATCATAAACTAACACCGAGACCACATTCAAGTAGGACAAGCAACAAAAGCAAAGGACTTTATCACTAACTACTCATATTGCTAACAGTGATTATGCTGAATTCCTAAACGTTTCAGAAATACTCACAATTCTGTCTTAAAACTCCTTCTCACACTACATATTTGAAAATTAACAGCCTAATGTGAAGTATAGCTGAGCCGGCTGATTCCACAAATTTTGAATCAATTAATTTACCCTCGAATGAGACATGACTCTTCCTATTAATCCACAGTTAATATTGCAAGTATATTTGTAAGATTATATATGTACACATATATGATAAAACCGGTGTACTTACAGATGACAACATTGACTTGGGCCAAAGAGATTTTTTTGCTTTAAAGTTTGGAAATTACAAAGAGCTTTTTTTCCCCACTTTGTGATGATTTTTTTTAAATACATAGTTTAAAATGCTACGCTTGTGGCATTACAAGGCCTCTTTAAGGCTGATTTATGAATAGGACAGGGGCAAGAATGAATAAAAACAAGCAAGCTGTCTTTGGATAGCATGATAAGAGAAACTCAACCAGAGTAAGCAAATGAAAGGAATGTTTCCTATGAGACTCCCTTATGAGATTTCCAGAATGACTAAGATTGTCTTTAAGGTGATAAGCTAAGTTTTATATTGCAGTTTAGGGAATCACTTCCCAAGAATGAATAGAATTATGCCTATGGCATTTACTAAAATCAATGTTGAAGGACAAGAAAGCCCCACAGCTAACACTTATAAAAATCTGTCTTTTTTGCTTCATTCTGTTACCTAGTTGTTTTCTTTTATTATTTGATAGGGATAGCTCTGAGCTGCAAGATGTGAATAAAAACGAAAACTTCTTTAAAACAATGATACTTCCCAGTTCAATATGTAGTAAACTCAGGCATTTCAGCTCCAGAATTTAATTTCTTTTAAACTTACTTGACTACTCAAAAAATAAAGACAAAACTCTACACTAGTAAATAGCAAGCACCTTCCTTGTATTATTTTTTTCTTTCTTCTTTTTCTTTTTTTAAACAAGGAGCTGTTTTACTCCAAAATAAAAATTCTGAGTAAAACAATCAAATTCATATATCTGTAAACATTTCCCTAAAGGAATGGCCCATTCCAAATATATATTTTAATAACAAGGAATGATACATGATACAGAGCTCAAGACTAGATTTCCTGTTATATGGAAGTGGAAATATCTGGGTCATCGGGGCCAAATTAAAGAATGAAAACTTTTGGAATCTGTGGCAACTTTTCCTTTGAGCCACATTTAAATGCTTGTAATACAATAGAATACTTGCATAAATTTCAAAGTAGTAGAAAATCATAACACAAATCAAGTGCTAAAATTTACTCCAGTGCTACTGGGACTGTCTGCAGAATTTTAAAATTGGTAGTGTTTTCCTAGAGGTCTGAAGTCTCTCCAAACAGCTATTGTGTTCTAATGATTATGATTAGCAAGATTGTATTTTTGTATTTTGCTGCCTACCACCTTTTTGTTTACAATTAATCATGTTGTGGGTTTTTCAGTATGATACTAAGGTAATAAACACCAATTGTCAAAGCTTCCAATGCGTTTGCGCTTTTAAGTACGCATTGTCTTGTTGATACAAGACTAGTAAGTCTACATTAATGCTGCAGTATACATGTTAAAGCACCTCTAGACTGTTTCATAAGGAACATTTCTTCCAGCGTGCATAAGTCATTGTAATCAATTTGGATGGAAAGTCTTTACACCTGATTTATATAGGCTTAACGATTTGGTTCAGACAGTAATATGAGCAAAACACATTGAACTCATTATTAATGCTTTTTCATTTTTTTCTTTTGGCTTTGTCTCATTGTTCAAACAGACTTTCAATAAAGAAACTTCAACTGTGACAAATAATGGATTAATTCTTTAAGGAACTGATATTAATTCAGCATTGAATGTCATGAGTTTACCCTCCTCAAGAATTTTTAACTGCTTTTATAAAATTTATTTATACCACTAATGGGACTTTGGATAAAACTAATTCTCACAGTAATTATCCATATTAACTAGTTGGCTAGCTCTGTTGCAGTTTAAAGTGTTGAACACATCTGAGTGTGCTGCATTTTAGGCAGATCTAGCTATCTATTTTTCCTATGAAGAAGACTGCACAGTTCGAATATGATTCAGCAAACTGTGTCGTTGGTATACTCCATCACTTTCAAGAGTACAGGTAGGAGAACAGAGATTTGCCTGAATGTGCTGATGCTTTGGAGAAATGGGGGACTATTTAACGTGTCCTTCACAGAGCAGATGGCATGTGAAATCTGTTTCACAGTTGATAAGCTCTGTAAGGGTTTGTAAAGATTTGTTGGCCACTGCTTTAGCCACAAAATGAAGATACACACCCACACCAACAGCACCAAAAAAAATCTATTGTAACAGCATCAGCTCAGAGAATAGCCCAAGTTTTTCTTAAATTAAAAAAAAAATCCCTAGCGTTGGTTAAATCATGGGCTTTGACATGATAAAAAGATATTATTCACCCAAAGAATGAAACTATGTGCATATTCCTCTGAAGTTATGCATTCACAATAAAAACAATACAAAAAAAAAGAAAGTAGAAGCATGCATTTACAACTTTCAGCAGGATTTAAAACATCATATATAAGAGCATTACCACAACACTTTCAGGAACAAGGAGGCAGACCAAAGGCACTCAGTCATGATACTGTCCAAATCATACTCATGTTTAAGACACAGGTAAGAAACGAAGATGAGTATTTCATTTTGATAAGCATCCTCTGCTATCTATAGCAGTGTTGAGTAATAGTTTAAATAGTTACACGCTGTTGAGAATGCCTTTTAAAGTTAGTTATAAAATATATTTCTATTTCTGTATTTCCTAAACATAAAGCACTAGTGAAATCCAGTCACTCACAAAAACCATGAAATTGTATCATATTCAGTAGTATAGTGAAAAGAAAGTAATCTTTACAAAATGGTGTCATAAGAGTTGTAATGTCCACGTACAGCAGAGGGAATTTTCATGTTAAATTTTGCTACAGGAACACTGGCACAACATACTATACAGAAGCGAGATTATTACAGAAGTCATTCTAAATCTTTTCAGATCAAAACAGAGAAATATCAAGTGTGGAAACACAGAGAATCTGAGGCTAAATACCTAAAGTTCTGTCTACCAAAATTTATATATGGTGAATTTCCAATACTAATTTTCCAATAAATTTTGCTACTAAACATTACCATTATTAATGTCAACATAGAAACTGTCATATTATGCTATTTAAATTTATCACTGAAACAGTCATTACAGCTGAATAAATTCTCATTCTATGTGAGCTGTGAGGAGGTTAGGGCTTGTGCCCAGAAGCTGTGCGGTAGCCTTAGCATGGTGGCCCATGTTGCTGTATTGAAATTAGATATCCAATGATTATTATCCATTTAGTGTCTGACATCAGGCACACAACTACAAAGCAAACATACCAAAAAGAGGTATCAGCTGAACCTGATTAATACTCAAAACTCTAGATTCTGAAAAGTCTTTGAAATTAGCGACTATTCGTCAGGAATCAAACATCACCTGTTATTAAAATCTCCTCTAAAAAAGAATCTTAACCATTAGAATTCTTTTTAAAAGCCATCTCACAAAATCTTTTTATTTTTAGAACATAGGTGTCTCTTCCATTATTTCTATCATATTCGTTTTAAGATAGGTGACCTTTTTAAAGGTTTTTAGATTAGAGACATTGTGATTTCTTTGTATATTACTTTCTATACATTAATCAAGAACATTAATATATTACTTGCATTTTGACTGCTTCTGCACACTGACCAAGGGCTTCAATGACCTACAAAAACTGTTATTGGCATCCTTCCCTGTCACAGTTCATTTAACACCCAAAGTGTATGAGAATTTCAATTATTCTTCCAAATGCACATGTATAAACAATGAATATAGCATTTATCATAAACTGATGAATCTAAAGTTTTTCAGCTAAGACCAAATCTTTGAATACCCTTGACCCCATCTGACATTCACTAATCTATTTCCTCATGTGCCATCTATCAATTCACAACTCCTTTTTAGGTCCTTTTTTTTCCAAATGTAGCCAGGCAGAACCTTGAGGCAACCCTACTTAATGTTTTGTTATTGTGTAAATTGTTTACTTATTCCTACTCTATTTCTGGTGTCTTATCCACTTTCTAATCCGAAGTAATAATTTACCTGACAATTCATGACAACTTCTTTTCTATTCACCTGTTCACTCTAATCTTTTAATATTCCAAGGAATTACTCAAGCAGATTTTAGTTCATCTATTATTCAATCAACATGCTGAGAAAATCCTAAAGAAACAGGGAAGCATAATTTTCTATTATAGAAGCTATACTGGCATAATTTAGGTTTTTAGAATTCATTTCTATTTGATTGGATGTTTTAGATTTTTTGAAATATTTTCTCAACAAGTTTTCATCTTTTTGAAATGATCCCAGGATCACTTCTAACATTTTTTAAAAACAAAATACAGCAGCTGCTGCCTTCTTCCTTCTAGCATTGTTTATTTAAATGCAAACTATACACTTTTGATAACAGCTTGCTCATGTTAGTACCTTCCTTCAAAACTCATAGATGAATAGAGTCTACTTCTGATGATTTTTTACACTTTATCAACATGCTCTGGCACCTCCGCTGTTGGCTCAGTTTCTAGCGGCATGGAAAAAATGCAAATAAATAATCTAGGTTCTTCACAATCTCATGATTCTCAACTGTGCTGTTTCCTAGCATTCTGACAGACTTGCTGATTCTTTCACAATCTCAGTATCTTTGACTGATCTAGTACATGAAGTGTTTTTCATTTGTTTCTAGTACTCTTGCTAGTTGTTCTACACTTCCTTGCTTTGGTTTGTACAATTTTTTATTGGCTTCATTACACTAAATTTCCATTTTCTGGTTGAAAGAAACTCATTTCAACAGACCCAAACACCAGCTCAACTGACCTTTGAATGAACTGTTATAAAAGATACATATTCTCATATATGAGGACTACTTTTTTCCACGAGAAGAATATCTGAATACAACATACACATTTTACATGCATATCTAATATCAGAAGCCCTGTACACACAGACTAGCTCATAAGGTACACTGAGGTAGGAGTTTTTGTTCTAGTGCATACCTTGTACTTTCCACATTAAATGGCTCTAAAAGACTCATTAAAGGAATGCGGAAGGTAGCAGAGAAGTTTTTACGTTCTCTTGGGACGTACGCATCCAGTTTCCTTGTCCAAACTTCCCAAAGCTCACTGAAAAGAGTCACAAGAAATGAGTTTTTACACAACTCAACTACTGCTCTGCAGCTGACTGAAAAATATTGGAAATGGTGAGTGACCAGCTTTGCTGCATAGTGAAAGAGAGGAATAAAGCAGGCAGGCACTGACCTTAATGACTTCTAAATTTAGTTTCCTATGCTTTCTAAAACAGTCAATCACCTGTTATGGTAATTCTATCTATTTCTACTTAGAGTAGTTGTCAATTAAGAACTTGTTGTTTATCATCTTATAAATATTTCAGAAAAATATAACACCATACAAGATCCTTGAAGTGTTAGTCATGATTTAAGGATGCTGGTCATACGAAATAATTGAAGTGTGTTGACAACAGTGGTTACTTTATGATTCAGCTAAGGCTTTAAGTGGATACTCCCTAGCCAAATATTCACTCAATACCATATTAGTTTGCATTTATTTACACATACAATAATTCTACTGAAAAAAGATACACTTCTAGAAACATACTGTTTGAAAGGGTATTTTTATCTAGTGATCATACTTTGGCCACATATTACTGACTGCTTTCCAAAAACATCATAGATAAATCAGATTATATAAACCCCACATAGTATTTCCATGTACAGTAACATCTTTTCAATATCTTGACTCACATAAAACTTGTAATCGTCAGATTCAACTATTAGAGAACAAAATACTCTGATACTACAAACCTGTAAAAGTTTGCTTTAAATGAAAATACTAAAGAACCAGAGAGAGCAATATATAAAATTGTGGAGACAAAGAGAAAAAAAATATATCATTCTGAGACAATATATTTTAATGGTTTTACATATGAAAATATCTTTTGTCCCTTTTGTTAGTGACGTTTTTCCTCCTTGATCTTATTTTCCTACGAAGAGATAGGCTTTCTCTCCCTCCCCCCCTCCCCCAAATCATCTCACCTTTTATCATACAAGGTTTCTAAGAGCCACATCTTGGAAATTGGGTTTGTGCATCATGGCAGGTCTTGCATGTGAGGAAATCAGCTACAGGCAGAATTTTTTTCCCTCCACTCCTATCCAAAAATAGGCAGCACAATTTCCATCCCATCATTTCGGCTAAGAAGAAAATCTGACAATTTATTACAGTCCTCCTGTGCCAGATAATAGTCCAATTGATGGTATGTGACAGAGCAGCTTAACTTCAAGAGCCAGCGCTTCTTCGTCTAACTGCTGTCACTTTTGCTTTTCTCAACTTCACCTCAGTAACCAACTTTTTTGCTGCTGTTTTAATTTTGATATGTCATATTTCCTCATGAGGTTGCCAAGAAAGTGAATAAAAATAGGCCGATATAGAATATTCTATATAAGGTGCATCATTTTCCATCTAATGTATCCACAGAGAAGAATAGCGTGCAGAATTCCATAGGGCCACCATAGGGCTGGTGTATACGAACAAACGCCTAGAGGGTTGACACGGGGAAGTACCTAATCCTGTGGCCCTGTCTGCAGCACGTGTGCTGTTAATTAGTTCAGGTTGAGGTGTATATTACTATGGTCAGACTGCTACTGTGCCTAAACTTGCTAATGGAAAACTAGTTCGGCCGTCTGAGCTACACTGCAGCCACAGTTAAGCATTTACAGTACAGAAGTATATTACTTTAAATAAGTGTTATTTTGTTCTTTTTTGGGTGGAAATGATGAGCAGAAAAGCAAGAAGTTTGTATAAGATTTGTACCACTTTAGTACAGTCTAAGCAGTGTATTCCTGTACAGTCTGTACTATCAGTTCAAGGTCTTTTAGGACTTTTGCAAATTGTCAAATTTATTTATCATTTATGAGCACAATCTGTTATATTAAAATCGTAATACACAATAATTAGAGATATATATGCCTCCCTTTCTCATTGCCATCTTTCCAGTCCTAATGTCATATTAACATTACAAAATATCAATAAAATACAGTGCCCAAAAGAACTCATAAATGTAACTTGAGGAGTCCTAACAATCACAAATCAACCAGATCAGGAAGAATGCTACAAAAATAAATTTGAACATATGGCCCCCAAACGACTTCAAATCAATTTTTCACTTTCAGAAAATTCTTTTCTCTGTAGATGAGCGTCAATGTTACACTTTACAGAACTTGCGTTTAAAGTGATGTATGAAGACCGGATCCTTCCTGTACTCCTGTGTATATAAGGAAAAGCGTGATTAACTAGATAACTAAAGAGACTCCATTGCATTGTTATTGCATCCCTTGCTTTGCAAATCTACAAAGTAAAAGGGATGCAATAATATCAATGAAGTAAACCTGTCCAAGCAAGATTTATTCATGTATGTACATATGCACATCAGCACATATACACATGTATACATGAATACATACCTTCAAATTTTGAAGTATGTACAAATATTTAAGAAACCCATATGTGGTTTCTTAACCCATACACATACATAACCCATAATGTATATGGGTTTCTTAAATATTTCTATTTTTTTTCAAAATGTAAATGTTTTCATATATACATATGTATATGTTCTCATGTATAGATGTATATGAGCAAACTTTTCTTCCACTCTCTCTATATACATACCTACCTACCTACCTACCTACCTCAAGGTTAAAGAGCTCAGAGAGCCCCTTCCCACCCCCCCCTCCCCCAAACCTCAGTTACGTGAGGATGTTTGCCCTGGGTTGCCCCAGAAAACCTGTGACCCGGCATCAGGACTCTGTCCCAGCCTCCCAAAATCTGCAGCTCAGGAACTGTGCAAACCAGTGGAGAAGCGGTGTCCACGAGAAGCAGAGGTTCATTGCAAATGAGTATTCATATTCATCTACTATTCTCATGGGAATAAGAATATATACATAGGCACTTACCCACAACACAGTGTTTCATATGTGTAACCGGCAGTAGCTACAGGTTTTTCCCTCTAGTGAAAATACTCTCTTAAGGATGCATGCCTCAATTGTAAAAGAAATCAGGGACAACCATGCAACTGATGTAATTACACTTTGTAACTAATACAGTATTTGCACTTCATCCATTTGTAAAACAAATAACGGTAATAACAACAATGAATTGTACAATACAAAGCATCCCAGTCTTTGTTGTATCAAGGTTGTACTTTCCCAGAGACTCTATAAGCATGGCTGAAATTCAGTCTGAGTTATGAGTTAATGCTGTAGACTTAGGCTTTTAACATACTTAACGTATTTATTTCACAAGGTCCCAAGACATAATAGGTAGTGACCCTCACCCTAAACATCAGACATCAGAGTATCATGGATGTGAATAAAACAAAAGTTAATTAACTTCTCTCAAGGCTATACATTTAGTCCTTGCCAGAAATAGAAATTAAAGATTTTTAACTATTAGCTGTTTGCTTTAAGGTTGTACAGAAAACTTCTCCTTTTTAAATAGAAAATAGAGAGAATTCTTCACTGAAGTCAGAATCTTCATATGAAGCAGCAAAACAGCCTGCATGTTTGAACCCCATGCTACTCAGTCATACTGCAAATCTATTATTAAGTTATAGCCCTTAATGGCTAACTGCTTTTGAAAAGTTCCATGAACTCTGCCGCTTCCCCTGTATATCTGAAAGAAGTAACAAGAGCACTTCTTTAAAATACGTAAAGCTCTGTGTTTTTTGAACAACTGAAAGGATATTTCTTTTAGAATTATGTATTGTTTCCCAACATTTCCCGCTCCAAGTCTTCTGAAACCTCAGATGCATTTAACACAATTTAACTGTGATTTGCTAACAGTAACAACACAAAATAAAACTGCAATCTGATTGTACTTCAGAGATAATGCTTGCATCTTGTCTCCCTTTCCACTCCTGCCTCTTCTCTGCCGTGCAGAGAACAGTTTGGGATAACTGCTAGGCTAGACAGAAGTAGTCAATACTTGTTACGCACTCAGACACCAGCAAATAAAAGGAGAATGCTGTGCATTACAATCATTTATTATAAGCATATTCAGTCAAAGGCTTTTTTTTTAATTATGTATTTAAACACCACTTAACACGTGAATAAAGCCCCACTATTAAACATGCCTAAGTGTGGATCATCTTTTAACAGAGCATTTATTAAATGAATACATAATTTTATACAGTACAGAGAACAACAAAATTGAAAAGCATTAGTATTTCTATTGAATCTGAGCCTTTAACTGTTTGGAGAGCATCTACTGTAAAATTAAAAGCTTTTCAGCCTTTTGTCCTGTAAATAGTCAGAACTATTTCACTGGATTTTCCTGAGAGTTATATCCAGGATCTACTGAGAGTTATATCCAGGATCTACTGAGAGTCAGTGGAAGGGCTTTTGTTGAATCAAATGAACAAAGAGAAAAGCACTAAGCATAAAGGATCAATCAAGTCACACTGCTTTTTTTTTTTTTTAATAAAGTTGGACAAAAGGAGAGTATCTAATTCTGTCAACTTGGATCACCTTTGGATTTTGCCCCAAGGATCCTGCCCATACTATGTGCATGCTAACTCATTTCCAAAAATCTCTTTTGGACTGGAAACACTAGTTCTCCCATCAGATGAAACCTGGGAGTAGGTAGACTGGTCCACGAACTACTCTGCAAGGAGTAGGGCAGAGGCGGCATCAGGCATCACCCCCCTTGCCTAGCCCCATCCTCCTAAAACCGTCAAGATCTCTCAAAATTACCCTCAAACACCCTCTGCAAGCTTGACACACCCACCGTGTTGTGTTATAAAAATACAAACATAGTTCTCTGAATAATGATGTACATTTTATAAGGTTTTTAATTCCTAAATGAACTTAAAAAAAAGTGACTGTTTCAGGCTCAAAGAATGACAACCCTGGGCCAGGTGGATGACCTTGCGACAGTGTGTTCTGTAGTGCCCCAGCCTTGCAAAGGACTAGACATGCCTCTGTGAAAATCTCCTTGGCAACTTTCAGAAATGGAACAGCTTTGCGCTTCTGACTTAGAGCACAGCCCTGAAAAACACTGCTTAAAATTAAAAATAAATAAATAAATAAATAAATAAATAAATAAACCCTCCCAAGCCCTCATTAAGGTTCTGTACTGAGAGCCAGAAAGGTGCCCCGGAGCACAGAGCAGCCAGGCTTGGGCATGCCGTGCTCAGAGCCAGGGCACCAGTGCTTACGGGGCAAAGGCCCCGAGCAAGGGGCACCTCTGGGGGCTCCCATCGACTACATGCACCAGATTGCCCCGCAGACAGGGAATGATACAGATGTGAATATATCCAGACGTAAACAGGCAGGAGATCACTCCCAGAACTGGATTTAAAAAACTCAACCAACCTCAAAACAAACAAAAACCTCCCACAGTACAGGCAGAGCCACTGATGCATACATAAGAACAGGACTCAGCAGAAAACCTTGTATGCAACCACGTGAGGAAAGAGAAGCTATTTTCCTTTCTCCTCCATTTTTTAAAAATTGAAAACACTGACTCCATCATTCTCCCCCACAGTAAAAATCTTCTCCTGTCACTGATAATTGGAAAAGATAGTCTGAGTAGAGAATAGATGCTTATGCACCTAGGTTTTTTTAAAAGCATTAATGAGAGTTTTAAAAATGAGAGTTTCTGGATCAGCATCTCTTGTGATAGATAGTACGTCCAAATATTTGCAAGATCTCCTTCAAGCTTGCTGGTTTCAAGGTAAGTTGCTCTTCTACACAGCGTCATTGATCCATAATAACTATCATCCAAACTCAAGACTGCCCAAGAACACAAAACATTCATAGAAAATTCATGCAACCATATACTCTTCTATAAACTGACATTTTGGGTTATACCTTACAAGTGAGCATTAGATAGGCTAAATTTGTGTAGTGGGAGCTGCTTAAACTTTAGTTTAAAAATCCTAAGCCAGAATGGTCACAGTTAGGATGGAAACAATATTAACTACTGTATTGTATCATAGGACCTTCCAAAGACTGGAGAGTTTGCAAGTTTGCACACCATACATGCTGTGAAGCTGTCCTAAAAGGAGGGTCTAGGTGGTGCTTTGGGCGGGGAGGCGGGGGGGAAATGCGTGATCATTCTTAAAGAACAGATATAGGACAGAAGAGAAGTGTGTGTGTGCACACATGTGCAAGCATGCACAGTTCAGTGAATAATTTTTCCAGTTAACTGAAATACAGTAATGTCACTTCTAGGAACAAAACAAGAGCCTATTATTTCATCACTCAAATAACCATTATTCTGTAATTCTTCAAGTATGTACTAAATAAACACAGTATTTTCACCAAAGCTACTGGTCCAGGTTATGACATTAGATAATCTTCAAAGGCATACTGACCTTATTAACAATAATACCACTCTCGAGCAGCTGTAAAATGCTATCATTTGGGGGATAACTACAGACATCTGCTTAGTCCTGTCTCAGGCCTGTTTCAGTCTGAACAATGGCATTTTCTACTACAACTGCTAATGGTGTGAAACAAAGAAAAGCTGAAAACTTTAATGGATTATCAGATGCCCTTTTAATTACAGTAGCACAGGTTACTCCAATAGAGTTAATGGCTCCTCAGCATTTTCATTACTATCTGCTACTTTTGAGCAGGCTGTAGTTTGTTAGTAAATGTTCACTGCTGCCGAAAGCTTGACTGAAAATCCCAACCCACCATAGCCCTTTGTCAGGTCGTGGAGCAACGTTCCTTCTCCCACGGCAGCCAGGTATCAAAAATTTTTAAGGTGACAAGTTGCAGTCCTAGAGCTCCTTGACTGGAGCGTCAGAGGAACGGCCAGCACAGATCAAAGCAGTTATCCATCTAATCCCAAATCCTGTCTTGAACAGTGAAACTTTACAGGAAGGAGGAAAAAAAAAAGGAAAAACAAAACAAAACAAAACACAACACACCCTCATTTAGGAGACAAATCTACCTTGTGAAAAGTATCCTTTTTACCACAAGCTCCACAAGACTGTTTATGCAAGGAAGCATGAAGATTTGTAATCCTTTCAATACTCTGACATATTTTTAAATACTAATCATTTCAAAGGAGAGTGTTACTTTATTCTTATTAACGTTCAGTTCAGGATACCATATGGCAATGAGTGATGCAGATTAATCATTTGTCCCAAAGGAAGAACAATCTCCCTGTGCTGGTTTTGAAGAGGCCAGCTTTCCATCTCTCTGCTCTTGATTCTGAGAGCACAGAGAGTTTAGAAACTCTGAATCTGTCTTCTCTACATCTTCCATGATCCTGTATTTAGACTAATCCTCTCCCTCATATTAGGAGAGTTCAATGAACAAAAATGAGAACTCTGCTAGGTCCCTGAAAAAAAGGTTGGGGATGGTTTCTTCGGATGTGTACTAGGTAACACATTACGAGAGACTTGGTACTTCTTAGTTTTAAGTGAAGGCAGGGAGATAAGAAGAAAGAACACGACAAGCAGAAGGTGGAGGGGACAGACCACCAAAAGGCAGAAGAGTGCCCCTGCATCTGGAGACCCGCTTTTAGTTATTTGTACTTTCTGTATGACCTTACTATTTGTTTCTATCAGTTCTCCCTTACAGGAAATTTTGACCTCCAAAATTCATTAAGGATTCTGAAGTGCTCAAATACAGTGTTAGTGGGGTACATATAAGTACCATAGATCAACAAATTAGGCAGGTAGTTTTGTAGTGAGAGAGCGCTGTACTCTGAAAACCAATATAAATGAAATTTAGAAATGGTGGAGAGGAGCACAGACAACTGATGCCTTTTCTTTTTTTTAAATGAGGGGAAGTTACACTGATTGAAGGGAAAAACTGCATATTTCCAGTCATATCCTTGCTTCTTACCTGCCTATTTATTGTGTAGGCCCTTTGGAACCATGGCCAATGTCATACTTTTGTAGAGTACCTGATATGTCTTGGAGACTATAATTAATAATATATAATACAGCTAAACTTGCAAATGATTTTCTTTTACATTTATTATAACTGCTCAAGAAACTTTGACAGAATAAAATACTCACTTGTATGATGCCTTGACTTACCAGAATATATTGCAAGTCAGTGTATGCCATAACTTAGGTCAATGCTTTAAGTTAGGCTTCCTAAAGTAGGAAAGCTGTTCAATTAAAACACCAAAACTAATTTCATTCATGAGAACTTGTAAACTTTCATTTAGGAAGTTCATACCTAAGCTAATGTTAGGTGTGGGAGTTGCTTCTTGGCTGCTTTATGCCTCATTAAATGCCTGGTTTTCTTCCCACTGATGAAGGGTGATTTGGGCCATGTCATATGGAAGGACAGTGTTAACAGCTGTACAGGAGACAGAAGTTTCAGTGAAGTGTAGGTACACCTTTAGAGACCCAGTCATGCTATAAGACCTGAACCAAGAAGCATGTCCTGAGAACTCAGAAGGTATTATTCTTAAAAAGGTAAAATAGCATCAACATTTATCCACAGACAGCGATCATATTGCAATACAAGGATATACTGGTCTTGCTAGACACCAGCCATTTAGCCAACTAGATACTGATCATTTTAGATTTGGGGCATCTCTGTGGAGAAATGCATCATTCTTAGCATATAGGTATACTTCTGAAACAGCAGCTTGGACCTGAACAAATTTGTACTGCTAAAATTTTATCATACACAATGCTTTTTGTGTGTATATGAGAGAATGTATATGTACACTTATTAACCTAGAAGATACCTAATGGGAAAATACTGAAATAGAGATAATCTTAAAATACAATAGAAAAGGATAAAAAAAAAAAACTTCAAGAGAAAAAAAGAGTCAACTGCAATATGAATACAACCTGTTATGTACAGAAGCATTGGGAAGAAAAAAAAGCAAGAGACATAAAAAATACCAACGTTTGTCATTTAAAAAGATTTACACCTGATGTCACAGATGGCTTAAAGGACCAAAATGCCATAGGCAGGTTTGGAAAAATCATTTGAGGAAACACTGCTTTCAAAGTGTGAATTCATCACATTATGACAATCTAATATTAGTCATAATGTTATGCACATATTGTCCCAGCATGCCAATTAATTTGCTAGAAACTTTGTCCTGTTTGCAATGCTGATAGTGTACAGCGTTAACTGGTTAAAAATACCCAATATTGTTATTTAAGTGGAACATATGGAAAACACTGATACACAATAAAATTCAAAAGAGAAAAAACTGAGGCATTTGGTTTTCCATGTTCTCATGGGCTGTTAGCAACAGCCAGGCTCACTGACATGTAGGTATTAACTATGTAGATCTTACATACCAGCACAAACTTGTATGAAATCCAAACAAGGACTGTCATAATCTTGTTCCTGTTGGGGTTTTCTCTCCCAAAAGGAGAAAAAGGGAATAGCTTACAGCTTCTTTACTTCCCTTCAGTACTCTGTGGCCCGACTGGAATGATGAGTCAGATCCTAAGAGTGTTTCCATTAGTAATTGTTCATCAGGATAAAGGTCGCTGTTACTCTTTCCTTCAAGTGAAAGAAACAGCCTGAGAAATCTGTAAATATTCACTCATAAGCATTTATATAGGTCAGTACTCATAACTACCTTATAATGAATTTTGCTATACAATGCACATCTGTTCTTAGCTATAAATCTCTGTTTCCAAGCAGTATTTCCAGCTACACTGATCCAGAGCGAGTAAATCCTACTGCTTAGCATGCAATTATTCTATCTATCCCTCATTTCCTAAAACAAAGGCTATAATACATAAAGGCAATATTCTAAAATTATGTAAATACCTCGAGTAAAGAAAGTATACATTACTACAGCCTTACCTTGCAAAACTCCCTGCAGAAAACAAGTGTGACTATATATCGTGTCAGTTTTTTCTTTACAGAAACAAAGTGATAGGTGCACTGCTTATACAAGTATCATGACAACCACATCAAATAAACTTCATTTTTCATGGAATAAACTGACAGTGACATTTAATATGGGGAACAGGGGACAGATTTTCAAATCTATAAAAATCTTTGACAGCTTAGATACAGAAACATGCTAGGATACTATACACATGTCAGGGCAGAATAAAATGTAAGTTTTCCCTAGAGAATGGACAGGATATTACAACCTACCTATTTAGAGGCTCGCTCAATTACTCTGCACAATAGAATAAAAAGGTATACAGAGCAAAGGATATAATCATTATATATTCTCAATTAATCAATAATTCACACTTATTATTTCTAGTTACTCTGCTTTAAAACAGGCATTGAATATCCTAAAATTTCAGGTGCAAGATTTCTTCTGGTTTGCCTTTAGAACATGCTAGTCATATCAAGTGAATTAAGGATAAACATTTTGGTTTGAATAGCATTTTGTTTTTTTTTTATTTTGTGGGGAAAAGAGAAAAGGACTTGATAAAGTTCCTAAAGGGAATTTCTGCAATACGGTATCAATTTATCTTCCCAATTACTTCCTAGGGATTGGGGTAAATACAGATGTTCACACACTGAACAAACAGAAACTTCAGATTTCCTTTGTCCTCTATGGGAGTCAGATTACTCTGAAATCCTAAATGCAAGTCAACACAAATGGTACTGGTTTCCTATGGCAAGACATTACAAAACAAAGAAAATCTGCTTTTTATGGAAACGGAACTGGAAGGTAAGATGGTAAGAGAAGCTTATGAACTTCAGAGCCTCCCACAGATTATGCCATGTTCTGTAAGATTTTGAACATTAAGTAAAAATTTCTAGCTCTTCTGTTTCCAAAGATAGACTCTCTGCTGCACAAGAATTCACAGCTGTCTTGTTTGTTCACAACCAAATTGAAACAATAAGGCACTTACCAAGGCGTGAACGTCTCCCATTTATCTTGATAGAACATTAACATCCAAATGCAATTTTCACAGATTAAATGTTAATAGGTGTATGGATAGTTTGTTCAAAACAAAAATTATCTACTACTACATTATATAAGATTACTTATTTAAGATACAGTATCGCTGAAAACATAACTGCATTAAAGTCCACCTAACTCCACAGTTTCAAAATAACTCTGAAAGGCAGGTATAGATGCAGTATGGATTCAGCTTTTGACACATAGCTTGTCCTTGAAAAACTGGCACTGGATGGAATTACACAGTACATTTTCTCCAAAAGTGGCCTAATGCAGCCAGCCCAGCCAATCCATCGTGTCACTCATTCTGCTGCCCATCTGCACTGCACCGTACAGCTATCCACAGCTCTTCGTTGTAAATCAGGTTAAAAAAAAACACTGAAAAAAACCTTAGTGCTTCTGTTTTGTTGTGTGGAGTTTTGCTGGGTTTTTTTGTGTTTGTTTGTTTTTTATAGCTAGAGCATTTCCAGGTTCACAAACAGATGTATCAGTACACCTGGGGCAGGGCAAGGAGGGAGAGGTCAGCAAACCTGATGTAGGAGTGAGACAGGCAGGCAAAAGCCAAGCAATGAGGCAGGACCTTCTTAAATCAAATCTACTTCTGAAGAAAAAAAAAAGTTGTCTATCTCTGTTCCAAAGTAAGCATCTCTCAGGAGTTTGTAGCACTTGTATGAGCAATGATTAGGTTGATATGCAAACAATATAAACAAAATAAAGAAGCATGTTGAAAATTAAGGCATAATTTTGCAAATAGCAAGCATTTTTGGGTTTAACATAATGCATGTAACAACCCATTATCTTACAGGCTAAGATTCATTAATAGTACTATAACTAGATGATTATTTATATTAATTTATTATAATAATTTTGAGAAATGTGAAAGATCTTCATGCTAAAAACAAAATACAGGGAACTAGTTAACGTTCTACATGCCATTCCAAAATTTGAGTAGATTTGCTAACATTTAGAGCCAGAGTTCAGGGTGGGAGAAATATGTACTATTATCATTTTTGCTCTGAGTGCTAGCACACCACTTTTTTTCCCCTGCCCCCCCCCAGCAGCTGAAGCAAGTACTCAGAAGCACCTGTTAGGTTTCACAGAAAGCTCAGTGGAGGAAACCAGCTGGGAAGTCACTACCTTTCACAGGGCCAGGATACTGCCAATGAGCAGATCAGAAGGATCTTGCTTCTGAGAAATAGTGATTTTTGACTGCTGAGCCAGGTCAACCAGGAAATATAATATTCTTTAATCATCATAAACATGTGAAGAAAAGCCCTACATGCATATACAGGACTTGAATTTACTCCTGAAATGACCCACATAATTCTAAAAATACAAAGAGTATACTGGATATGATTTTCCTGGTTTGTACAAAAAATCCTACAGTAAATCCTTGGGCTGTTTTCATGAATCAGGTGATCAGAAAGTTCCCATACTATACTCTTAGGCACATTGTGATATTCTATTTTATTCCATTTGCACATTCATTCAAAAGGCTGCTTTCCCCTCCCGAGAAAAACATTTCAGACATAGTTCAAATTATTCAGAGAAACAAGGCAAAAAGGCAGCACCAGATATAGCCACAAAAGCACAGGTATTGTAATTCTACAAAAAAAGAAAGCACTTGAGTTACTTGCTATCTGAAATAGGTTTGTAGCATATGGAAATAAACTATCTTTTGTTGTTCAACTCCTCTATTATGAATTCCTCTTCCTAACTGAGTGGAGAAACCTGAGACTTACTTCTTTCCTTCCAAAGGCACAAATGTATATGATAAATGGAATAACATCCAGCATAAGTTTACCCAAGACTTTGGATGTCAGAATGATAATGATTTTAGAGATAGATTATTTCTACCACGTTTCCTCTATCAGAACCTCAATAAAGCATTTGATACATACAGGAAAATATTAGTTAATCTGCACAAAATGGTAGTATAAGAATTGTAAAGATAGAAAAGGGTGCTTAAAGGGTAGTTAGCAAAGACATTGCAAAAATGAGCAGCTGGGCTGGAGGCCTCTTATCTAATGTTAACGACATTGCTACAAAAAGGTAGAAGGTGCTAGTGGGGTTTTCTGGTAACAGGAAGCTGTCAGCTTGAAGGGCACCAGAATATCAGACAAGAAGAACTAGATGACCTTGAGGATGACAGTGGAGCGAAATTTCACAGTATTAAAATTTAAGTGTACTAATAACAGGAAATGGTAGCCCAGGGGGCAATTGCTAGGAAATGTTGCAAGGTGAAAATATCTTCTGCATACTAATTGATCACAGGATGACTGTGTTCCAAAATTCATCCACCCTAGCTATTCACCCCATTTACCCCCTCCCCCACCTCTTTTTATACCTTGATTTTCCCACTTCTGTTCCCAAGCATCCCCTTTTTCCCTAAACTGTGTGGATTTAAAGAAGTAGAGAGGTGTTTCTGACCGGGAGAGAACAGGTCCACAGGGAACTGCCTCAGCTGCCCCCCTCTCCAAGCATCCCTGGTTAATGTGATCATGAAAAAGGTAAATATTTTGCTTTTCTAAAGAAGTATTTCTGCTATTTTCAGTTGCAAAATGTTCTTGTAAACAGCAATGAAAAAAAAAACAAACAAGTTAAACTGGCATGTGCATGGAACTCCTAAGACAGCCTGGTGAACGGTGAGCTCTCTCATAAAGCAGATGAAAGGATCCTCGCTTGTTTGCTCAGTAAAATGAATTCTAAAATACAATTATAAATTATTTCCAAAAATAGATCACCAGAATAAAAGATATTTAATTAAAAGAATAATGTTGATACAAAACAAATGGTACCATGAGCAAACTAGCCTGGAAATTGGAAAACTTGAGAGCCATTAAAGGAAAACGATACCTCTAAGCAGTCATAGGAATTTATTCTTGTTCTGTGAAGTTCACGAGAACAGAGTACGGGGTGAAAAACCTGTATTTGTGGTCAGCAGTTCTTTTTAAGCTCCCCCCCCCCCATTTTATACTTATGATCTCTCTGTTTCTCAATATATTTAAATTTTCTTCTCTTTTTCTCCAAAGGATAAATACTGTGTGTTTCAGAACCTTCTCAGCCTCTGAAGAGACTTGTCACTTATATAACTGGAATATAATTTGTATGTATGAAAACCACATCTTAAAAAGAAAAATAGTGCAGTATTAGGAGTTTTAACTTGTACTTATGGAAACAAGAGCAGCATTGCATAAAGCTATGCAAAACTCTTCATAATTTACATCTGCTTAAACCCTATTGTGAAACAGATATACATAGCAGAAGAAATATCTTTTATCTTCTGAGTAAAGTTATGTGGGGTAATAGCTACTCAAGGTTATGAAAGTCATTCTTGGAAGTATTAGCTTGCTCTTAGCAGTGGTGCCCAAAACTTTTTGGGCAAATACCCTTAAATTACCACACGTAACAAGCGACCAGTGACATAGCACACGTCAGGCTCTCCTGACTTGCTTTTCTGAAAATACCCAAAGTGTTACAAACTACATGGCTTTCCTTAACTAGTAGGAGTCTAAATGCTTGTAGGTAACAAAGAAGTGATACAACAAACACAAGCAGCTCAAAGCCACCACTTTTCCTCACAAGCGAACATCTGCCCCACGCAGCCAGGCCTTGCGCACAGTGAGCTCCCATGGCGGCTGCCTCTGGTGCCTGCACCTCACTGGGATGGTGCCCCACAGGCCTGCCTTAATTACCTGCCTTAATTGCCTCAACCCGCACCCGGAAAGGACAGGAACCTCACTGCCTCGCGTTAGTAGCACTTTAACAGAAGGAGGATAGAAAGGCTGGGGCCAGAAACGCAAAGGCCAGGAGCTGCCACCTGAGCACCTCTCCGCCAAGGGATGGTGGGACACGGGGTGGCTTCGCGCAGGAGCTCAACGAGGTACTCACTTTATTTGCACTTTCTCAGCTATGTCCCTTTCCCTTGGAAGTGACTGGCTCAGGAAGGGCTTTCTGGAGAGCAGGGGAGCCACTGAAAGCACTCCAGGGAGGGTTTTTTTTTTTTTTTTTTTAAAAAAAAGGTTGTTCTGACTTGCTTAATTACTTGGAGGGTTTCCTTATTTAAATTATTTCCAGGCCCTGGTGGGGAGCGTTGAGCTGGCAAAGCCCTTGGGGAGCTGCAGGAGGAGGTGCAGGCCCCTTTGCCATGAAGCCATGTGGCCAGAGGTGCTCGTTACCCCCAGCTGTGGCTCCCACCAAAGCCTCCACAGCAGGTGAGAACAGCTGCTCACAGGGCCCTGACAACAACTTTGTATGGGGGGGAAAAAAAAGGTTTGGAAAGGCTAATTATGTATGGTCCCATAGAAAAGTGTTTTAAACAAAAATTAATGCTCAAATGGATGATTTCATATTGTTCATCTACAGTTCAAGCATTCTCTTGTGTTATATACAAATAAAAAAAATGTTCATTTCTTTGGATGGCTTGTCAGTGCAAATTGGTTTGTGATGTTTATGGTAAAATATCAACACAAAGTCTCAGTATATCAGGTCCCTTGTGCATTAACCCATCTAGTGCATGCAGTCCTATCACAGTAACTTTGTACATTAAAAAAAAAAAAGCAGAGTATTTTTTTCCACTTTTTAAGACTTAAGGGATCCTGGTGTACTGAAACAGTTATGCATGCCCCACAGGTAATCTTTCTTCTGCTATTTCTAGGTCCTCATTTATTTTTGTTTTTAACCTAATTTAAAATTAAGATTTTTAGAGCAGATAAAACAGCCAAGTGCTCACTGATGCTTTTAGGAAAATCCCTCTTTTGAATGCAAAAGCTGTTGCAGTTCACGCTATCCATAACAGATCACGCAGCAAAGTCTAACAAGCTTCTGTTGAAGCAGCAAGCTTTTTTATTATTATTATTATTCTAGTCAGTCAACTGACAACAGCTCCAACCCAGTTAGAAATCCTTTAAACTGCACTTCAGAAATCACCATCACAATTGCTACTAATTGGCACTTTTGTTGGCAGCCTCAGGAGAAGAAAGAAGCCAATGACTGAATGGGCCTCGGAGAAGGAACTCCCCTTCCAGCCTGGCAGAAACCCTTTCACCAGAGTAGGGGCAACACACATTCCTGTAGCAGTGTGGTTTGGTTGTTCCCCCCTCCCTTAAAACAAACAAACAAACAAACAAAAAACCACCCCACCCCTAACCCACTATATCTATGCTGTACCTGTTTTGTAACTAGGAAACATCACCCTTGGGACTGACAGTCTAAAGTCTTTCAATGATCCTAAGAATTATTTAGGAAAGGCTGTTAAAATGATTTCTCAAAAAGCTACTTTTTAGGCATAAAATTTCAAGCTGTCTTTTGTTAGTTTTCTAGTTTATTACTGAGAAGGCAATTTCCTTAAAAGGAAAATTTTGTCTGAAGCTGGACAAAAGAAAGCTATAAACCAGGCTAAGCCCTATGAAAATAAAATTAAAAGGGAAGATTAAATAGAAGAATTAATGTTTTAAAATTTTTAGAAGTTCTTTTCTCATTTTTAATGAAACCATTAAATCTACACTTTGATTCCAGTCCACATGTAACCAAGCTCCCAGCCCACCTGCAAGCCCCAGATCATGTGTAATAAGGCTCTTAACCAAGGGTCCACAACAACTGGCTTTCATAAACAAGCATTTCTATGACTTCCTTTACTTCTTTTTGATACCTAGTGGTACAACGAAGTGGACCACGTGGTACAACCTAGTAGACCACAAAAAGCCCATCTAGATTTTGTTGTTGTGTTAGGAGCTTTTGTGAACCATCCTACTCAAGGAAGACCAGTCCTTAACTCATGTTAAGTTTATTCACATGTGTGAAACCTGCACAAATGATATGAAGTACCTAAATGATTACCCTATTGATTCTTTGATAAGACGGCTCTCCTAACCTTGGGTGATTAAAGGATTGTGGCCTTCCTTTTTTGAAAGGTTCATTAGTGCAACTCAGCTGAATACAAAGATTTTGGTATGTGCTTTACTTGTAAGTCCTATTGCACAGCTGGAAACACACCCTGGTCCTCTGTAACTACTGACATTGCTAGGTTTGCTAAGTGCATCATTAGGCATAGGTTAAATCAACCTATCCACTAAGTTCAAGGAACACAGAACAAATTTTTATTCCGTTTCATATTTCACATACTAATGGACAAAGCTAATGCCGTTTTCCCATGTTAAGTATGCCTGCTCTTTTTCTGAAAGCTTTTCAATGTCAAACTTGCAGTAGAAGAGAGACTTTAATGCAGTAAGAATATGACTTGGGCCTACTGCTTAAAGTCCTTACTATTCTCCCAACGGATGGTTTAATAAGATTAGGATCTATACACTGCAAAGTTCACCTTATGCTGAATAGGTGGAGAATCGTAAATCAAACACAGTCAGTTCATTGCCTGTATGTTATGTGAAAAAAAAAGAAAAAAAAAAGAGTCATCTTCAGTCTCTATAAAGCAGCCAGCTTTGTCCAACTACATATCCTAGTTTATGTCACTGCACAGAAGAAAAAACAACCTGCTCTTGCAAATCCCAGTCAGGGCAAGGCAAAAGAGGTCTGCTGTGTCCTATGGAGCTGCTGGATGGCTCCCTCCAAAAAATCCCCCAAATGAGTTATTGTCACCAGACATACTTACAAAGCATTTCCCCAGCTCCTTACGAGAATAGGCTGTATCAGTAACTATTGGCCTTCTGTTGTGTCTGCCAAGGATACTTACCCATATCCAACTCAGCCCTACCTAAGATAAAATATCTAATTTACTTCTGCAATAGGGACGGTGAGGATGGAAGTTCTTATACAAAATCCAGTATCTCTGCTGCAGCTGCTAAGAGACCATACTGAAACAGCCTAATGTAAAGATCACTCTGTGTGTTAATCCAGACACGAGAACTGTTTAAAAACTCCTCAGCATTTCAGGTTAATTATATAATAATTGAACTCTTCTAGTTATTAAAGGTTAAAATGTTCATGTCAATACAGAAACTGCATTACTATGTTAATATTATGAGACATAACAGTAGCATGCCAATTCACAGTGTAAAACAGCAAACAATTGTTTTCTAGATAATTGGAAAATAAACTTTAAACCACTTCTTCTCCTTACAATGGAAACAGTTGCTGGCAGTATTAAATATTTTTTCTACTTACTGTTTTATTTATTGTTCTGTCAAGCTAAGAACATTTGAAGTACTTTAGCACTAAATATACTCAACTTATCAAAAATCATGTACAGAATGAGAAGTGTCAGAATAAAATTAACAAGATTTTTTTAGCGCAAATCATAACAAACAGAGTTTTATATTTAGTGCAATGTAATATCACTGTAAAGCTGAAGTTTGGCCTTTAAAATAAACTGCAGAACTAAAAAGTGGAATCCTGTTTTTCTGAGGAGGAATTTAGAAACAGTATGTTGTTGTGCACATAATTTTAATTAATGGAAATTACAGCACAAACAGTAATTATGAGGCAAACATTTGACTGACACCTGATATTCAACTGGAAAATGAGTAATTATGTGTTTTTTTGGAAAAGAAAGGGGCATACATTTTGTTAGTCAACTGCAGTAAAAACATGGACTATGAGAATTAACACCCAAGGCTTTTAAATCGATACTATCCCAACTGCCAACTAAAAAAGATGAAATGACCTAACTACAAAATGCTAACAGGAGTCTTCACCAAATTGAGTTTGTAAGGAAGAAGACTTTAATCAGGCGGTAGTGGACTTTGTAGCATGATGTATGCTAGTTAGTGTTTCTACGGGTAAAATATAAAACTGACATACACATCAGGCTGATCATCAAAACATACCAGTTTCACTGTCCTGCAATTATGAGTCTCAACGAGGGAGAGCTAAAGTATAAAGTATACCTGCTATCCATCATACCTGATTTTCCCAAATGCCAGCTATTAACGGAGGTCTGAGATTCTCACTCACTGCCTCCTACCTAGAGTAAGAAATAGTAATAATTGCAAATTTAGTTTTAGTAGTAGTGTCTGGTAGTTAGTGCAGGGGAGAGTTGAGTACCCTACGCTGCTTACAAATTTTCCAGAAACTTGCTATAGTCATGTCAGATGAGCAAGAAGCAAATATTTCTTCATTGTTATGGTTAGAGGGAAAAGGATGAGATCCTTTTGTTATATCAAATGACTAAAAAGAAAAGTTGAATTTCTGATCTTGTCTTCATCATGACAGACTATATTTTTTGTGGACATTAGCTTTCCATAAATCTTAATACTAGATAGATATGACTACTATAGTAATAGTGTATATAACAAATTAACACTGTAATCTTTCCATCTATATGATTTGGTTAATTTTCCTACTTTGATTAAACTAGCAGCGAGATGTTTGAGGACTGGGGATGAGGGAAGAAGTTTCTATTCTGAGAAGTCTTGTATCCTTAACTCTAACATCACTTCTACTGGTATAAAAAAAAGGGAATGACTTGCACCTGCACTAACTCCATTTCAACTGCAAGAGCAGGAGTCAAACCATGTATTACTAATCTGGTGAGTAGTCCCTGGCTTCTGAGTGTTATGCTTCAACGTAAGACCTAAAACCAGGATTGTAAAGAAGTGGGAAACTGACTATAATAATATATTTTTAAGCTGATGGAGCGAAGCCCTCTTTGAAATGAGGATGATCTTACAGTCACTTAAAGATGTATTTTAAAAAGAACAACAGTGTACTTGATTTGTATGCCTAATTTGCAGTGCAAAGATAAGAAATCAACAACCTGTTCCTGACTCATATTTTCAGTGAGCCTGTTATTTGCTCTGTTCAGTGTTTGTGCAAGAAAAATTGTTCATTGCAAAGTAAAGCAGAAAAGAACAAAGAAAAACATTTTTAGCTTAATTTTAATTTGTGCGTGCTGGGTAAACAGCATGTATTTTCTTGTAAAAACTGTACTGAAATTGGAGCCATTGAGCTAGCGAGTATTCAATACCAGTTTTGTTTGTTTAACCAGTTCATGATTTTAATGCAAGGGAATCTAATGCAGCATGGCTTGGGGATGTTTCTTACTGTATTTCATTACAGCTGCAGAGAATTTAAAGCAATTAGCTTTTCATGTTTCTCTCCGTTTCTTGTTGCAGAGTGTACCCCATCATGGGAGTACTGTTATTATCTTTTATGCTAAAGCTCATCAAATCTGTACGCTTATTTGCCAGGCAAAAATTAGCTATGAACTCTATGAGTTGAGTTATATTATTGTACTTGTTTGCTAATTTACAATGTGTTTCTGTCCTAAGATCAGCTAGTAGAGATTACCAATACACCTTATGGCTTAAGTGAGTGCTCTCGCTTTTGGTTAGTTCATACAGATTAGAACACCAATCCCTGTTTAATGTAGGCGTCCCTCTCATTGTGGAAGTTATTTGAAGAAAACATCACACTGTATAAGAGGACACAGAACCCAAGTAGTGAGTAATGGTTCTGAATGAGAAACTGTACACAACTAATTTTCCTTGACCACAAATGGAGTGTATGTTTTATTTTTTTTAATTTGAAAACAGCTATTCTAGATCCTGACTGTCCCTGTATTTTGTGGCCTTTCTGATAATCACTCAGATTTAAACTTACCCAAAGGTACACATAACTCCCAGAAGCTGAGACAGGCATTTAATTGCTTTAACAACAAACTCCCAAAATCTCTTGCAAGGTTTCCTCAGCATATATGAAATACTTTTTTCTTTTTCTCACACTGCAGACTAGAGTAGGGAAAACCAATTTTAAAGACAAAAAGTGGAAAGAAACTGCTCTTTCATTAGTCCCTGAAGTGCTGCCATAGTGTGCTGCAATAATGTCTCAAGAATACAGTGCTTATTTGAATGTTTGAAGCTTGAGATGATGCAAGACTCCAATGCAGCCAGGCTTTGAGATGGATTGGTGTAGACTATTTATATCGAGGACTATAGACAAAAGGGCTTTCAAGCTTAAAAGCCAAGTTTGATTAGTACACATGTGGAGCTATTAACTTCTTTAAACTAGTTCAAAATCAGTAAGACGAGACAGCGAAAACAAAAGGTTTATAAACAGGTCACCTTCTTGGTCACATTGTGGGATGATGGAAAGCACGGCCTTTCCTTCTGTCTTGCTCACAGTCCAACAACTCTGACGTTGTCACGAGCTCTATTCGTTCTGCTCTAAGTCCCTAAGATATTTCCGTCTGCTGGCTCGCAGGCCTCCACATCTGTCTGCATGTCGGCTCCCTACTGGCTGTCTCCCTTGCTCAATCTTCTCTCCCTTTCTTACCTTATGCTTTGGAAACTTGAAAGTTTCATTGGTTTCCCTCTTAAAGTAAGGGGAGATATGGAAGCATTACTCCTGGCTAGATGACCGAGTTTGCAGCCACCATGACATGACAAAGAGTAGCCTATAAGCACATGTTTTAAAAAGACCATTACAAAATAAAATGCAAACAAGTAAACAGAGCACAAACACTTTGCAAAATAACTCAAGTTTGCGCATAATGGGAAAATGATCACAAAATCCCAGGCAGAAGAGCCAACAGTTATGAAATTGCCACAGTTTTTTTTTACTTTGGTCAAATGTGTGCTGGCTGCAGGACAAAAAGCACTGAACTAGTAAAAAGCTCATTCTGAAAATTCAAATGCAGTTACAAAACAGAAAAATTAACTTTGTTTTACAGACTCAGTTCCAGCTCAGAATCATCTGTCTGTGGCACTCCAACACTGTGCAGATGACATCAAGTGTATGAGGGACATAAACACAGTATCACAAGCTCTGAAAAGCTGGATAGGAACATGACACTCTACACAACATCAGATACATTTCACAGAGATAAAATGTGTCTTTCCAGGCATTTTGATAGTGCAATGTCTTGGTGCTGATGAGCAGCAAGCTGGTTCTTGAATGTAGTTCTTGTTTTCTACCACTTTCTGGATGCGCAACTTATAGGCAATAAATTAGCATTTGTTTGAAAAAAATGAGCCCTCTAGTTATAAGCATTTCCAATTTATTTAACTTGTATTAAAGACATGACTGAGTGTACAAGTGTAGACTGAGAAACATTTTTAAAATTGAAGATTCGGTTTCCATCCTTATTCAGTTTTTGATCTCTCTCCGCACAGTTAATGAACAAGTTAATGATGGCGCACTTTTCTGTGTTATAGGATTTCTCCTGCAGAAGGAAGTCACCTTTCTGTCAACCAGAAAGTGCTGTAGGCAAATGAATCCTGCACAAGAACACAGGGTTACCTCAAGGCTTCTGAACATAAACAAAACTGAATCTTGTCATACCAAGGGAAAAAAACCACCATAACTAGTCCTAGGTTTTTCTCCTGTGACTGGTAGAGGGTGGGAGCGGGGCGCTTTCTTGTCGCGGAGGCTGCCGTCGCGGTCGTGACCCTGCGCGTGCCTTGCAGAGGCCACCGTCGCAGCAGGCACGGTTCCCTGCAGCTCTGGCATGAACGGGACGGTGCAGCCACATCCGCTTTGCTCCTTGCTGTTTTGTCAGTGCTTAGAGCTGACCCTGCTCTTTGCACTGCCCTTTTGTGAAGATTCAAGTCCAAAAAAAAAAAAAAAAATTGAAGACAATATTTAACTCATTTTCTTATATCTTTTATATTTTCCTTCACTTGTTCTGTTTCTTTCAGTTTGGGGGTGTTTTTTGGGTCCTCGTCTCAAAACTGTCATATGGGATGACAGAGATGACAGAAAAAGCTCTTTTTTTCTGGAATATAGTTAGTGCTTTACATCTAAACCTCTGTTCTGCATTTTGACAGTAAGCTTGAATCTGGTAATCTAACAGAAGGAAAAAGCAGTCTCAGCAGACACGCTCCGACCTTGTGTTAGACCATATTAAGAATTAATACTTAGTCCTGCCGTACAACCCAGCTTTAATAAAGCTACCTAAATCCTCTTGGCTGCTGCTTTGGCAGGGCAGCATCAATCAGAGTGCTCAACTTTTGTATTTGCTAATTCAATAGGCAGCCTGACAGGGCTTTCAGATCTGCATTTATGGGATAATGAGGCTTTTTACATAGTTTCAATTCTTGCTATGTTGACAGAAAAAAAAGCATTTTTGAGAATGATGGATTTTAAAAATATTTTCATAATAAACGCTTCCTGCATATTGAATATTGCTGATCGTTCAATTGGTTAATGCTTTCTTTCAAAAAGTTTAGTTCATCTTCAGGAACCTGGTGCTCAGGGTATACTTCCTTTCTGTAACTTCCTTATATCATCTTTAATTTAGATTGAACATAAATACAAGGTTTCAAAAGGGGAGAACAGGCTTTTTTTTTTCCTTTCCCCTTGCATTTTAAGTAACGCCTACTTCTCTGGAGTAATACTGCTGCCCGTTTTGGTAGTTTCTGTTACCTTTCAGTATTGTAAAAGCAAAAACGTGCGTGTTTAGCTGAAGGTTTGTGCATCTGAGTGGAAATTCAGGAGATGGCTCAGAGCTGACCTGGTTAAACTCACCACAGCCCCGAAGAATTTTGTCTCTCACCTGCCAACAGCTCTTAGTTAAACCTCTTGGCGCAGCGGAGCGGCTCGTCGGTATGGTGGCCTGCCCTGGCTCAGTGCCAGGGGAACACTGCACAAATGTTGATTTACTGATCTTTTTAATACATGTTATGGGAGTGAAAGCACTCTGTTATGCTCTGAGCAATTCGAAGGTAGATTTATAAATTGACCCAAAGAAAGCTAAATTTTGGATGTAATAACGCATTGTGGCAGGTGCAAACATGATTCACATGTTGTGACTTTACCTCATCCTGTCTTTAACCGATAGAATAAATTTTTTGTCAGTAGACCTATTCAAATGTTTTCTTTCCTCTTTTGGCTCAAATGAACTGGGAACCTGCATTTTTGCAGATAAAATCCAGACTCAACCAGTGAAAAGCACAAAATTGTCACTGATATAACATAGCCAAAACTTTACATCATGTTTTGGAGAGTTACTTTTACAAACAAATAGAATTTTTTAAGTGAGCTCTTTTTTCATCCTCGAGGTCTGTTTTAGCTTGTATCCTTGGAAACTTTTTGTATTGTTCCAGTTTTATTTTTTGTTTGGTGGGGTTTTTTTGCTACTTCTTCAGTAAACTTAAAATGATATTTGTATCTTGTTTGAGAATTTTGATTTCTGAAGCATTTCAATTTTAAAAATAATTGTAGTGATCAAAATAGTTGATGGGGTGGAAGTCTGAGTAGAAAACCAAAAAATAAATAGTGCAAACAATGAACTATCCTATCCCAAAAAGATATCCATTTTGAAATGCATGGACAAATAATGTAGTTTTGTTTTTTAAAAATGGAGGGGAGGTTTTCTGAAAAGTTTAATTTTAAATGTTGCATTAAAAATACAATCTAGAGTCTTTCAACCATACGCCTAACTTCAATCAACAGTTATGGATTATAATACAACTGTCGCATTTTGAGGCATCCATCCATTATACGAGTGTGGCTCTACCAGTACATGCATGTTATCCTGAAAGCTGCTATAAACTTTTGCTAGGGTTAGATGATAAATAACTACAGCATATACGGAGATAACAGACAAATGAGCTGGGTACCTGGGATTTGCTTACTTAGCTGTTCTGGTTTAATTAGAATTACTCCTTTAACCAGGTGATTACCATTATGTATCAGTAACAACACCTCTTGGAAATTTTCAGGACTTAAGTAGCAGTAGGTGCCTTTTCTATGCTATATGAACATCAGTTCAACTTGGTATCTCTCTAATATCCCTCAAGGTAAGCTTGATTTCAGTTTCCATGAACTATGCATACTTTAGTGTTTTGCTTTGACCTGTTACGCTCACAGAGATGGTGAGGTGGTTCCCCCGTGCCTCTGTACTTTGAGATCTAAATCCTAGTAAATATTCTACATAATTTTTCTGAGGAAACAAAATTAAATTCATGTTACAGGCTTTACTCCCTGTGGCATCTCTGCAACCAGCTGATGTTTGGGACTGCACAGGATAGCAGAAAATGAAATATGGAGTTAGGAACTCTTAAATTAGATTGGAAATTGAAAACTTATGAATATACAGCCTTCTCTCTCATTCTAATCTTTTTTCTCATCCTGCTTGCAGAGACCTTGTCTCTGTAACCTGATAATTTAGTTGTTTCAGGCTCTGCATCTTTTGACATTTGCTAAGGTCCTCCATTGATTTATCTTAGTTAAGTACATTCGTATGTTGACAGTTCTTGGTAGTTTGTTCTTATCTGCCCAAATGTGGCTGTACATCCAATCTCCCTTAATCTTCCAGGAAAGAAATTATCACAAATCAAATGCTAAGTAACGTAGAAAACTTAGCAGGCAAACTTTGCAAACTGAATCACCTGTTTCCTTCTTAAAACATAGATTTTCCTTACATTTCTTAAGTTTTGAACCAATCTGAAGAGAGCCTTGAATGGAATTACTATTAAATAAGATACAATCATGTTACTGCTCTATTCACAAGGGGTTAACTTGTGGAAAAACTTCCATAAATGAAACGGAAGAATCTGACACCTTGCTGTCTAATAGCCATCCTCGTTAGTCGCGAACGGCAATGCTGATGTTGTCAGGGAGTTAGTCAGGTGAGTGTAGATGCCTGTTCACATTAAACACCATTTCTCATGCAATATACAGTGCTGCTCAAACTGTGAGTTTGTCTCCTGCTGCTGCTGAGCCATCCCTTCACTTCACACGCTTCTCTTGCCCAGGGGCATGCTGGTTTCTGTTCAAAAAGACCTCGCATCAGTGTCCTGCTGCTGCCTAATTGCAGCTAGGAACTCAAAAAGCAGTACTGTGTTTTTTTCTAATGGGCTGTGGTTAGAAATTCCCATGCATAATATGCTGTGGCAGGATATCAGATTCCTGTCACACAACAAAAATTCTGGTCAGCCTTTTGAGTTGTAATTGTGTTAACAGCAAATTGGCTGTTGCCGACTTCTTTTTGCCCAGTTACAATTTGTAAAGCTATCACAGAGCTTTCAAAGTAGAGGAAGAATCATATTTTCACTATATGTGTCTATATTTTTCTCTGCCCTGGAAATACTGCACACATTGCCATTTCCAAGCCTCGTAATTCAGGGAGTGAAAGCCCTGACTCAGGCACTCTCGCCACGGCTGCAGGTCAGAGATGGCGACCGTTCGGCAGTCAGGAAAGACCTCGCTGATCTCGCGAGCCCTGCAGTGACAGCACATTTAAAGAATTATCAGCATTTTTAACTCTAGTCACTATGGGGTTTGTGACTTAGCCATAAAAATAATCACGCCATGCTGAAACCTGACATATGAGCTCTAACAGATATTATTATTGGGTTACACATTTTTAAAAAGAAGTCAACAAAACGTTCGTCTCATCATAGCGTATGACAAAGAACAAATCAGTGTGGAAGCTATTATTATTATTATTATACTCTCTTATCATTAGATCTTTTTCCAGTGAAGGTATTTGACAAGGTGGAGCGATATTAATGCCTCCTAACCACCATTAATGAAGTATTGTTGGTTTGTTATATACCTGCCCCTCCAAGCATAATGAAGCTTTGATTGTCCTTGCATTACATATATAATTGTTAAAGAAAACAACAAATAATTACACTACTTAGAAGACAGACCTTATATTTTGAACTTTGTTTCTTGATCCCCAGATGTCCAAACAAAATTAACTGAAGAAAGGCATCGCAGTTGCTTTGTACCAGTCTAACTAGTTGCTTATAAACAGGACTGTAAGAGATGATTACTATACAAATTAGTAAAAACATTTTTACATATTTCCTAAAATGTAATAAGAAAACATTGTTTTGTTATAACTGAGTAAATTGGTGTTGACATAAAGAGTACAATTTGCTGTAATATCAATAACTAGGAGCTAGACCAGCACAATCCTCTTAAAAAAGGTGAATGTAATTAGATACAAAATACAATTATAGATTTTTCTTACAGGCTCTTATGTTAAAAGTTTGTTTGAAGTTTAAAATGCAGAGCCTAATCTGCCATTTTTCTTTCTTTTTCTTTCTTTCTTTTTTTTTTTTAACAATTTTAATATAATCCTAGAGGATCTTGTAAAAGTATATGTGAGCACTAAAGGCATATTTTTCATGTGCTGGAAAGCTTCTACTTTAAAATATTTCTTTTTTTTTCTTTTCTATCCGCCATCAACTGTTTGCTTATAGCCAAAGAGTATTACACATGTATACCAATAGCAAGAAAGTCTAACATAATTAACATCTATCCATAAGTCTGTGTGTGTATATATTGTATGTGTGTGTATCATAACTCACCGCAATACTATTCTTGAAATATCTGAAGTCCTTGAAGGTTAGTGAGCTACATAATCACACACTAGAAATGCTAACCTTAAAATTATTAATTATACTTTAAATTGGTCTCCTGCAGTTTAACTAGAATATGAGTTTTCATTTTCAAATTCTGTTTCCAAACTTCAAGGGGGAAAAAATACTTCTAAGATAGATTCATGTGTGACCTCTGGTTTTCTGTCTTTTTAAATGAATATGAGGAACAAAATGATATTTAGATTCACTGATTGAAAAGTATTTAGAGAAACTTTACAATGTTCATCACTGGGAGATCTACAAATGAAAATATCTAGAACGCACTAGACATATGATTGAGCATAGCTAATCCCACAGACAAATCTTCTATTAAAAAAGGAAGCTACAAGGACAAAACTGAAGAAGAAGGAGATGTTTTTAAAAAGTTTTCACAGAAGTGCCAGACTTCTGGAATCTACAGCATTACTTGCTTTCATGCATATTTCCATACTTCACTCTCTGAGTTTGAATGTACCTTTTTTTCCATTCTAATTGCATGCCCATATCCACTTGCAATGTGAATAGTCTTCATCTGATACTAAAGGAATCCAGAGTACCTTACCTAGTATAAAACAACCATCCATTTCTAAGAAAGATCTTACTGCAAAATATTTTTTTCACTTTCCTTTTTTATTTAATATGACTGGTAAATTCAATACATACCAACACATTCATAGCAATTTCAAAAGAAGTGCCTCTCCATCAAAATACAGGGTTAAGTGGGACCAGTCTACAAAATATACAGCAGCGGTAAAAAAAAATGCTCAGGTCAGATGCTGTAAAAGATATAAAATGTCATAGTTAATTTTCCATTCATCTAGACTGGAGAGGGGCTACTGAATTATCCATGAAAGTGAACTAACTTTTGATAATTTGACAGTAATGCTGCATAACATTATCCAAAAGAGTAGAGCCACTACATTATTTACCATCTGAGATGCAATATCTGCTAACTAATATATATAGAGAGAATCAGTGAACCTTCCAAATTACAGTATTATAGATTCTTAATGATGATTCGTTAAAAACTGAAATTTTCATACAGCTATCAAAGAACGTGGACTGAGTGCTCATTAGGAAACAACCTGAAGATCAGTTTGCTCTGAATATTTTCTCCTTTAACTGTTGTATTTTTCCAAGTATTTAGATCAGTTGTGACCCAACTAGAAATTATTTTACAGTACAAGCACGGTACCAGTCAGCCTACCTTCACAGATCAGTTGAGGTGGGAAGGGGCCTCGGGAGACTGCCTGGTCGAACTGCTGCTCAGAGCAGACTCAGCTCGAGCAGGCTGCTCAGGGCCATGTCCAGTCAGGTTTTGAACATCTCCAAGGATTTCATTTTGTGAAACGGAGAAGAATACGTGAAAATGGTGGAGCCAAAGGATGTACGGACATATACGCTGACTCTTGCTCTCTCATACTATGTTTGTAATGCTCCCATCAGCCATGCACTATCTATTTAACAAAAAGACAAGGAAGTAGAAGAATTTGTGTGCGCTGATGTACGCAACTAAGCTCTCGCACAAGCTGGGGACAATCCTGTTTGTACACCGCTACTAGGTCTGGCCCATTGTAAAGTAATCACTGTTTCCTTCCACTCTGTTAATCTCTTTGATCAATTTACTGAAATGAACTTCTGCAAATAGCACCTCCTCTGACCTTTATTCTGCCTAATGATTCGCCAAATTGTTTTGCTCTGATTCAGTTGTTCGTGTGACTGGTAACAGGCTGAACAAAAACCAACTCACTTTTGTTAAAATCCACTGAAAGATCATCTTCTTGTTTTGTTCACGGCTTGAGTTGTCACCTTCAATTCTTTTCCAAGCCAAATAAAAATAATTACTAACCTGTGGTGATGGCTAGTCTCACATCGAAATCACAAACATTAATGTAAATTGCCTGTCCATCAACTTTAAGCAAGACACATCTGTAACAGCCTTGAAATGCAAAAAAGTTCATCCTGCCTCCTGCTTCTAACTAATAAACAATCTTTCACCGTCTTCAGACCCTACGCTACTGATATCTTCTCCTTCGTTTTTACTGAGACATTTTCCTAACTTGTCTCCGTGGTAACTACGGTGACAGTGATGTCAATGAAGAACAGATCAAAATATATCAGATAAGATGGAAATGATGAGACCCAGAGACCTGCATAATTCTTGGTATGTTAATTTGTATTTAATAATTAATCAGTCAGATTAGGATTTCACATACAGATATACAAAAACACTGGTACCTAACTGGCAGCCATCAGCTTTCTGCAGCCTTGAAAATGAATTCACGATTGGGATATATTACCAAAAAAAAAAAAAAAAAAAGCATCAGTCATACTAAGCACCCATCTGGAAATTAAATGTCAAGATAAATGCAGGAGAGGGGAAAAAATCAAATCAGAAAGTCAGTGTGCTTACAGGAAGACACAGACTGTTCCGAACAAAATTACTGAAGAAATGAAATATTTGCTGAATGCCAGATACTTGCTTTGATTTTTTTTTTTCACAGTATGACCACCTTAGTATCTTTTAAAAATATGATCTTGTTTGTAAACTCACTTAAAACAAGCATTTCTGTGACAACTTTCAGAGGAATTTAATTCAGGAAACAAGTACACTTACAACTTTCATGTTATACCTTGCAGATTGCATGTTATTAACACATAAGAAAAAAACCTTAATCATTATATTTATGCATGAATATGTTCTTTCCCTTCTGTTTCTTGAGTGGATTTCTTTCCCTTCCTTTCAAGTGGCTCCCATTAGAGGCCTGATAGGAAGGGCTTCATTCTACAGTGCAAAACTTCTCCCTGCTTATATGACAGGTAGCAAATTACCAAACTTCGGTACAAAACACTAGCGAGCCCACGAATAACCCAATCTGAAGGGATGGATGGGTAGAGCTACAGCTCCATTCTGCTTTCAATGTCAAGGAACAGGAATGGGTCTTTACTGCCTAACATATTCTAATGCGTTCCTCTAAACAGACTTTTTTAACTTGTTGGCAATCTTCATGTTTATGTATGTGGAGATATTTGGGCTTCTGTGGGAAGAAACCAGCTGAGCAGGCACGGGGGCGGCCGCGGGAACCCGAGCGCTGCAGAGGGCGCGGGAAGAGCAGCTCCGGCCGATCTCCCTGAGCCCCGCTGCTGCTGCCGCCGCCGGCTCGGGGCACTAATGCCGCAGACTAGCCCGCCTGCAGCCGTCAGCAAAGGGAGACCTGCGCACACATCTTCTCTGCAAAGCCTGGAAACCGAGCTTAAATCCACCTTGGGTTTAGCAGTAAGACCAATCAGAGCTTATTTATTAACACCCTGTATCACCTGCAGATGTTTCCGTAGCGTGAGATTACCCACTGGGAGGAAAGCAGCCGTTTCCCTGAGGCAGTGGGGTTAAAATCACTCTCTCAAACGCGTTCTGGTGCTCAGCGCGCGCTGACGTAAGTCTTTATTTTGACAGAATTTGTCAGTTGTTAGGCCACTTTTTATTTGCCTCAGATGGGAAGCTGTGAAATTTTTAAAAATGCAAATCGAATTCGGGTTCAAGATCTCGGTCATATGCGTCGCCCAGCAGAGGGATTTGAGTCCACCTTTGTCAGTTTTTATATCAGAAGTGGAGATGCATGAAACTCAAGAGATGTGAAAAATGAAACCATGAATATGCCCTAGAACATCTGTTTATTACTGTTGTCCTCATTTCATTGTACATTTGGTCTTGACGGGGTGAATGGTGCTGCTACGCGGTGCTGCGATAACGTTCACGATACCTTCTTATATCTCCCAGTACAAACAAGGTGAAAGCGTCATTGAATTTTATCCCACACAGCATCGGAGGATAGAACACAACGACTAACCTGAACACTTCTCCCTTTAGGTTAGGTGCTTGTTAATGAGCGATTCAGCCGTTTTATGCCAGATTTGAACTTTGGGGAAAAAATCCTTTAATCAGACGTCTGCAAAAAGTTTCATTATTGTACACAAACTCAACCACTTTGTATCTTATTGATCTGCCCCTTTGCACAGCGATAAGCCACCTCCTTTTTGTGCTGAGAATTTTTTTTTTTCACTTGAGAGAAAACTACTGCAATATTGAACGTGGTCATTTTTATTTCCTTAAGGTAGCTTTGAATCAAATATAAACTAGCTTATGTAGTTAGCCTTGATCCAGTCTGGTCCCTCCGTCCATACAGCAGTAAAACACCCTTATATACACTGTACTTTGCAAACTGGATTTTGGCAACTCATACAGTTAATTTCTCAGATTTCTAAAACTGTCTGGCTGCTTTTGGTCTGGAGGGAATATTATAGTTCTTTACCTTGTGCTTTAAAAGTCTCCGGACAATGTAGTTTTATTCTTCAGACATAAAGAAGAAAAATGCTACCTGCTTGCTACTTTAAAGAGCAGATAAAGTAAACTTATGTATAACATTAAGTACAATTTGGAGTCATATGTACATCTTATTATAAAGAGCAATTTATTTTAATTTGCAATATGCCATATTTAGTCCTCAAAATAGCATTAGTTTCTACATTTTATGAGCTTTGGCTTTTGTCTTTGGGAGTTTTGAACTTACTAAGGATATGTTATGTATGCATGTGCTGTCTACACGTTCTTGTCACTAAATATTGCAGAAAAGTCAGGCATTATAGTTAACCTTGGAATTCTTCAAACATGATGTTAGAGGCACTTCCAACCTAAATGTCTAAACTTGAAGAAAATATATGTGACCTGATTTTGAAAAACAAATAGTAAAAACAGTAAGTAAGGGTATGTAATTTCACTGAAACTTTGAGGAAAATGCTTATAGGCGTTGGAGTACAATCATGAAATTCGGATTGTTTTTAACTTTTGTGACAATATAGGAAAGAAAAGGAATTTGCTAATTAATTAGCAGAAAAAAATCCTCAGATAGCCATTAGGGAGTATTCTCTATGAAAGCATTAGCATAATCAATTAGCAGGGATGCATTCTTTAATTAAGTTAAAGTAATGGGAATGATGTATGCTGTAATGCTACTATTGAATTAGTAAATTTTAAATAAGACTGTGGGTAGAAATTGCAATGTAAAATTCTTATTAAAGATCCACTCTAAAAGCAATTATATATAATATTTACTTTAAATTTGTCATTTTACAACTTTTAACCCTAACTATTTAAACTCTATAATACGCTTAGAAAACAGAGAGTGTCTACCTAGTACAGAGGCACTTAAATAATTACCTTTGCTTTACAAGTGATCAACCAAAATTATTATCATGAAGAACATGACCAGTCTCTAATGAAATATTTATTCAATTTATGTTGAAGAAATGAAAGCACTTTTTAAACGATTTTGACCACATAAATGGAAGTAGTAGAAATATATTTATCATGATTCTTCTTGAAATACTCAATTTCAGCATTCATCAGCATCCGTAAGATTGTTCTATGTTCAGTAAGAGTTCCCCTTCATAAACTACATTACTGAGCATGGCATATTTTATTGAAGTTTTGCTGCTCTCAAAGTCCACCTCCAGGCCAGTATCATTTCATGAAGATGATCATTCTTTTCCATCTTACATATTTTGGAAACTTCTAACTTCCCACATAAATAACAAACATCCAGTAATAAAAAGCATAAAAATTTTATATTTGGTACAACTAGAAATACTCCTGCTCCCTGATATGATTCATTTCCTAAAGCTGAAATCTAAGATTCTTATCTTAGGCAAAATAAAGCAGCTAGGGGCCAGGGGCAGCCTATATTGCTCCTACAGACATTGGCTTCAACAGCTATATTGCTGGACTTCAACAACTTTGTCTTCTCCGTGTAGCACATCACATAGCTTACCCTTTCCAGGTTTTAGTTAAGACACACCTTCCTGTGGCATACAAAGGTACTTATTACTTTTCTTATTCTGCTGGGATGAACAACAAGATTTGTCTTGGATTTCCTATATAAATAAAGATCAAGAATAAAATCTTTATGTATGAACAGTGCTCTGCTTTTCCACTGGCATTTCAAAGCCAAGGCAAACTCCAGGTGACCTCCAGAAGTCCCTTACAACCTACATGTTTCTATGATTCTGGTGCTATATTTGCAATATTGGGCTTGCTTTAAAAAAACAACAACAACAACAACAAAAACCTTATTAAGGTGGTTAATGTGAGAGTAGAACTATTCAAAGTGGTGGTAGCTTGTTAGTAGGTAAGCATAAATAAAAGCATGAAAAGAATCTTTTGTAACTCTAGTTCGTATCCAAAGCCAGGTAATCTTGGAAAAGATGGCTAATGAAATTTTCATGTTATCTTTGTAGCCATTATCACATATCCAATGACAGATATGCAGAATAATTTTTATATACTGGCTGAGTGGTGCAGAAGGAAGCCATGAGGGCATACGGCTTGCTTCTACCAGGCCTGCCAAAATAGAGGTATGCTTCCTGACACAGAGCTTATCTCTACTATGGTTCAACTGAAATACATAATCACACCTTTTTGTTAAGACAGTTAATATTTAGACAAATCGAGCTATGGAAAAATAAGATTCTCTTACTTGGAAATACCTGTGCCTCTTGTTAGGAACAGAGCATAAAAAACGTGATCTAGCACAACTGTAAGCCACTCTTTAGAGTAACTACAGTTTGGGCCAATTCCCAGTTAGTTCTCCTTGGCTCATGCTTGAGACTAAGTGTTCGCTGGGTGAGAACTTTTTAATGCTGTTTTCTCCAATGTTCTGTAAGAAAAAGCTCTTAAAAATGTGTTAGTCTCCAGTGCTGTCAGTATGGCACAACTCTAAGGCATTTTCTGCATACAAATTTGTAGCTGTCATCATGGTTTTGGCATAGTGCTGTTTGGGAGTCTTTATGTCCCAGTTAGATTTGTGGTGTATGTGACATTCAAACATTCACAAACAGTCTGCACGAACGTGATAAATCTGACGTGTCCAACATCAGGTCGGCTTTGCATGCACAACTCGTCTGCATGGAAAATGTGCACTTGCTCTGAAAATGTGACACTGGCTGGCGGGTCTTGGAGATTCCTGCACTCTATAGGCCTCAGGCCCCAAGTACATGGCATATGAGCCCAGAATAGAAGTAACGACAGTTCTAATTTCCCCTGGACTTTTATGTTAATCTTTGATTCTTTCGGGTTAACCTTGAATTAAGCATGTGGGGGGGGGGAGGGCGAGGGAAGCAATTGCTCTCAGGCACCTTTAACTTTTGATTCACTACCATAGTTCACCTACCCATGTATATAATAGTATGCATTATGATGGAGATCCAGGAGGAGGAATGTAATTATCAATTAATTTCTTCTTGGAAGTGGAAGAGCTATCAGCGGTAGCTACTGGTCAATAGTAAGAATACTTCAAAAAATTCTGCGGATGCTACAAACTTCATGCATTATTGAGTGTCCTACTGAGGTAGCAAAAAGGAGGATTTCTTTCACTCAGGTTGGACATTTGTTATCAAGATACTGCCTTTTTCTTTACTTAATTCATGAGGAGGCAGACTGGCAATTTGACAGGATTAGAACCTAATTTCATTTTAGCTTTTAGTCATCTGTTCACTCATTAGTATCTATTTGTTTTATATCTATAAAGACATGATAACACACCAAAAATGACCAAGAGAAGTAGAGCACTTTTTACTAAATTCAGCCTTGGATCCTTTTATCTTACATTGCTTTTCAGTCTAGTCTGTATTAAGACATATTTAAGGGTGGACCTCACTAGTGAAAAAATGCATGCTTACATGTTAACTTTGTAGTGACTTATGTAATTTTATGAGAAATTGCATATATAATATTGGACATACCTTAGCCAAAGGCATCTATCCTTACAATATGCCTTGTTAACTTTCCAAGGAAATGGGGTCCAAAGATATTACCGTACATGAAGCATCTACTGACTGAGTCATCTCTTGAAATGCCTTTGATTGAACTGCTTTCCTACAGCAGGTATGCAAGAGTGCATTCTGAATGCATTTTCAAAGTGACCCTGTCAAACTCATTGTGACTGTATCTTCTCTCTCTGAACTTTTGATAAAACACTCATGATTACATGCTGATTTTGTCAGAAACTCCATCCAGGCATGAACAGTGTATCTACTGGCAGCAAGGTCATGATACAGCAAGTTTCCATCCCGCAAAATAACCTATCATTAAGAACTCATTTTTACCAATTTATTGCCAAACTCCTTTGCAATGTATCTATAGATGTCTTCCTTTTATGCACAGCTTAGCAGATGTCTGGTATCTAGAGAATTCTAACTTCTCAGAAAAGTGCAAAGAAATGCTATTTGTATACAGTCTATGTTAAAAAAGTATCTGGATAGCACATACGACATTGAAAGTGTTTTCATGCATTGATGGTAGTTCACTTTCTCATGCCTCTAGCATTTTAACTATCCATATCATCACTGACTGCATTGATCTTATAAAAATCAAAATAGTGTCAAACTGAGTTCCATACATTTTCACCACTTCTACACATTGATTTGTTGGAATGCAAATACCTGCTATTAAAAGGGTGTCATCTTGTATGCTTCTGATCAGATTTGAAATTCACTGTTAAGACTAGATGGTCTTTTTTGTTGTTTTTCCTCCTGTCTTCATGTACTGCCTACATTTCTACCTCTTCTACTTTGTTTTTATTCTTGTTAAAGTAAAATAGGAGGAATAGGAAAATTTCAATATGTTAAATAGTTTACAGTGTGAGATATCTTTGAGAATAATATAATATTTTGCTTTGTTTTTTTTTTCTTTCTTAGAATCTAAGTGCTTATTCTTTCTTCATTTGAATACTTTCATTTAACTTTTGTTTCTTGTCTCTTTGGAAAAAACAAGAGAAGTAGATACAGATTCCTGTTTCACTCCGGTAATGCTTCAAACTCATCAACAGAAACCAGAATAACATCTGGTCACTGCTTGTGAAAACTGCAGCAGCTTCTAAACTGTTTGAAAATGCAACAGAGTTTCGGATAATCTTCAAATAATTCTTTCTGCTCTGGATGCACAAAAGGCTTGGGGAAGATGAAGTTTTTCTGCTTTTTAAAAAATCTGTTTTATGATAGAGAATGTACGTCAATTTACACATACAACATGTTAAGCTACGTCAAGTAGCTAATGGGGATAGCAACTTACTGCAAAAGACTTTTTGTAAGATGGCTGGTAAACATTTGCTCACTTTGACATAGCAATGAAATGCAATCTTTGGCACAATTTAGAATGGAAGATTGTAGACTTTTCTGTAATCAACAAGTAAGGAAAGGATCACTTTAAACCCTTCAGTTTTTGTACTCCACATCATTTAGGAATGTTGTTAACAGTTGTCTATGTGTGTGTGGATAGATTCTCAATCCTTTTGCATACAGAAGTCACAGCACATTACCACTGGCTAGATTTAAAGATGTTCCCCACAGAAGTTACAATGAATTTATTCTGTGGAACAGGGCTTTTTTTTTTTTCTTCATGGAGTTGTCCTAAGCCATTACCCTACTTATTGTTGTTTCATAAGAGGGTAATTATATAATATCAGGGGACTTATTTGATACAAGATTTGGTGTCAACAGATGTATAATGTACTTTTCACAGAACGTATTTTAGTCCTGAACTGTTTAAGAACAGTAAGAAAGAACAACATATAGCTCAACTGTTGGTCTGTTGTTAGATCTGAAACACAATGACACCATAAACCCTTACGAACTACAACAGAAACCAACTTTTACCTTTTGAAGCACAAATGAAAACTTGCTTAGATTACTTCATGCTTGCCATAATTTCATAAATTCATGAAATGTATTCATACATTTTTTTCTAATATGCCAAAACAACTGGCAGTTTCTATGATCCTGGGTAGTTCTATATATTGAATGTTTGAATTGAGAGTTTGCATTTGAAACACCTGCCGAGGCTGTCTCACACTGCTCCTCAGCCACACCGTTTCCCCCATTTCTCCACATTAAGCCATAAGATCTTGTATGAAAAATATTGTCTGGAATCCTATAGGAAACCTGATAATAAACACTGAAGCAAGTATAGGCACTTAAAATTGCCATCCCGTTTTCTATAAACTCCATTTTCAATCCTCTTTCACCATTTGTCTCTTGCTTCTTTTCCCTAAATTTAATCTAATTTTAGCAGTATTCTGTTTTCTACAGTCCAAACAGTTGTTTGTCCTTGAGCCTTATGCAGTTTTATCTGACAAGACATTAGGGGGTAAATGCTTTTAATGAGACTTCTTGTCCTGTGCTGTATGTTATTTGAACGACTTCTCTCTCCCCAGGAAAGAAAGAGTTTTGTCTGCTACAGGGTGTCTTTTGGCTTATTATTAAGGCTTTTTTGCACAACAATAGGTAAAATCATACAGCCCGAAAAGACTACTTACAGAATTACTGAGATTTTATATTGCATTTATGAAGAATCCTATTGCTATTATAGAAAGAAGGTACACAGGAGCTGCTAAAAATAGAAACAAAAATCATTAGGTAGTAAAGGCCCTGGCACTATGCTTTGATCATTTCACAGAATTTCTTGCATCCTGAAGGGATTGCTGATGAAGCAGCCTATTGCACTATTTAAAGGAATTGCTATGGTTTGGGGAATGTTCAGTGTCCAGCTGTGTAATGTGAGTAAACTTCTAACAGATGAGTTTTCTCAAGATAACTTCTATGGAATACTTAAGAAACCAGTTCCGAGTGAGTCACTGCGACTTCAGGAATTATCTACTAAACACTGAGCTTGTTTAAAGTCTATCCCCTTGGTCTACCCCCTTGAAGAGTTATTTAAATTATTTATTTCATAACCTCACAATCTTGCCACATTATACCACATAGTCATATGGAATACTCTACTTTCCAGATATACCTACTTTACCATGATATTTAAGCTGACAGAAAACTTTTCCGTATATGCTGAATATCACAGATTGACAGAATTGTATTATAGTGATATCTGTCAGGGTGGGACAGATTTGGTATAAACACGAATTCTTGTACAGTAGTTGACTTCAAGGCCTGTTACTGAATTAGAAATCTATTTTATATAACATAGTATTTGATGTAGTAAAATATGACAAGGGTGACAACATCACTAGTTGAACCAACCAAAGTATGTTTAAATAGCTACTTAGTCACTGTTTCAGAAGTGTGCCCTGACATATGTCTTGCAGTACTGCCAAGGAATCTTTCTGCCATTTCTTAGCCACCTCCAGCACTGACTTAAAGTCAGAAAGCTTTAATACTGCTGCAGCTGTCAGCCTCATATTTCTGCAATAAGGGCATTCTTGAGTTTTCTCAACCTTGAGGCTTTCCAAGGGAAAAGCACCTCATCTTTAAACTGTGGCAAACTCCTGTTCCTTGCAGATTTCAGACTAAGCTATACTTCTGTTTTAAAATTTTGACGCCTCCTAATCATAATAATTGTAAAACATTGCATGGTTTTTAGATTCTTCCAAGAGCTGTTCTCCTTTCATCCCTTGGCTAGAATACTACTACTTTTGCTCATTCATATAGTCTGTATTAACTCTCACTGTGTGATGTTTGAGCTTAGTTGCATGGACAATGACAAATGCAAGTAAACAGATTTTTCTCTACGTCTGTGTGGGTCAGTACTGCCCCATCTCTGCCATGCCCCGAACTGTCGGCTCACTCATTTTTTTATCAGTGAAACATTGTTTTAGCCATTGCTCTCAGTCTTAATCTCTCCTTGGCCTACCTGCTGAGGAGCGGCTTTACCGTGCTGGTAGTAGGAACGGCCTTGGGCAGTCTGTAAATCCAAACTAACAACGCTTACCGTTGTCGAGCAAAGGCAGAACCCACTTAACAGCAACCTGCCTATGTGAGACAACCTCACTGCTCAACTCTGAAGCACAAATATATTATAGAGTCTGCCCAGAGATCCTGAATGCTCACTTCAGGGATTTCTGTATTTGTAATTAAGCTTATTTGAAATTTCATTAAGGTTCCTATTTCAGAGAAGACATTAGTACTATATGTATATGCATGTGTGTGTGTGTGTGCGTATATGATACATATTATTTTGTGTAACACTCTCACTTTAGAAATACCCTTTATCATTCTAATGATCCCATTTAAATTCTGACCTGCCTGAAATTTTTTGAAGAATTTTGCCTCATTTAACTCCTGTCTTCCATTCCATCTGGAAAAGATATGTGATTGTGTTATTAATTAACAGACATACGGTGTGGTATGCTTTTACGTTGAATGGAGCTATTTGTTTTGATTTCTATTTATAGAGTTTTTATATTTTGCAAAATCATTTTTCTGATAAATTAAAGCAAACTTCACTTGAGTGGGATGTTTTTGCCTATACACCAAATACAGTGTATAACAGAATACAGTGAATAACAGAAGCTTAGAATGGAAATTTTTTTGCTTACTTAAGGGCTGGTGCCTTTTAAGTAGTAGTGTTATAGTGGTATGAATCTGATTTGAAATGAAATGAAAGGAACAGAGAGAGTCCCAGATTTTCACACAGCTGACAGCAATAAATTCATTCTATAGTACGCCGGGGTTCAGCTAGAATTTCTCACTTTCCCAACAATATATGTCATTCTACAGCAGTATCTCAAAAAACAGTCCATTATAACTGTACTACCCCAGCGTTCAAATACTTTTTGAGGCACTATATTGTGAGAACAGCCACAACTTCTTGGGGCTACAGGGGAATATTTCTGCGCACAACTACTTTTTAAGGCACTCTGCACACTCATCAGATGTAAACATGTGATAAAAATGTAGTGCTGATAACATTTAACCCCTCTCCCCCAGACAGTATGCAAAGAAACTAAAATAAACTGAGCTTTGTTTCTGATTTTTATGAATATATTAATCTTTTGGGACTTAATTATATTTGATAAATTTGAGTAATACAGTAGCTGAAAGAATGAGAAATATTTTATTCATTTACTTTCCCCCTGCTCCATTTTCTGCTACAGCAGACAGCAGCTGTGTCTGACTCGACTGTATATTCAATTTTTGCCTTATAGTAAATTTAATAGTACTGAACAAATTGAAATGTATTTCAACACCCAATAATTTGTCTGAATGCAAAATATTAAAACTGTTTCCTCACAAACAATATGAGATTCAAGAACCTTCCACTTCAGGCTTCAAAAGGGAAAGTCTTCTAGTGCATACTTCTAATATTAACAACAAAGCATAATCTTCCCCATAACGCACAAAAATTCCCAGAATTTTTTTGTGAGAAGCTTCCAGCAGATACCTAGCATGCCAGATCCAGATCTGAGCAAGACTTAAAGTTTGCCAGAATTACAACCACACGTAAAAAAGTTTTAGAACAAGCAAAGTGTTGTGCGATGTTAATAGATAGCACTACCATATGCAATGATATAACAGATGTGAACCTATTCTCTATTTTATAATCACTTTCAATGCAGGAACTGATGATAAATGAGTCAGAGTAATAGGTTAAACATACCAGGAAAAAATAAAGAGAAATTGTTTGAAAACACATGATAATATTAGTAACAAAAAATGTGGAATTAATTTTCTTTAAATTTGGTTTATTTATCGTTTCTCAGTGACAATTACTAAACACTCCAAAACTCCCACTTCAAGTTAAAAAGCTTTTTTTTTTCTGGGGGTAGGAGGACATCAAATAACCACTGAATTTGGAATATATGCCAAAGCACAGGATTTTTTTTTGTATATTTACATAGTTCAAGAACAAGTTTATTTGGGTCACATTTTTCCAGGGCTTATTTTTTGGCCAACTCTCACCTATAGAAAGTTTCAAATTAAAGAGGCACTTGTCTGACATATTGTTTGCAGTAGCACCTCCAAACGCAGTGATTTGCCCAGTATTGACTTAAAGTACAATTTATTCAGTGAAAAGACTCTATGGAGAACTAGGATGTTTCAGGAATGGCCTGTAGTATTGACCTAATCCAACCTTGCTTAGACAAACTGGCAATATCAGAATTGAAATAGTACATCTGGAGGCTAGAAAAAAAAAGCCTGGTGCCTCTACAATCTACATATTCTTCCAAGTGGTGGTATAAAATAAAGTGTGAGCTGCTTCTGCAAAGCAAACCTTCTGTCTATGTATAAATTTCTGCATAAAATTCTGGTAGCCGATCCCGGGCTGACACAGACTTCAGATGCAGTAATCTACATTGGCAGATGATCTAGTTTCGCTTGGGTTTTGATGATGCAGTGTGGTAGAAAGAGCTGCAATCCCAGTTCAATCTGCCAGCTTATGAAAACCGTTTCCCCCACAGCTGATTGACTGCGGGAAGATCATTGCAGGATCTGAAATTACCCAGCCACATAGTTTTGGTTCGCAATACGAGTTTTCATGAGTACAAAAGGCAACTATTTTCTTACCAGAGGGAGCTAAGGAATCCTTATTTCTCTGCAAAATGTAGATCACTGTAGATGCCAAGTTTACAGAAAAAGATTACACACTGTCATCTCTCCTAAAGATAGATAACACAAAAACAGTGACAATCTCGCCAGTGACAACCTCACAACAACCCATTTGTCCTCCTGACCTGATCTATGGCATAGGGAAACATTATTGAGTCTGATGTACTAAAGTGCCAACTCCAAATACGAACAGAAGACAAGCCAGAAGTTCTGCTCTGTTAGAAATGTATTCATTTCACTTCAAGTACAAACAAAATGCTAACATGTCCTAATTTTATTAGTATATATGCTTTAGGAAAAAAACAACTTATAAATATCTAAATATTTTCCATAAATATTTTAGCACTTCTGAAACAAAAATGTTTTGTTTCATTTGAATTCAGTTCGCTAAAAATACTTTGTTTTCCGTTGTGTGATATTATAGAGCATTTCTGTGATGGTGCACTGCTTCAAAAGAGCTACAGGAAACTCGGTATCCCTATTCTTTGAAGACCCTTTTTTGACTACATGTCCTCTTGTAGTACACGCTCACCTAAAGAGCAGGAACTTTTTTAAGGTTTTAGTTTTGGTTTTGAAATAAACTCTGCAGTGTATGCTTAGAGACATTTTTTAAGGGAAATTGTAGTCCTCTATGGCGCCAACCCACAGAAAAAAAGGCCTGAACTGCAGCTTCTCTCAGGTGATGAGAGAAGTGAGCTAACAGAGAAACAGTTCTAAGTTCTAGTGACCTAATTTTAAAGTGTTTTGAGTTCAAAATCAAATTGCATCAAACTGACATGAGAATTATATTTTTCCTATTTTACTGATACAAAAAGCCAGATTTTCAGCAAAAAATCCCCACCCATGTTGTTTTCATTTTACAGCAACTTAATTTTTTATAATGCAATCATGGCTATAGAAAATTCTGAGAATAAATCAAATGGAAAATCCAAGAAGAAATATATGAATTATTTTATGTCAGCTGAAGGGGCACCTGTTGATATTCCTACAATAATGTCTTGATTCTGCAGCTTTTAATGAGGAGTGGCCTTTTGTAACATGAATCTGTATTCTTGAAATAAGAAAAGATTAACAAAAATCACACGCAGGATAATGGTTTCTGCCTCCGAGTTCACTCTGACTTGGTGCTGTGATATCAATCACCTTGTCATGTGGAAAGACTGGTGCATACAACACACACATAGGCACACTCCCAGAGCTTTTAAACATTCTGATTTACTTAACCTAATCACATAGTAAAAGACACTACTTTACAAATGATTTCTGCAGCTTCGGTAGCAATGTGGGGTGAACGGCAAATCGGGTGCCACCACTGCAGGCAAGCAGCTGCGTGGCTCAGGTGGGGCATCCTTCGCTGCAGAGGCAGGGTCGGAGCCCTGCCTGCATTTCTTTCTGTTCCCCCTTTGTAAGTGCTGGATTTTTTCAATACACCCTTTTAATGTTGTTTCCACCACGAGATATTTATGCTGGACATACGTGCATACATGTTCTTTGTTATGCCCTAAAACCAGTTCCACCCCGCTTTCATGGCTGCATTTCTGGGGTGAACAGTAACTAACTGGCCGTTGAGATCTGTGCTTAGACCTTTGGGATTTCTAGTATCAGCCCCTACCCGTATCAGCCCCTGCCTTTATCAGCCCCTGCCTGTACCTCCCTGGCCTCTGCCGTCCCCCTCTGCCTGCACCCTGGGCGACCCTTGCTACACAGTAAACCACAGTACTTAGTTTGTGTTTTTTCAGAACGTGATTCTTTTTTTGTTCTTCCTCTCTCCTTTTCTCCCTAGCTCTGTACGCCATATTTTCACGTGTGTAGCCAATCAGTAATTTTCAGCAGCAGTGTAAATGCAGGTAGTTAGAGGGAAAGCGTATCACAGAGCCCCTCACTCCCCCAAGCCCATCCTGCACATCCGACTTCTGCCTGCTTCCCTCCCCGTGTCCCTTGGAGCTGGCTGGCGCGGGGCACCCGGCGGCGGGCAGCGTCCCTTAAAGCCAGCCCCGCTCACGGCTTGCTCGCTGCCCCGAGCGCCCTTTCCGCCCCACCAGCCCCGGTACGGCGTTCCCTACCGCACATCCCTGCTTTAGGAAGCAGAGAGCTTCCTAAAAGAGCAACAGAGTGGAGTAATACCCTCTCTTAAGATTTTGAAAGAACAAAACGTTAAAAAGGTCTGTTTGGCCTGATCGTACTTGCAATATAACGGTTTTCTCTTCGTTGTTCTTGTTACTCCTCTAGATCACAGCGGGTCCTTTCTCCTGGGGGAAGGGCTTTTCTTTCTGTTTTCACTTCTAGATCAGTGTTAGTTATAAAAGGAGATAATTGGTCACTTTCTATCGAATGATATATGAAAAATAAATTTTTGACTATCTTCTACCTGAGGTCACATGAAAAATACAGTATTTTAGATTGCAGATTCATGAATTTAATCTCAGAATCTGAGTAAAATGTTATTGATCTTACATAGACAATAATGATCAAGGCTGCAGAAATGATTATTTGATGTTTAAGGGCATTCTCATTCAAAATTTGAATTACTTAAACGCAATAATCCAACACTTCAGAGTGAGTTTTATGGATATAGCTTTATGAATATGTATTGCATAGCTGTTTTTCTTTTCTAACTTTATATAAGAAGTCTCATATGCTAATTCCCACTGCAGAGAATTTCTGACGAGCCTTGAATTTACTTCTAAATTATAGTCTCATTTATTATGGACTAACCTTAGAACATTTTTTCTCAATGTTCAAGAACAAAATTTACTGTACTGAAGGTCAAATCAAAAGTCAGAGTGAAAAACAGTATGCTTCGAACATGCAGTGCCATAATGACTCAGTATCTGTTTTTCCTGGGAACAATATTAATTTTAATAATATTCTAAAACAGATGCAAAAATAGTCAGTCTTTCCTGATGTATACTTTGAGTCATGCTGCTAAACTTCCAACTATCTGCAAAACAAACACACAATAGTTTTCTTGTACTTATATTGGCTGCATAGAGCTTCAACCAAAGCATTAGAAGACTAGATCAAATTTCCAGTTGTAGGTTGAGGAAATATTAATTTCAAAATCTTATGGAAAACAGAACTATTTTAAAGACACAGGTCACCTAAAAGATTCATGTGCCTACGTTAAAATTATGAGATGCCTACCTACTTTGAGTACTATGCCAGCAGATTTTAAGCTAATTCTGTATAGTATATGAAACCCCTCAGGTTAGCTACAAACAGCAACTTTAAATCTGCTCTAATGCTATTTCACTGAAAGCTATAGAATTGCAGCATGTTGTTGTCATTAAACCAGCTTCATTTACTCAACAACAGAAGCTGATGTTTTAGAAGTCATTTCCCTCCTCTCCTGTCAAGAAGGCTTTTGGAAACATTTTGTTTTCTACAGTGAGACCCTGTTGTTTGTAGACTATATGGTACTCTATGGTAGTTTTTCAAAGATGTCCACTGGATTTTAGTGAACAGTTCTCTGCTATTGGTGAAAAATATGCGCATTCAATTGTTAATGCTGGTGCCATGTTCCACATTTAGAATCTGGGTTCTATAAGGCATTTCTGTACTTGTTCTCATATACTGTTTTGATTGTTGCTGAAAGTCTGCTAGTTCCTTTGAATGAAAAAACAGAATTTAGGAAAAAGCTAAGCTCACTTACAATGGTATCACTTCTATTATTACAAAAATAGAAGCCCGACTTATGAACAAAAGTTTTGTGCTCTTAAAGAGCAAAATACAGGAAGACTTTAAGAGACATGAAGACAAATTCCATAACAGGATGGAACTAGAAAACACCTGGAAAGACAATATATCAAAAAAGAGCATGGCTGACTGTTAAAAGCCTCTGATCGATCAGGTAAGGTGAGGGCAACTTTTGTCTAAGTGTGTGTGATTAAAAACTTTGATAACAACAGTTTTGGTTGAGTGCAGCAGCTGGAATGGGGAAGATTCAGAGGAGCAGAGCTCCGGCCAACCATAATTAGAATAGAGAATATAAAAAAGAAAATGGAGAGAAGAGCAGAAGCAGTGTTACAGTTTTCTTTCTTTTTTTTTTTTTAAGGTTGAGAGGCTTAAGGCTTAATCATGTTTTTATTGTCAAGAGAAATAGAAGAAAATTAAAGATAAAAATAGTGCAAGAAAGATAAGGCTATGCGATGGGACAAGCAGAGCAGTTAGAATAGCAAGTAGATGAGAAACTTTTGCATATTTGTGATGACAGATATTTGTGATGGAGAAAAGCATGTCAAGCCAATGGGAAGGCTTAGATAAACACCTCGTTTTGTCAGTTTTTCTCCAGAAGAAAGTAACAGTATACTATGCACAGATTACAAAAAAATAAATGGAAGCAAAGAAAGAATGAGAAGGGAGCACAAACTTGAGAGCAGGTTAAAATAGAAATCCAAAAAACATAGGGTAAGACATGTGGTAAGAGGCGGATGGCAGTGTTGAATCAGACATCTGCTGAAAAGGAGAAACAATAACATGTCTCACAGAAAAAAGAATGTTCAATAAAATACTAAAGAAAAGCTGTTTTGGTGCAGAGAAGAGTTGTATTTGGGCTGTAGATTAAATGAAAACATGAACAAGGAAATATACAGCTCAAAGAAGAAATTGGTCATTAGCCTGTAAACTGAAGCATCCAGAATGAATGTAAGATATTGCAAGGAAGAAAAGAGAGAACCAGGTGGAAATCCATGGCTGCTAATGGGAAGAGCTGATTGAAGAGTAAATGTCAGCAAGTCAGAGAGAAAAGGGACAGAGAAGCTGTATTCAGTACCTGCTCCAGGGAAGAGAAACCGTGTGAAGAGAGGAAAAGGGCTACCAAGTAAAGTAAAATTTATTTCTGTTTAGGTGTGTGAACATAACCTGTCCAATATCAAGTGATTACATTTAAACGTAAAAAAAAAAATCATTGGTTATTTTATTTTTAAAGAGACTACTCTCACATTTAATTGCACAGATGACAGTACAGAAAAAGATTTTGAAGTTAAAGGTCTTGAAGAAAGCATCTTATAAACTTGATAAAGGGGTCTTTTTGATAAAGGGGTCTTTAAAAGTTTTTAGAGAAACAGAGCTCATGATTAACTCCACTTTTCGCATATATTTGTCCTACCTATCAGACTTGATATCATACTATGGAATTAAATATTAGTTGCAGTGTAATGAAAACAATATATAATTAAATGCTGATTCAATTTGAAAGGAATGTTTGACAAAATGACTTTCTATTTTAGTTATTCTCTAATGAGAAAATACATTCAAATATGAGATTTCCATGATGTATTTTCCCTGCATGCACACACAAGTATGCATAGTCTGTGATCATGAATCTTACAGTCTGTATATGGCATAAAAGGTAAAAGGTAACAATAAAGGATAAGATTCTGAATCTGACAAGATCAGATACTGTAAATACTAAGTAGGGCTGAATAGGAGTCACTGAATGTAACTTCAATCCAAAATCTGAGCATACAGAAAATCATTTCCAAGGAGGCTCTTCCGTGTTTTGCAAAACATTTAATCATTTAGATTATGTCAACATTGAAGACTTACTTGGGTTTTAGCTCAAAATTTATCTAGCCCAAAACCTCTTATGTGCACTGGAAGTGATTTAAATCTGGACAGACTGTAACAGCAGAAGATATATAGCTTATAATACAGGCCCTGCTTTAATTTGAATTAGAACCCACTGTCTTTGCAATGAGGATTTGGATGAATCATGAGGGCTAACAGTCTTCCACAGTTAATGGTCTCCTCACCCAGCTGACACAGTTGACTAGAGGAAGATGAGAGAGACTCTCAGTATAAAAAAAACAAACCCAAAAACTGGATATATCTCTACACGTGAAAGGAGGAGTGTGACTTCAATAAAGATGCTGTGAAGCGAAGAGGGAAGTGTACGTTTCTATGAATACAAATGCTTACAAGGCTAGAGTAAGTGAGGTTCTTGAACTAGGATGCTGATACGTGGGACAAGGCTGAAGTTAAGGTCTTTTGTACTGCACATTCAGTTATGTAAACACAGCAGCATTTTGAGTACCCAGCTTTTTCCTTAGAAGAGTAAGCCTAGTAATAGTCTGTAATATTCTGCAAAATGCGAGCCTAGCTAGACAAGTAGACTAACACATCCCAGTGGAAAGAAGTGCCTTCAGGAAAGGTGCTCTCGGCTCCTACAGTTCTGGAGAGAGGTACTGCAGCTACTGCAGTTGATCTAGATTACCGCATTAGAGATGGGCTGTTCGTAGGAATTTACCCACACGAGGATCCTCAAGAAGGTTAATTGGAATTAACTAAAAGGTATGAACTTTGAAGTGGATTAATTACATTATCCTAAGTCCTTCTGTAGATGTTCTTATTTAAAATTAAAATGATCTTAATTTAATTTAGCTTATTTCACTCTGAAACTAAATGAAAGATAAAATGAATTAAGATAATTTCAGAACTCATTTGCATTAATTTTCCTGTGTACATATGTGTAAACAAGCACTAAGATCCTAAAACTTAAAACCTCATTCAGTTTCACAAAGCACATCAATAATGCATCAGAACTGTCAGTAAGATTGGTTTTCAGGTACAAGCTCTTTACAGTGCTGTCTTTTAGGATGATCACATTATCCAGAATAATGGATGCCATAAACTTATTAGTTTTGTTAAGTTTTAAAATCGTTATTAAGGGCTAGAAACAGAGATTCCTTTTTATGCAACTGTACTAATAAGTGGGCAAGAGCACATGGAAAAAAAAATCCTCAATTATAAGTATTTCATCTTTGAAATAATAGAATCCTAAAGACTAAAGAAAAATTTGCAAAAGTGTTTCATAAAAAACAATGTATGCAGGGATCGCCATGCTCCTTTAAAAGCAAATGAACTTAAAATACAGATGAGAAAATGTAGAATTCTGTAACATGCAATTAAGATCAAATAAATTTTTCAACAGCCCTGTCAAATGAAGGCAAACTGTTTATTGAGGTTATCAGCAAAGGGATGATTAAAAAATTCTAATGAAATCTAAGAATATGACTCAGGTATTCTGAATAAAATGCTAGATAAGTGGTAAGAAATATGTCCGAATCCAATGTTGTCAGCAGTTTATCTTGCATTATTGGCAAAAATCACAGTTGTCTAACAGCTGTGATAAAAAGACCTCCAAAAATTTACCTTTAAAGATATTGCTTCTAGTGGTAAAGGATATTTCTTTATCAAAACTGAGTAATATGTAGATTGGCAAAAATATATTCACATTAGAGAACTGCTGGAGTGTTTGTAGTGTGACCAAATGTTCCAGTGAAAACAAGCAGAGATCATAATACAAAAGGTAAATGAAATCTTACTTAAGTGAATAATACTACAAAGGAGCATTGAAGTGAATTCCCAGAACCACTACGCAGTAATTAGGAGATTTTTCACCAATAAAAAAAATACAAATTGTACTGTTTCTGCCTAATGGCCAAATCTTACTAATTCTAGATATAAAAATCATCATATATGAGCTATATATTTAGTACTACTGTTAGATTAACAAAAAACAAACATTTCTTTTTGTAACAAGAAGTTTTTTACATTATTTATGCCTAGAAGAAAGGTGTAAAGAATTTGCCTTAAAGATAATCATTTTGAAAGGAGTTCTGATTGTCTTATATCCTTGTGCAGGCATAAAACGTACTGAATACTTCTGTAAATAAACAGTGGTATAAAATGTGGTAGCAATATAAATAAGAAGGAAGCAGAGTAATAATGAGTATGGAGCAGGAATCAGGAGACCCAGTTACTATTTCTAAATCTACCACTGGTACCCTGTGTGATCTGAGGTATCTAAACTCCTACTGTCTCAGTTTCTCCATTTCTCAACTGAAACTGATGATATTTGTTCATCTTTGTGATGCATAAAGTTAGAAGGAAATACAATAAAATGTCAAAGATGAGTAAGAATTTTATTATTGTTAGGCCATGAGACTAAAAATAAATATTGTCAAAGCTGGTGTGCTCACCACAGCACTCAGTCGCCCTGTCAAGGAATGGGAAAATGCCTGGGAAAATCCGTTGTCCTCACTGATGAATGAATAGATAAGGTGAGAACTTGTAAAAAATAGTGGGGGTAGATTAGCCAAGACTTAAAGGCAGTTTTGAAAAGAAAGAATCAGAACGTAACATTTTCTTTTAGATCTCCATAAGACTTCTGTTCCTTCTGCTAAGTTTTGCATCTGGTAACCACACACAGTTTGTGCTGTAGTTTTGAACTATGTTGTTCTTCCTCATTTTGGGCACATTACTTTGGCAGAGAATATTTGTGGCTTTTCCACCATACTAGAGCATTGAGAGAACGAAGAATAACATTAGTTCAGATTGCTGCTGGTCTGACTGCAATTATAAAAGAGAACTATGACTGTTTTATGTTCACTAAATAGGAAGGTCACAGGTATCTCTGAACTGACATTCATTCGTTGTGTGCAAACACGTTCTCTTTCATGTACTTACCCCTAGAAGGTGGCTTTTAACTAGACTTGTGAAGAAGTGAATTGGTGGTACATGCTTCCTCTTTCATACTATCCAATGTGAATTTTTTGAGACATCTTAAAATATTTTAAAGAGAACTTATTTAAAAATTGGAAAAGCCAACTCATTAAGTAATGCATTTGTAGTAGGAACCTTTTATCTTTCACTGAAGGCAGTAACAAGGGTCTCTGAAAATTTTGTCTACACAACAACCTCTTTGAGTTTAGCACTCTCTGAAATGATTGATCTGGAGTTTCTCTTCCTCAGAAAGGTATTTTCTGTATTTACTAGATGCAGGAAAACTCTGCAAAAAAGGAAAGCATTCTAAATTACATGTTCTATAATTTATACCATTGCATATCCTGAGATTTATTAGAAACATAAGATGTATATTTTGAAAGTCATATGGCTTTCCTATTATTTCCTTTATCAATGATGGCTTAATTAAAAGCTAAATTCACTGCTGGTCAAGCAGTACACTGACCAACTGTGGACTAGCAGGACCTTTACTAAAGATTATATATATAATCCACTTACCCAAGTGATATTTCTGTTCACTTAAGTGAGACAAGTAACAGACATATGAGTAAATTCTAATTTGATGATAACTCTGAGTGGTACCTAGCTTTGTTTTTTTATGCAACATCATTCAAAATAAGATGTATTCAACATTAACTGATTAATTAAATTACTAAACTATAATTACAGGTGGCTGATTCTAGCCTGAATGTACACAGAACAAAGCTAGAAACTAAGAGATTCCACTATGTAAGCAACAAAAAATTGACATTAATTTGTGGGTCAGGTATTCAACAAGAAGAAGAAAGAATATGAGTTAGGAGCAAGAGAAGAAGTGAAAAAGTCTTTCCTTTAAAATCCTATCTAAGGCACATTTGTGAGATACCTGCTACACTCAAAGATATGTGTCTAAGGTATTTGTGCATTATCTGAGGTATCTCAAATGTCAAAAAGCATACAACGTTAAACTGTCATTTAAAGCCGAGTATTTGGGCACGTCCAGATTGCCTGTAGGTGCTCCATGTTCTTTATAAGCTTCCTTTTGTTTTATGTCCTTTTCATTTCCTATCAGTAATGTTTATATTTTAGAGAATAACTGAATTTCAATTCTTTACTTCATTCCTTTCCACTTAGGTGGACAGACATGGGTCGAACTCGTCCTTGTTTGAACTCCCCGATTCAGAACTACCCAGCTGGGATGCCAATTACAGACCCCCAGCGACCGTGCAATTATACAGCACCACTGCAACGCTCCTCGTGCCTCGGCACACTCCGACTTTTTGATACCACGATATGCAGAACCAGAGAAACACTTTAAATACACTCATTTCTAATTCAGTAAAGAAAGGGAGAAAAGAAGAAATGTTTCCTGTAAGACTCTTTTCTGTATCTCAGACTGAAACTGTTTTTAAAAAGAGCAGAGATTTTTACTCATTTATAAATGAGTTATGGGATGATTACCTCAAGGAATATTAAGAGAAACATGAGGATAATTCCATCAAGGCTTTTAAAAATCCTGTATGCAATTTGTCTTTCTTTTCAGAGGGCTCAGATCTAAACTGCAATAGCAGAAACAACCATTTATCTGCCACTGTTCACTCCCAAGAGTTATTCATAAGCATTGCATTAGTTTTCAGACAGAGCTAACTATCTCGACTTTTATTCAGAACATGCACTGTCTGTACTGCTCATTGGTTGGGTCATACACAATTTACTTTTTTATGCCTTCTCATCTCATTTTTGCTTTCTTATTTAAATGCAGTATTATTTATTGTGGTGTAAAGAAAATAGCCTCCATCCAAGGTGATTGCTAAAACAAAGTAAGAGATAAGTAGCTTTTATCATTACAGCCCACATAATGTTATTATCTACATGCTGGTGCCTAAAGTTGGGAGAGTGGAGGTTGTTGGTTTTTTTCCATGTCTTCATTTCTTAGTTCACAACTTCTGTTTAATTACAGAGATGTCAGTAGCCCAAAGAAATCTAGGAAATGAAGAACTGCAGTCATAAGCAAACTACAATAGGGTATGTTATTGGCACAATGGATTTTCATTGCTATTGTTTTCACTTCTTGCCTTTTTTATTTCTCTCAAGTTTAAAAAGTTTACTTCGAAATTATGAATGATGGTATGTATATCTTCCCATATGCTGTAGGAATTTACAAGCTTTGACAAATCAGCAGGAATCATGTATGCACACATATATTCTCACGCACTGATTTCAGAAAGAACACTATTAAGATTGAAAAAGACAGGTACTCAGAGAGAGGATATGCCTTAATTAAGCTTTTCTTTGCAACCTTTGAGGTCTTTGCATGTATGTAGTTTGATAGTTTTTAATTATATGATCTTGGATGCAGAGTTTTCATTTAATGCAAGGTTATTCATTTTGTTGGTGTGTCTTCATTAGCATGTGACTTGTTCCATTCTTACTGCACACTTCAGCCTCTGCTCTCAAGACAGCTCTATTCGCCTCTTGATGGGAGAATTACTCATCCCTTCACTACCTCTTCTGTAACATTAATCACTGGGGTATCTGACTCTTCACTAATATTAACGAATCTACTTTCACAGAGTCTTTGTGAGATGAAATATTTGATGTACTATAACTAAAGGAATTAAGGTGGAGAGAAATTAAGATAAAAAGCATTCACAAAATTTTGATGATCAGTCTGAGGCAGTTAGGACCTGATAGTTCAGAGTGCTTAGAACACTTTACAACAAAACTTGTCAGAAAAATTCTACTGGAAAGTTTTAGGTTGGAATTTAGCGATTTGACAAAATTGTAACATATAGTGTGAAAGGTACAGTTTCAGTGAAGTAATTAGACATAGTCTGTGCTTCCTGTTTAATTAAAGAAATAATGGAAAATTAACTTGCAACCTACTATCTATCCACCCTTTTAGATGATGTAAATCACCTTTACACCCTAGTGCTATTAATCCTAGCTGAGGAATATTCCATCCCATACTTGCACTGATGGTTCATAGTGTTCTATCACACAACATTAAACTATAAGTCTGAGTATCAGAAGAATTACATAACCTTAGTCTCCATTTCATTAAAATAGAAGCTTAGTCATCAAGAAACATACAAATAAATCCAGCAGTTTACTGAACAGAAAGAAAAGCGAGTGCAGTATTGGTAAGAAGAAAATATTACCGGGGTAAAGAAAGGAAAAAGACAATTGTGATTAACATGTATTCACGTCATCTGCTTTGCACAATATACTTTCCACTAACTCTTAAAAGGAAAGCTACAGAAGAAGGTGGTTTTACTTAGGCAGGCTTTAAGACGTCTGCCAGGATAGTTGCTAGTCATTCTAACAAGTTTTGCTTTCTTCTCATTATATACACTGCTTTTCTATTTCTGCATGCATGACAGCCATTGTACTCATTTCTTGAAAGCTTTATTTCTATTTTCCTTTCTTCTGGAAAGCATCTTACACTACCTGTTATAAGGAGAATGATACATAAACCAAATTATATTGCATTCATGTTGGACTATAAGGAGGCATTGTTATAGGCATGTCACCTAATTATGAGTAGATATTGGGCAGGATGGGCCTTTTCTGGATCTAGAATTATTTCCCATTGTGCTGTCTAATGACCCTAGGATACAGGTGAGTTCTAAACAGTTTTTAATAATGGCTATTATGACTCATCCATCCATCCTGTCTTACTTTTCAATGCAACACTGAAAACATAGGAGGCCATTTTCAGTAAAATATCCTAATATATCATAACAATTTAACTTCTAATAGATTTTATTATTGCTTTACATTTTTTTTCTTTCAAGGATATTGATTTTGAGACTCTACTATTCTTATAATTAGATACAACCAGTTTTTCAGTATGTAGTCATTTTACTTTTAACTACGGGAGACAAACTGCCTTAATATAACCTCTCATCTCTCTGACTCATGTACAGATGTTAAAATAACAAGAACATAAATATGGTACACAAGTTAGTGAATATAAAACAAGACTATCTATAATACTTTAAAGAGATGGCTCTATTGTCTGCCTTCCCAACACAGTAAAACTTAAAACTGCTGAATACTTAACTGCTAAATACATCACTCACAAAGCATTCGGGTAACCTTGCCTGATGTAACATAGCTCAGTTTCACGGGGTAACACGCAGTGCTTGTGTGTTTTTTCAAGAGCTGTCATGAACAGTCTACCAAGAAATACAAGCATCTCCCTTGCAATCTCAGCCATCCACTCCCAGCAAGCGCATACTCTGTCCTCACAAGCGTATTCGCAGAGAACGTTTTTCATGGTCTGCTTCTCTGAAAATTTACATAAACCCAGCAGGCTTCCTCAGTTAGAAGGCAGTGCTTCACAGGGCCACACCACCAGTTGTTCTAGCAACAGTACTTGTTTAAGCATTATACCTTGAGCTGCTTTTCTTTTATTAACAATTTTGCTGCTGTTTTGCACATGTTAAGCAGCTTCTCTAGTGAAGCAGAAATGAGGCATTAAACCATGACAAGAAATGCAATTCTAACATTATCACAAAAAATGTATTATATGGAGTATTCACAGGAGGCACACCAGTATGGATGTTTAGTTCTTTTGGAGAACTAAATTGTTAACACATGAAGATTTGTCAGTAACTTTTTCCACAGTTATTACTAATTACTCTCTATATAACCTAGGTGAAATTTCTGTTTTATTGTCATAATCTGTGTCACCCAGGCATAGCTCTTTTTTACCCCAAATTATCTTTTATTTTTGGTGTACTTAGAGCAAGAATTTGACATTTTTTCTTAGACAGCAGCAGGGTGGTACAAGTCCAAATTTTTTTTTTTTTTACGATCTACATGAAAACCTAGTAATTCTTATGGAGGTTTTTTTTTTTTTAACATACACAGAATTCCCACCATGGCTTCCTTCAGACTGTAACTTATAATTATCAATGCCAGAAAAAAAAGGAACTTCCTGCCACAGAATATAAGATACTAAGCACAGCTATTGATCAGTGCTCCAGACTCATTTCTCAGGATTCCGGCAAAATTAAGGACTTAAATGACGCGATGATCTCAGGGACGATTCAGGGGCCAGGTAGCATCTGAAGTTACCAGTCTGTCTTGTTCTAGACACCTGCAGCATGCACACCAACACTGTAGCCAGCACTGCCTCAAAACAAGCCTTAGTATAAATCACCATAAAGACCTCTCTGTTTGGAAGTGATCCTGACCTTCTCCAGTCTGTGACTTAGATAATCACAGTTTTTTAGAAAGAACCAGAAAAGTTAAGAGCCACCATGAGCTACCCAAATCAATCCAGAATCCCAAACACCTCTGTAGCAACACATATATCACCGTGTTCCTCATCACCAAGAGCTGTCATGAAACAAAGTACCTACTCCTACCAGTAAAGGAAAAAACTAGTAAGAATGACTTCAGGAATCAGACATTTTGTTTATCATTTTAGTTACAGGAGCATAATAAGATAATTTTTTCTCCATGTTTATCTTGGGAAATATTAGCTGGTAGCAAATACAGCATTAAAGACTCCAAAAGCACAGCCTCTTTCCTCAGAAACAACGAGCTTCTGCACAAGCACAGGTATCTGAAATATTTATAACTATAAAACTGTCTAAGATCATTATTGATTTTACTGTGTATAAAGCAGCTGAAGCATTAGACAGCAGACATTCCTAGTCATAAACATTACAAGCTATCTTTGTATCTTCAGCAAATACATAACGCCGTTGTTAATGTAGCAGATTATTCACTTTGGAATCAGAGTCCTGAAAGTGTCCTTGGTGCCTAATTCCACATACGTCAGGTGCAATGACAAGCAGAAGGGCAAGGCTACTACTTCTTGTTACGACGTAAGGCCGTGTAAAGCATGTATCTGAACAGGCATCTTGCTGGAGACTTGTCCCTGTAACCGCTGTCCCTAATCCATCATATCTGGAAGCCTTTGGAGCTTTTTGTAGTCTTGTTATACATGAGAGAGCCAAGGAAGCTCAGTGGCACTGTGCTCATGAAAAGCAGCCCAAAATAACTTAACTGACTGTATCACTTGTTTTATGCTTACGGCTTTCCTAATTCTAGTTAAAAAAAAAAAAAAACCCTCAAAAGTGTCATGTCCTTGTTTTAAATCGTACGCTGTACTGGGATTAGAAAATAATTATTCTTCCTCTTTTAGGTAAGCAGATTATCATTTCCACTAATTATTCTCAACAGAATAGAAGAGATGAGAAAATAATCTAAAACTTTTCCTGTTGGAGCTAAACTCATGACTAAGCTTAATAGGCTCATTAAAATTATCAACAACTTTTGGCCTGCTAGTTCCAGGAAGAGAATCGTTACTAGGATAACATTTGAAGCAGACTTTCCAGATGCAAATATTCTGCTGGCTGGCTACACTATGGCAAAATTAACGATGGAATAATCTCTTTGTAGTAGTTATGAAAGAAAGCTCATTTAAAAAGTTTGCTTAGGACTTTATGGCAATATATACACAATTCTGAGCAGTTCAGAAGTGTGCAACAGGCATGCAGAGCTACCTGGGCAAATCTGGTGACAGAGCGGGATACCCAAATTAGCAAGAAGGGCAAACAATGTTCCTAATATCCATGCTAGCACATGGATATGGTGACTCCATACAGTACAACCTTGCTCCCTGTAAAGGTATCCTTTGCAGTTGCCACAAGGCTTTGTGTCTGCTATCTAAAGGATAAGAAAAAAGGGGAGAAGATGAGATTTTCTGTGTCCTCTAAGGGAATTATGAACCAAATTCTAATTTTTAATTAGACCTATACATGAAAATGTGGGATTTTTTGAAGTGTTGGCTTAATGAACTGGATCACCAACAACAGTAATGTAATACCTGTACTTTTGGAGATTTTAGTAAATGGGAATGATTGAACCAGTCTCTAGATTGTTGGAGAGAAGGGAAAAAAATTGTTTATGGACTGTAGGGCAATTTACAGCTCAGGAAGATCAGCAGAGATCGCCTTCAGCTGTATAAACAGGAGCCTCAGTGTGGCCTATTCCCACTCATTCTATGACCGAGTATACAGCCATATTAAGGTTTTCTTTAGTTTACCTCTGCAATGACTTGAAATGAAATTGGAGCATGGTAATACAAATGAATGAAGCACAAGATCTCACTCACCTGGTGGATTTTCCCTGGAAGCCTACAGTGCTAGTTATAAAACTTAAGTAACTTTGCAGTAATAGCACTGCAATTTTTAGTAGTGTATCAGTTCTATGTTTATACTTTGCTATTGGGGTTACTTTTATAACTTCATTTTCATCTACATTTAAAAAGAAAAAAGATACCAAAAACAGTTTAGGCACTATTAGGATTTTCATTTAATCTCATAAACCGAATTTGGAATTTATATCATTTGTTGATATAAACTGTATTATTCAATCATGGGTCACAAATCAAGAGGTACAAATGCATAAAACTTAGAGAATGGTTTTGCAGTTTTAGCTCATGCAATTTGTTTTACTATTTATTCTATTTACTGTAAAGTTCTCTTCAAACATGACTGCTTGGGTGTTGACCTCTTTCCTACAAAGAAGGAAAAGGTACTTCTAAAATTTTTGTTTTGCTAAATTGTCCAGTCTACATTCAACTGAGCAGAGAAAAACAGACTCATTTCTAAAGCCTTATATGTCATTCACATGAAAACAAGCCAATTAAATCAGAGCCTGGAATTAGACCAAAATTATGTTTTCTCATGTTATTTTCTCATAACACTTTTAAGTAATCGCAATTATGCTATCAAAAGTCATCATTTTTGGTAGCATTGCACTACAAAGTTCACACTTAAGTGTATGGCCAAACCAACAGTAATAGACATGAGCTGTTAAAAGAAGTAAAAAAAGTAGTAAAAAGTGATCAGCAGAGCTTTTGTTTAAGTAAAAAAATATACAACTAACCATAAGAAGGAATGTTAAATAAAGTGAAACTGCCAATTAACAGGTTATTTAAAGTGATTCTTTAACTATGGAGTGACTACAGTTGTTACATACTGTGTCAGTCAAAACCAGTCAATATAATATGAACAATCTTGTGATTAAAGCACTGGACTAGAGTAGGGACCATATATTTCCATTTCCTATCCATCATAAACTTTCTAGAGGATAAATGATTTATAGTAAGTCGTTTTCTGCAGGTATTTCCAGCTTTAAAATGCAATCCAATCACAACCAACACAGAGGCTTTATGGAGATAATCTGAATAGTGTTGATGAAGTACTTGGATAACGTGGAGGAAAAGCTCAAGAAGAAAATTGATCAAGCCTTTCTTTTGAACAAGTATTTCTTTGAACAAGCTAATGCATTGGCAATATAATTACAATAAGAAAAAATATCAACACCATGTCACAAAGCATTTCTGCCTTTTCTAAATCCACTAGACCAGCGGCTCTGAAATCTGGACACTGGTCTTCCTAAAGGGAAGGTGGAAGTCAAACACAGGAGTCTAGAAACGGTAATTAAGAAGCATACTAAAAGTTGAGATTCTGTATGAGCAAAGATCAGAGACAAAATCTCCCAGTTGTTGTCACCAGTGACTGATAGTGGACATGACGTCGAGTGCCAACGTCAGGAAATGAGAATGAGGTCGTAGTGTTTGATTTCACTCAATCTGCAATGGTAACTGCAAAAGCTCCTGACAGATGTTTATGATTTTTCCCCATGCATTCCAGAGCAAACAACAGCTAACGAATCACAACGCCTTCAAGTCAGAGAACCAAATCTCATTGGATACTACCAGGCTAGACGCCAGATACCTGCAAATCAGAAAGTTTTATAAGGTACTTTTTATGTAGTTAAATGCTGAAAACAGCATGTTTTTTCAGCAAAATATGCCAACATGCACAATGATGATTTCGTTCATTCTATGGCTTATATTCTACAGCAGAAATAAACGTTAAAGTACATAAAACAAATTATTTCCCTAGTGTAATAATAAGAAAGCTTAATTGCAGAGAGATTTATATGTGGAAGACAATGAAATGTGACGTTTTCCATTCAGTTTTATACTTTAAGAGTCACCAAAGGTGACTTTAATCTGCATTTATATATGCTACAGCATGAACTAACCAGTTGCCTGCCTCACAAGTGGGCAGAATAAGTTAAAGCAACTTTAAACATGCTTTGATTTATACTTTTTCCTTTAGTCACATTGAATAATATCTATACTACCATGCACTGGGCTATGATCCCTGCCATGTGTCCTCTTCCTACCTTTTATAACTTCATAGAAAGTCTGAGAATAGACTGTTTGGTCTAAAGAAATATCATCCTTATTCTTTACCACTGATTTTAGAAGAGTTTTGCAATTTTTTTATCTGGAATTGTATTTACCCAAAATATAAAGAATAGCAGCCATTTCATTAACTGTATTGTTTTTCAAAACCAAAACATGTTGAAAAGATCAGACTTTGACATTTAAATAATATTTACTTAAAATAATTTCAAAATGCATTTTCATTGGATATTTTTAGATGAAAAATATTAAATATTAAACTGGAAAATGTGACAACAAAATATTTCTAAAGTATTATTTACATTTATTTTTGCTGAGCCAAATTTCTGGTGGTTTTTTAAAACAAATTTTCAGAATTTTTATTTAACTAAATATAAGCTGTTTGAACACCTCAAGTCCTTTTCCTGCAGATTATAACCAGGCTTGAAAAATATATGTTATGTCAAATGAACAGCTCATTGTAGCAGCTGACCACACATGAATAAGGTCTGATACATGGTTTAGTTTGGAATATTAATTGAAATAGGATTCTTCTGATTTTTGAACATGGGGTTTGGTGAGCATTGTTTTAAACAAATGTTTAATATAAGAAAAAGTATCAATAATTTAAAACAATATAAATATGCAATAGTACTTCATTTACAGCTGTTAGTAGTAATAAAAAGTAATAAAATACTTTAATACAAATGCCTAATTGAAACTTTGCAAGTGTGTGCCTAGACTTCCTTAAACATGAAAAGAGTCAACTTACAAAGAATCACCCTACTCATCTTCTACAAAATCCTTGTGAAACCTTCGTGACTGGAAGTTGTAATTACAAAAGCCAAAATATATCTTTCCAGAGAAGCATGTGCATCCATATCTTGCCTGTAGACATTTTATTCATTAAATATATGTTTACAGCCCTCTTTCTAAGCACACACAAAAACTGCTTATTTTACTGCCTAGGAAGTAAACGAACAGTGCAGGCCAAGCAATGGCAAGAAAGCTGCAATGACTCCTAAGCCCGAATAGCTCCTTTGCTGAGGCAAAGAAGAATAGCAACAGTTTGTGGCCAACTACTTTGTTCCTATATTATTTTGTTTTGGAGGAACCCTATCCTGGCTTGTTGCAGGCTTATACATAAATAACATATGCAAGGCAGAACTTGTATACGTTCACTCTAAAAACTGGGTCAAAAGATAACTCTTTTAAAAATGTTAAAAAGAAAAAACCTACACTAATGCACAAGACATTACCAAGTGCCAGGGGAAATGTGAAGTGTCTTACCTTGTGCTAAATAAACTAAGCTGGCTAGAGCAGCAACACTCTGGAATTATTCATTAGGTGGAAATTATTGCCTGGTTGCAAAAAGAAAGTACTTTACGTGTTGTGGAGCTGCCGAGAGAGAAGCAAACATGGGCTGCACATAAGCTCTGAAGAACGATGTTTCTGATATGTGAATTTGACAAAATTGTTCTTAAAAATATATACCTGAAGAGCAGGATGGATCATATACGAAGTAAAGTTTGTACCTTCCCATTAAGTAGTAAAAAAAGTTCAGGCTGCATTTCCCAAAGAACACACAAAATACTGCAACAGCAAATACGACTTGGACATGCTGGCCAGAAACTGAAAAAGGCTCCTTTCAAAATTATTGAGAAATTCACTGCTATTTATATTAAAAGCATGAGCAAATAAGGAAAAGCAAGCACACGCTACTATACCAGTTGTAAGCAGATGGGAGAGAATTAAATAGCAAAAAGAGTTAAGTTGTAAGATAGATTTTTGTTCCTGCAAAGAAACATCACATAAATTACCAGAGCAACGCATGAAGATGTCTAGGGTAACCTGGGAAGTTAAAACACTGCACCGTTTGGATAAAATTAGGCTGTCTCAGAGTTTAAAATGATATTTTTGCAAGGTTTATGAGTAATCAGCTGAAAAACGTTGGGGAGACCATTTGCCTCCGATTCCTTCTCACCCACCATGGATCGCTGCAGCTGAGCGTTTCTCTCGCCCGGGAACTCACCACGCGGTGAACGAGGCGGTAGATGCCTCGGGCACGCCGCACTTGCTCCGGGTGCAGGCACGGCTGACGTGCCCTACGCATCCCCCAAACCGGGCACTGCCCCCTTCCAGAAGTGAACGACGCTGAACAAGGAGAACCTACGTGGGGACTTAGTGTGGGTCACTAAGTGCAATGTCATTTCACATCTAAATCTACTGCCCGGCACCTACAAACTCATCTGTGTCAAAAGACCTGGCTCTGTACGTGCTGGAGCGCCCGGCACGGACACCCTTGCCCGGACGCTGCCTCCCGCAGCCCCTGCCGCGTGCCATGTCACTCTGTTTCACCCTACTGGGGACCTCAGAATTGCCCCCACCTGCTTAAGAAGGAGGGAACCAAAACAAATATGAATCAGAATAAAAGTAAATATAAGTACAAATAATAAGAACAATAGCAGAATATAAAAATATTGCCCGCAGAAATATATGAAGTTGTGCTACTGTGTTTTAGAAAACATTGCGTACAGATCACAGTGCCACTCCCCATAACCTTAGACATGATTTGTGCTGAATATTAATAATAATAATGATAAACGCTCAGAAGTTTTAAGAGTTAAGGTGTGAAATGAGGATCTAGTTGTAAGTAGCGCCTCTGCTAAAGTTCTGAGTTCCACTGGTGCTTGAACTCTAACATATTACATTTTATATCTTTTCAGCAGCAAAGTGTTTTGCAAATGTTATTACTAAATAGATTTTCATGGACTTGTGCAAAAGCAAGTGCTGAAGCTGGAAATTGAAGGAAGGTATTTGTTAGACAAAAATTAATAGCTACTTTTCTCACATTGCACTGCCCAGAAAAGACAATTTTACTTAGAATTCCTATCAGAACTTCGGCTGGTATGAATTTTTATAGATCATAACACAGCCAGAATAAGCCCCTGAATCTTGCATTCTTTGCTCTTGTACAATTCATTTCTTTTGTTAAAGCACCAGCTTCCAATTGTATTATGGAATTTCATTTTCCCTGGGGAGAAAAACAAAAACAAAGCAATAGTAAGAGTTAAAACCAAGAGCAACAGTGGTTCTGTTGTTTATAGCTGCAGAGCAAAAAAAGAGAAAGTATAACGTTTCACAAGAACAAGGGGAAAAATATCCAAAGAAAGCAATCCTCAAAATTCAACATTAATACTAAGAACTTCTCGATTCTTTCTAGAGCCCACTTCATTAAATTTGAATACATGGGAAGGCAATATTGAGAGCACATTGTTCTTTAGTATCTGCTACAGTTGAATGAGTTGTGGAATCAGAGTCAGAAATCAGAATTTTTCATTAATTGCCTGGAAGACTAAAATTTTCCAGGTTGTTAATGCTAATGATCCAAGCTTATAGGGAAAACAGAAAGGCACAGAAATAGAAAGACCAAAGCAAGTACCATGCTAGCTGTCTCAATCTATATAATTCTGACTTTAATAGTGGTAAGTGATATTAAAGGATTTTTTTTCCAAATATTTCAGTATGCTGTGTCACTTTAAAAACAAAAAATGATAACCCTCATATCTGCACTGTCAAATTAGGTGCACACAGATCTACATGAGTGGAAATTATTTGAGAATAATTCAACTCATCCCATTATTTGTGGCATTTCTTAAAGCAGGATGTGGATTTATTCAGCTGAAGGCTACCTAATACAATTTTCAAGGAGTTATGCGAACTGGATGTATTTTTCCTTTTATAATATGCACTCCATCATTTATCCAAAGCTTCTGCCATTCTCTGATGAATATTTCTGATTATTTATAACACAGTAAGGGTCAGGGAGCATCAGAAACTGGGCTCAGGCAGAACATAGCTGCATCCCAAGATACAACGCTAGCAGGCAAAGGCAGAGATTTCTTTCGCTCTTTTGTTACTGACCTCAGTCCTGACCCTTTGGAAAATGCGAGAGGTAAATAGGGCTGTTTCCAGCACAGTCCAAGGCCTCTGACAGCCAAAGAGCAGGTCGTTGTATGTGATTGAAAATGTCCATCTACTGACCCTGATTTATACTGTAATCTATAAACCTGCCTTCTGACACCTTCATCAGGAAGAATATTCTTTTTTCTCCTCACGCCCAGAATTGATGCAATTTATCTTATCTTTGTTATTTTATGTTGATCATGCCTGCTGCTCATCAGGTATGTGTTTAGCAATTAAATTTCAAAAGTGGTTAAAGCATGCAAAATAAATTCCTTGAATCAATCGCAGCAGTAATTGTTCACTAACATATATAACCTACAATAACATATAGAATAATAGAGGAGAGACCTTGCTCTGAAGTAACGGGAGAAGTCCAGCAATTGTGTATTTCTCAATGTGACGTTGTGTCTGCATGTACCTGCAAGAAATTTTTGCCTCAGGAGCATTTGCAAAACAAAATTAAGTAGATGATTGTTTTGTTTTGGATTTGGAAAAGGACTAAGCCAAACGCAACCACCCAACCAAAACCCTAAGGAAAATGTCGTTTGTGCACACGCATGTTTCCTGTAACTGCTGCTTTGCAAATGAACATTCACAGCTTCAGTGGGTATAGAGTAAAAGAAAATAAGATGGGGGCATATATAAAAAGAAAATTTGGAATACAGCTATTGGAATTTCTAAAAGCGAAAAAACAGATGACAGATGATTTTATAACATGTATTTTCCAGGGTATTTTGTACAATAGTAGGGTGACTTACAATTAGCAAACTTTGTTTTTTTTCACTGCCTCAGTTCAAAATAAGCATCTGAGCAATTTACTTTTTTTTCCATCAGTACCATTACAATTGAAATTTAGAAAAAATTGCACTTAGGAATTTCAAATAATACTTGAAATGCTATTTTAAAACAACATACTTTCATTTATTTCAGATGGCAATGAAGTGTTCATTCTATCCTACTGGAGTTGTATTTAAAATTGTGATAAATATACTTAAGGTATATTAAGCACAAAAAGTAAACATTTTTTCCCCAAATGTCTTCCAAACTTTTGAGGAAGTTTTATGATATAATGTGTATCATGGAAAATACTTCAGTGACCTCAGATGAATATGAATCTTAATATATATTTCCCAGTCCCGTATTAGCTAACATCTTCCTGTCTTTTTTTGTCCTTTGACAAATTAAAAACAGCATGGTTAATAAAAGAATTGATATAAAAAATGCTAAATATATACATATACAATTATATATAACATATGATATAATATAGCATACATACATGTATATACACTATTTTAATAAGTTCTGTTTGAACAGAAATTTCTATTCAGTCTGGAAAGAAAACAAGAGAAAAGCACTGAGATGATATATTACTCTTTAAAACTGTGTATCATGGGGGAAAGCATAATCAATTCTTCTAATTCATGTAGTTAGCAATGGTGTATTCAAGTATTAAATGGACAAATGTAAAGTAGTACTATAAAGAAAACTGTAAAAGAAAAGACTATTTTGTTATGTAGACCCGTTCCTTTTTACCCATGACCTTCTCAGTGAGTCTCAATGTACTAATTCTCCACCTGCAATCCCTTTGCTACAGTGACAATATTCACCTAAGGTGTTAAGTAAAGGGTACCTGGGGTGCCGTGTTCAATTTAGATTTAAAAAAAAGACTTTAAAAAATCATTTTTGAAGATTACTTCTTTTGCCATTCAGAAAAAAGGAAAAGCTGCTTCCTCCCATTCTCACATACTTTTAAGATGAGCAAAAGTGCTATTCAGGAAAACGTTAAGTCAGTATTTTGAAGAAAATCTTAGTTTTATTTAAATCATTATAAAAAATTGTTTTCTTCATAGAGATGCACAACTGTCAGATATCGTACTGAGCCTCCCATATTCCAGACAATATAATTTGAAAATTATAAGCTCTGAAATTAATCAGAAGATGTTCCAAAAACACTGAGTAGTCAAAACAAAGACCGAAAATAGCTCTACAGAGAAGAACAGAATAGAAAATACTCTATAATTGTAGACTTGATAAATGCTTTATGGGTCATCTGTAAAATAACCCACAGGACGCTCCAGGTGGCTGCAAAAACACGCAATGCTGCACTCACCCTTTCAGTCCCCGCTGTGACATAGATTCAAGGGTGGTATTTGCAGTTTCTTTTTGTAGCCCCCTCTCACAGATAATAATTCAAGGGACTTCAGGATTTGCATCTTCCTGCCAGTCTAGTCATTGATTGGAAAACTTCTAAATCTTTTGATTAAGTCTCTTGGCAAAAGCTGGCATTGACACAAAAGTGAAGAATGAACGTTCGCTATATATAAAATGCTATCTATCCTATTTACTTTTGATATTTCTACAGCAAGGAAAGTTTATCTGTGCTTGGATGTGGAGATGGGAAATCAGCTCTTTATGAGCATTGCAATTTTAAATTATTTGGCTATTTCAAAATTAGTGAACATATTCTTGTATATATGTAAATCATAATGAATGCTACCAGCATAATTCACAAGGAAAAGATGAGACTCAGATCATGAAAGTCTTTAGAGATTTATCATAATTATGAGATATTCTGAGTTATGAAGTATTAGGAACTAAATCCATAAAATACATGGGTTTTGCCCTGAGCATTTTTAATGGGTTAAAAGACATTTCACAGACAAAAGCAATTAGTGACTGTGTTCAGAAATCGGTGATATCGTCTTGATACGGAGCTGAAGATGCTGGAGGGTTTCATCTGAATCTTTTTGATGTTCTGAATTTCAGTTAATGACAAATCTCTTCCTGCAGGAGTTCTGCATCTATCTACATTCAGACAGCAAAACTATGTCTGTGCCCTCTTCACACGCACACCACCTTTCCAAGCATTATGGATCATCACTAAGATTAGGTAGTATCATTAAAAAAAAAGTGATAAATATTACAGAAAAGTTGTATTTATCACTGGAAACAAGTCAAGGGTAGTATTTGCATAGTGAACACATGCAAGTGCCCTTCAAGATGTGAGGTCTTAAGAAGCACCCCAGTGTCACTAAAATCCTACCAAAAGCAGTGTGAGTTTCAGATTAGATGGAGAACCTAAAATATCTCACTACTATTGCAACAGATCATTAGCTTTTTTAAGAAAATGAAGCTGAAGATTTTATCCCTTTGCTATAAAATAAAGTAAAAGGAAAAAAAATGCTCTTGAATATACTGAGAGTGTAACTTCCTTTTTTCTTTTTTCAGATGTCATCTCATGATTTGGATCACAGTTTTCAAAAGCCCAGCTGCTATTTTAAGAAAGTAGAAATATAAATTTGAAATACAAAACAAAGGGTGAGTTTGCAGCTCCAAATATCATCATTTCAGGCCTTTATTTCTGCAGGTCAGACTAGGTCTTGACTCACATTTTAGATCTTTTTTTCAGAAGCCCAACACAACTGATTACCATATAATATATATAGTTATAGATATAATAATATATAGAACATAGAGTTGTATATATAAATAATATATATATAATGTATATATATAATTATATATATATATATAATTACATAATATATAATAAATACAGGAAGAGATGCACCACTGTGCTAGCGCAGAGCAACAAGTCATCTAGCCCAGTATCCCTGGCAGCGTTGACAAGCATCTGCCCAAGAGAGAAGCCGGGATGCACGAGGACAGATTTCCTCTCGTAATCTCCCGTCCTCACTTGCATTCAGTTCAGGTGATTCCCTGAACCTGATGTGGTCTGTTTAGTAACCCGCAGTGGATCCCTCTTCCAAGTACTTACCCAGTTTCCCCCAGAATATGCTTCAGCTTTTTGCATCCTTCATTAAGGAATTCCATAGATATAATACTGACTGCATGGTGAACCATCTTCTTCTACAACATGGAAGTAATTCAGCTTAATTTTCTAGCACTAACAATATAAAAAAAATCGAAATAGCAAGAAGAGGCATAAGCTCATAAAGGACAGTCATGGTTAATTCTGTGCTGAGGTCCAGAAAATGAACAGACCATAGAGAAAGTGAAAACTGCAAATATTCGTACACAGGCAAGTCTTTAAGTTACTGAGCTCAAGTTCTGGAACGAAGCATACGATTTGGCATTCAGACCTTGTCTTACCACATGTTATGCCCATCCAGGTAGCCTTTCAAGATTATAGAAAGCAGTCTACTGAGTAGCAGATAAATACTGCAGTATTTGTTCCCTTTCTCTCCCACCTGCCATGTAAATTGATGATATTTTCAAGGGTATTTTAAAAATAGGAATGTGCATATACATATATGTGTGTGTGTCTTGATATACATGTGTATATATATACATATAGATAGATACACATATATTTATATGCACAGTGTTTTAAAAACAGCAAGCTATTAAGAAGAAATAGTCTGCACACCTTTGCAGAATGTCAATTCAATGGGTATAAAATTGAGCTATTTGAAAACTCTCTCTTGCCAACATGAGGCAGTTGGAAGGAAGGAAAGAGCTGTGTTTGCAAGCATTTAACGCTTTATATTCACCTCACACTGTACGGAGCTCAGAGACTCTAGGCCAACACTCCTGGAGGGCCAGAGCTCCAGAACTTAAAAAACCAGAAGCCTTCGCAGTCAAAGTGCAGGCTAAGTTGTTGTGCTCAGTACAGCTAACCTCTTGAAATCAGTAGTTCCAGCAATAAAGCAATTTAAGATAAAAATATTGAGGTGATTTATTTGTTAAACTACAATGTGAGGGGAGCAAACCGTAAAGAATACTAGCAAAAACTCCATCTATGTGTCCCTGCAGTATCAAGCGTATGTGTGTGCGTGCGCACGGGTGTGTACGTGTGTCTCACTCTCACACTGTTGTGTAAATAATGTTTGATTTAGGATATGAAGCTTCTTCAATGTCATATTATTAATACAGAAATTCAGACAGTGAGTCCACAAGTCTTGTATGACTTTCTCTTGAGTGAAGGTTCTCCAACAGTAAACTTCAATACTAGTATAGATGTAAGTAACAGAGATACATGGTTTTAAATAAAGAAATTGTAGGATAAAATTCTGTATGGAAACACGTGCATAACTCAGAAACTGCTACTGTCTGCGTGCTTCACAGTTATTTATATGTACCTAAGTAACCTGATAAACTGGGACTTTAGAATGGGGGAAAAAAGCAGAAATTTTTTGTGAAGCGGATATATCCAAAGATCTGGACCTAAAAAAAAAGTTTGGAGAGAGTAAATTTTATTACTGTCCCTAATGAAAATGTTACCCCCAGTCTCAAACAAGCTTTTAAAATAGTCACTTTCCCTCCAGAATCAGACACCTTGCATAGTTAAAGGGAAATAACATTTTGGTTTCTGTTTAAAAAAACCGAAGACTAATGCAACAGAGTAAAAGGCAATTCATACTTCAGGATGTTGCACCAAACTCAAGAAAACATAATGAACAGCCTGCTTGTAAAGAGGTTAGTGCTTGTTGTGATTACATCCTGTATTGCTGCTATATGAATCTTTGAATATTAAATGATATTTGTCCATCAGGCAGTTCCTTGCAAACAAATTATTAAATGAGTTATGACTGCAAGTGAATTAGGAAATGACATGCAGGACTTGCTCCTGCATGGATTACACAGGTGTATCTACCAATACTGCCTTTCACAGTACTCTCTTTAGTTGAATGTTCAGATATACAAATAAAATTTACTGAGCTATCATTTTTTTGGTAAACTGCACTTTGCAGACAGTGCAGAGCAATTTGATGTCTCTCAAGGTGGATAATAGCATGAATAATACATTAAGCTCACTGGAGTTAATATTGTTGTACTCAAGGTTAAGTATTCCCCCATCTCCATATAAGGAATTACTTGATTGCTTACCCTAAAAATGTACTTTTTTAAAAAATGCATTGTATAAATAATAGGACATGTGTCAAGGTACCAGGAAATAACTAGATATTGAGTAAGCTTACATTTTATTCTTTAGATATCTTACAACTCATAATAAGCACACCTGTTAAGTAAAAATATGCTTGTTCTAAAACATATTTTAGTCTTTATAGTACCTCTGTTAATGGTACAAGCAGTTTTATTTATTAAGGACTATCATAAAAAACAAAACCAAAATCGAGGGACTATGTCCAGATTGGTCATGAGATTATTTAAGATTTATAAAACTAACAAGAGTAAAGCAATGTGATATTTACTCAAATAAAATCACAGATAAACTCTAACACTCTGATTACCCTTTGATAAATTGTGGGGGAGAAAAAAACACTAAGAAACGAGGCCATGGAAACAAGCCAAGTCGTTTGGCTGGTGGTCAATTTAACTAAAAGCAGCAGCCAGACAGCTAGCTATGTTCAGCTACCTAAATGGTTTCTGCGCATCCTCTATGAGCCAGACCAAATCCCGCAAAGGCACGGTACTTCCCGACGAGGAGAGCGCCCTCCCCTCCAGCTGATACCCCCCTCGCCAACCTCTTGCTGAACCCCGTGGGAAAGCAGCACCCCGGTGAGGCAGGCTGATGGTGCTCAGCGTCATGCAGACGCCTGTCCCGACATCTCCACGGCGCAAGATAACGCAAATCATTTGGAGCAGGAGATTTCCAAAAGAAACTAAGAGAAAATCGCTTCGACAGTCCACGGAAGCTAGTTACCTCCGACTCTCAGATCCTTTAAAAACTCCCAGTCCAGAGCACAAATTAAAAGATCATTAATTTCTGTGTTTACATCTCAGTCGTGTAACGGGCTATAAGGCGCCGTTCACATGCACGCTGAAGTGCATGATGAAACTCCTGCTTGTTTAATGCTGCAAGAAGAGGCTCCAGACCTGGACTTACACTTAAGCATACGCCGATGCTTCATTGCAGAATAAGGGTGCTCTCCCAAATCACTCCGAAACAATAAAAACAGCTCGATGATACCACCGCATGCTTATCTATCATTAACACACTGAAGGTGATGAAGACTTGTGAGAAACTATTTCAGTTTTATTACAGTTGACCAGTAAATTTGGAGAATTGGCTCTAGGTGACGCTTGCTTGCTTTCTACCATTGCGGCGGTCCTGCTCATTTAGCTGACTCCCAGCTCTCTTATTTCTTGCTTCAGCAAATGATAACAAATTATTTAATCTGTCTGCAGACGACATTTACTCACAGCACAAAGCAGAAAGCTACACCAAATAAAATGGTAAAACAATAGCTTAAACAAGCCTGACTGCCAGCTAGCAGCCATTGTCATGGGTAAAATAAATTAGCTTGGTATCCGTGTTCCTGATGAAATAATAGTCTGTTGTATGAAAACTGTAATTATAAAGTGATACTGAACTCCATAGAAAGTGTCACTTAAAAAAGCCCAGGAAGCTGAAAACATAACCAATCATGTTTTTTTTTTTTTTTATTTAACAAATAGTAATAGTATTCCCTGAAGGGAACTGTAGCAAGAGTATGGTTTCCCAATATTAGCAAAGGTACAGGACATATGTCTAATGGGATTTCACAGAATTCAGATGAAAAAAAGCTATGTAAAAAATTGTTGTTATGGGAGATAGATAATGACTTCTCTAAAGACTGTTAATAAACAAAATCAGCAGCTCTTCCCTTTCAAAATGTGTACGCACAGCTCAAATTCTTTTTGCCGCAAAATGTATATACAGTCTGAATACTATAGAATGTGTGGGAAAATCTAACTTGAAAATAAAGATATTATTTTCAGAACTCCAGCAGGCAAACTTAAAAATAACATGTTAAATTTTTTTCATCTTGGATCACAAATATAAAGTAATAGCAAAAGATTAGTTTACATCCTTATGTATGTACCTGTAACAAGCATTGCGTGGACACAAAACCCATTAAAAAAGACAATAGGGATGCAGCTCTGAATTGCATTCAGAGACCTTACCTAGAATTTCTTACAGCTACCCTAAAAGTAATTTCCCATGCTGAATGAGTAACAACATTTTCTCACACTGAAATAACACAAATATATATCTGTGATTTCCACATTATTTCAGGACTATTTTAATTGTAAGCACTAGGAGGTAGAGCATAGCATTATGTGCTTGCCTCTGTGAGCATACTGGAGAAAATTTCACAGTGATTGAAAGGAGATGGAATAAACAGAAAAAAAAAGGGAAAATCAAATTTGGAAAACTGGAAACTCATAGTTAATAAAAGGTTTTCTTTTTTTGTAAACATAACATACAAAGAGCAATTATTTGCTCATTCTCTCAACCATGTTTTCTTTATTTACCTAATACCAAAGGTATCCAACAGCTTCATGTTTCCCTGGCTGGTTTTAAATGATTATGAAAAATCCTTCCATTTAACACTTTAAATTAACGAGGATGGTTACCCTGTTGTACTAAGACTTTTCAAATTACTAATTGTAAAGTCTGTTCAAGGTTGCACAATGTAAAATTTAACTTTACAGCCATATAAATGCTTTATATTATTTTCTATTTCCAAGTACGATTTAACATCACTAATCTCATTACTTTAGACTAATAACAAAAGTTGTTCATCTTCCTTTTTAAAAGGGTTCTGTTGATGAAGATGGTGATGATAAATACTTCATTTTAAAAAGAGATTGATTGATCATTTGAAAAAAAAAAAAGGATTTTCTGCTCTACTAAACTTTTCCATGGACCACAAATATCAGTTAGGTTGGTAACTGCCTCAAGGTAGGTAAGACTAATTTTTTTAAGCCATAAAGAACATTGAAACACTCAGTCAAATACAGAAACAGGAATGCATTTCATGGGAGATTCTTTACAAAGGAAGGAGATAGGCAACAGCTAGGAGAACAGAGTCACCAGAATGAATGGAAGCTACTAAATAAAGAATAAGATTTAGAGAACAGCAGTGGCAGTGGCTCCCTGGCAAGCCACATAACTCTGAAGACCAATTTCCATTGTCACCATTACTATTTGGATTGCACGGTGAATGATTTCCTAATGCTGGCAGTAACGTTGTGCCTAGCTAACATTTGCCACTGGACACTCAAACACAGGAAAAACAGGAAAACATTTTCCATAGCTGTTATTCCGGTAGGTTTCCTAACCATTTCCGAAAGGGTGGTTTTGATTTTTTTTTTTAAACTAAATTCATATGAAATGCATCTTTTCCACCTATAAATCTTACATACAGAACTTTTCTTTTTTTTTTTTCTCTCTCAGACATCCGTGACAGCATATAGCAATCATTCTAGGAGTTGATGAAGGCAGTGGTGCCATTGCTGGATTTATGTTTCAGAATAATGAGAATGAATGATGTCAACCTACAGATTGGAAAAATGGAAGATGCCAGCAGAGCTTTGAAAAATACATCTGAAGAATTATTTCTTTACTAATTTTTACTTGTAGGACCGTTCTTAGCCTTTTCTTACATTTTACACTTCGAATTGCATGATTAATCTTACTTCAAATCTCCATCTCTTTCGTCATTTCATTTGAAAATTTACTTACTGAATGTGGGTTTGCAGAGGGGTATTTTTTTGTATTAATTAAATGTTTAATATTTGCTTCTAAAACAAACTTTGCTTTTAACAAAAATCAAACTTCTCATTTCATAACTGTAAGAAAAAAGCTAGAAAAGGAAATATATGTCAACAACAGAAATCTAATAAAGCTCCTTAAAACTTAATAACCTTTTCTTACATTACTTTGATGCAAACATCATTTGAGGCTGGCTATCTATGAAATTATTTAAATATAATTAACAGCTATGATGAATGTTTAAAAATATAATCATGAAGAAAATGTCTGAGAAAAATATACATACTGACCTCTCAAAATCATTTCTAAAATCTTCTGTCATTTTCACCACTTGACAACCCTCCTATAAACCTGTTGATTTTGCTATTATTTAACACCAATTTTAGTACTTTCATAATTCATTTATCAGACTGCAGTCTAGCACTATTACTTCAGATATATTTTATTATTGTTCTATAAAATCAACTGAAAATACGTTGAACCATTTTTAACTTACTGAGGAAAAACACTACCTCTTTCAGTTGAGATAGCATGAATAAAATCTGAAACACTGTAGATGAACTGGCAACAGTATTTTTTCTTACCTGCACCATCTTGAAAAAAAAGAGATCTTATTTTAAATTATCCTTGATATTGATGAGTATGCTATGGGAAGTTATGCATCTTCCCTACAGACTAAGAATGCAGGAAGATGTCCACTGTATTTTACAGTATAGAAAGCTTAACCATCCGTTGTACAACTTACGGCTCTGTATTACATCAAGATACATGGCTAAATGGGCATTTACAATAAAGCAAAAACACAGTATCAAACTTTATGTAATGGAGAAAACTTTTATATAGCCTATGTGGCTTCTGTAACTCAAACATATCCTTATTTATAAATATAGATCAGATATGAAGGACATGGGATAAACAAAGTTCTTGAAGATGCTCATAGGATGTCATCTTGCATGTTTTTACAGTCTAGTTTATCTTTTGGAAAATAAATAATTTTATACTACTTTGCCTAATCCTCCTGAAAGCCATTTCATTGTCACATTATGCAGGATCTGTGAACATTTCTAATAAGACAAGACTACACATTCTTTTGTTACTGTTTTTTAGCTATCTGGAAGGCTTGTCGGAGCCTTGCTAGGTTTTTAGTGTTCTTCATTTATTATATGTAGTCTGTTCTATCACATTTGTTAGGCATAATGCTGCCATTTCTATATTAGGCAAAACAATTTCTAGTTTATATATACATACCTTTACTATTTTGAAAGAGGAATGGGAGTATCTCACTGGAAACATTTCTATCAACACAGTATTTCCTTTGAAACAGATTATTATCTCTATCTAATACCTATTTTTCAGTGTGTGCAGAGAGTTTTTAAAACTCCAGTTCTCAAAGGTTAATAGTTTTTCAGTCAGCTTCATATTGTAATAGTAATATATAGATATTTATGCATACACACACATACACATCTTTTTGATACTTTCTATCATTTTGTTTATTAGTGTTTCCTAATCTTTAAAGAAAAATGAAACCATCACAAAACAAACTCTAATCATTGAAACTTCCTAAAAAGTTTTGTTTTTGGAGGAAACAAACTGAAAATGCAAATAAGCACAAGGAACATAAAAAGCTCACTTCCACCCTCCACCTACCAGACATACGTATAGTGTCTGTTGCACATACTGCTTAAAAATACTTCCATATGAATAAACGAAATCTTTGCAGTGATAACATGTAATTCATAAGCACACCATTTATAACATTCTGCAGAGATGCTGTGAAACGTTCAGGTCTGAGGGGCTCCAATCTCAGTCTCCATTCCCTTTTCTTCTTCTAGTTTCATGGGTCTCACAGAACCAGAAGAGGTGTCTTGGGAAATCACCTTTCTTTCCCCAGGGACATTTGTGCTGTTTTTCCAAAGTCAGACAACCCCAAGTGTGCGTTCGCCAGAACTAGCAGAGACCTGAGTTCAGGCCCGTGCTGCTACTGGAGTGAGCTAATCTAAGAGAAAGAGCTGGTGTGAGCTGTAGTCTGGAAGAGGTAGGACTAGTACTAACTGCTGTTAGAGTATATGCTCTATAAAGCATTTCCAAAGTCTTGATATGTAATGTGGTTCTGGAACCACACTGATGACTTAATCTATACATGTTCCATAAAATATTTACATATATGTACATATACCTAATGTACACATAGTAGGCAAATCAATTTAAATTTAGTCCATTAAGTTTAAATTTAAATTTATGAAACTTATGTTCCATGGAGATTGAACAACCACTACACATTACTAAAGAAAAAAAAAAAAGGAAAGTTGAACAAAGGTCAGTTAAAAGGGATTACATTTTTTATCTATAATCCATCTGCTGTTCTCTGGCAGACCAACATTTTTAATCAAAGATACCCAGACTATTAAGGGTTGCTACAGAGAGACACTAGATTTAGTAGCTGCATACTGAAATGTCCTGCAATAGACTGGTAAGATAGCTACTGAGTCCATAAATTACTGATGTCAGAACAAAATAAGAACTGGTTGTTTAAAACAGAATTTTAATTTCAATCCAACAGTCTCCTCTTAATTTTGTTCCCGCTTTTTTATTATTAGAGAGTTGTTACATTTTTAACATACTTATCTGTTTTCAAAAAACCCTGAACTTTCTTTTATTGATGTTACACTTACTATTTGCAATATTCCCATTGAGAAGTGTAGTTAAATCATAAATAATTGTTTTCATTCATAAACACTTTCTGTGAGAAGTTCACTGGACAGACAGAATGTATTGGGGTCAAAAGATTAATCTTCAACACAAGTTTTCTATTTTTTTCCTCAGTTGCTGAACTTGTTTTTCTTATGCTGAAAATATAACACTGTGAATCAGACTGACAAAGGAAAAAGATATATGTACATACTATATATAATGGATGCTTACAATATATTTATTTTCAGCTCTTCTATCTTGAAAGCAGTACAGACTCAAGTGAAACATGAATATCTAACAAGTGAAGCATTGAGATTACATTCATTATTAACCAACCTTTCCTTCAGGTTTTCAGTATTTATATCACAGACATGTTTCATTGTTGCAATGTTTGATTGTTATTTTATGACTAGACTTAAAAGTTGCATGATTCAACTTTTTTTACTGTATTTTTAAATACATCAGAAGGAATACCGTACTTTTTTAAATGAAGTTATTTATAGAGTGGCAAAGATCTGGTCTGAGAGCATGACGACAAACAAGGCTATATCTCATGGCCTGACAGCCCCACATGGGAAAAGTTGTCTTCATGCTGCACCACCCCCTGCAGAAGTCTCACTGCAGTAGGTGGGTCTGTGGGCAGCCACGGCAAGGGAGAGTAGCCAAACAGAGGTTTATACAGAGGTGTGTGTGTGTATATATATATATATATGTGTGTGTGTGTGTGTATGTGTGTGTGTGTGTATATATGTATATGTATGTATGTGTATATACACTTTTTTTTTTTTTTTAAACAGATCCTAGATAGACATGGATAAGAGTTTCTGCAGGATTACCTTCCCACTTGTGTAGGGGAAAGTATTGTCACAGCAATCCTATTAAAACTGGGGTAATTACAGTCTTAGCAAACAAAAGTTCTTGGCTAAACACAAACATTCATTACATTTCAGTATAATATATTTCATAAAGGTGTTAGGGGAGTGGGATATCAGGTTAGTAAAGAAGCAAGTCCAATTATATGTTAGGAAGCACAGAACACCAACACACATTTTTGGCTTCAACAGGATTACATAAAACACCCAAAAGGAAGCAAAGTCATGCACATCTCAAGAACACATGAAGTCTCGCTAGAAACTCAGGAGAAGAGGCTCAAATTGATAAGCTTTCTACCACTTCCTAATTTGGGGTATCCTAAAAATGAGACACAAATAACTTTTCTAAAAGAGTTTTGTGGGTTTTGCACTAATGCTTTTGGAATTATGATGTACAAAACATTGAAACTATTGTCTGCGATACAGCCCAGACAATTGCATCACAAAGATAAAAACTGTCAATGGATTAGGCTAAATTTTTTTATCAAGAGTGGGTGGGCTGTGATTTGTGAGTGAAAAGGACATCTACACAGTAGAGGACTCACTACTTATAAAGCAAAAATAATAATCATTTGCAAAAATGTAAATCCTATCATTTCCCACAGTATTTGCACATAAAATTATCCTCACATCTGTCAAATCACTCAAATTATGCCTTTGAGATGAGGCCAGGCACCTTTGCTCCATACAATTCATTCCATGCAGTATTTCACTGTCATGTCTCCAGTCTTCAACTGCATGCATTTCAAGAAAATAAGATTCTCTAATTTTCTATTGTTAACATTTTTTTTTATTTTAGAACTATAAACTAAATATTTTTCAAAATGCTTTTGCTGTCAATACCAAACCCATTTAACAATCTGTGTAACTATAGTTGAATGTCTTCAGTATTTTAACATTGTTAGGACTGGATTTCAAACATTGTTTTGATGAAAATCAGTGACTAAAAATAGTGCTACCTCCCATTTGTATTTACCCTTTTTTTAATGGCTGTTTATACTGGGAAAATTAAGTCTCACAAAAGAAACTTGAAAACATGACTCTGGTGCTTATTCTGTTAGATATTATCTGTGGACAAAGCTTTGCTTATCTCCAGGTCTTCTCCATTCTTCTGATTGCAATCTCATTTCACTTGTCCTTGAGATATCATGTCTGTTATGACCTCCAGCTTGTTATATATTCAAAGAAAGTTTATAGACTTTCCTGTAACCTTGATTAAAAGCCTATGGGGAACCTGAAAGCTGAAAAAACCCTTTATTTGAAAAGCAACTTGAGCACACAGTGCTGATTTCTGTTTCACTAATAGTATTTATAATCAGCAGTCACTGGCACAGAGTTGAGGTCGGGGAAAAAATTATTATTCAATCTTACCTGTTCAATAATTTTTGTATTATCATGCTAAATTCGGATTTCATGGTGCAGCCTAATTTAACTAAGTGCAATTTGTGGGAGCAATCTGGAGAGGGAGACAAAAATATATACCACAGAAAACCTAGTCTTTCAAAAAACCAGAGAAATACATTGCATTTTTCCCATCTTTTAACAAAACAGAAAAAATATATTAAGAGCCTCCAATTCAGAAAATTAACATTTACAGAACTACAGAATTTTATACCTTTGTTCACCTTGGAGGACGAACGTTGTCACTACTTTGAAATATGCATTTTAGTGGCTTTGGGTAATTCAGTCTCTTAACACAAAGAATTCTTGTCCTACAGCTCTCCCTGGCATCCCAGACCAGTGCTCAGTCTGCTCCTGAGTTTCCTCACCAGTGTGGAGCATCTTTAGGCTTTGATGAGAGTTGTAGGGTAGAACCACCCCCCCCACCACCCCAATACTTTAGTTTGTCATTGTCTCTATTTCTGTTCTTTGTTCCTCTTTCTGTAATGGACATAGATCTTTTCTTTTATAATTGGTAGGTGATTAAGGACCCATCAGGTAATTTTGTGCTTAACCATCACCGCTTTACGCTTCAAAATATTTTGTTCTAAGTGACAGTCCTATTTCTGATCAAGATATACTCACTAAATGGAAGATGTCAAATTGTATTGTGCCTCTAGTTTGGTATACGGGAGGAAGTGATAGCATAAAAGGCAACTAGGGTCAAAAAATAAAATTTTGTTTAAGTCTTAAGTAGAGCTATTGCAGGGACTGTCAAACAGAATTTGCAGTTAAATACAGACAGATTAACCATGTAGTTCAATGGTTTTGTGAACAAGGAAGACTATATTATTATATAGAAACATATTAAAAAACATACAGTGGAACAAAAATCTAAACAGCCTTATCACAATAATTAGAAGTAACATATACTTTTGTATTTTTGTTCTATAAAAGCATTTTTGTAGCTATTAATCAGCAGTTTATTTTAATTCTTCCTCAATTATATAACAGGAGGATGAGTAAGATACAAATTCTAACTCTGGCCCAAGGCTAAAAAAGGAAATAAGAGAGATATTACTAGCCTCAGGAAATCCTGCCTCTTCATCATATTTGATTACAGTATATCACAACACTTGCAAGAAAGGGCATTACACTCCACAACAAAATGAAATTTTCTCTTTCATTAATACTATCTCTCATTTAATCATCCTTGAACTGAAGTGACTTTGTATAAAGTTGTGTTTGTTATATACAAGTGCAAAGCTATATACAGATTACTTGAAATTATAATCACTCTAACACAGCATTATTTTCTGTGTGGATTATCCATGTGTTGCATTGATTGGGAGCCTCGAATAAGATGCAAAACACTAGACAGGTTTAAATAGCTATATTCCTTCTAAAGCACTCCTTAATTAATGTTTTCTAGAGTACTAATTATGAAAGCTTGTAAAGCCTAAAGCCAGAAAACACTTCTGCACCTACTTAACTTTGCTCACTCAGGGTAGACCCACTGAATTCACTGGAACTACTCAGAGCATATAATTTAAGTAGAGAATGCACATAGACTTTGGCAGATCAAAGGCTAAACACTGAACATATACACAGTTTTGCATGCTTATATCCACGGCGGACTTTAAAGTATTTTGCTCTTTGTTATTTCAAACACAAAGCAGTTTTCCAGGGGCATATTTGTTTTTATTTAAATGACATTTGTTATTAAGCCAATAAAGCCTGGATAGGCATAGGAATGTGAAGGTAGGCTAACGTGAGCATAAACATGGGAAAGGAAACAGGAAAGATACACTACTAAGTATCTTTTATCCCATTATGCTTAAGTCTCATCCCTTTGATGCCTGTATATATTCACTAACAAAATACTTCTTTCTGTCCCTTTTCTAGTGAAGGGTTCTCTATTAGTGGAAAATCTTTAAAAGAAGCATGAAGATTTAGGAAAAGGTATTATGTGAGCCATGGTCCTGCTGATACTGAGTATCTGGGATTTCAAAAGGTTCAGAAAGAAGATCCCTCTCCCAAGACTTTAAAGCTCTTGTAGGACTAAAAGTAAGTCTTCATGTGGATTATTTGATATAAGAAAGAAAATAAAGTATGGGAATAAATAGTTGCTTTTATAATTTTACAAGTCTCTCAGGAACCCATGACAGGGTGCAGACATACACAAGAAAGATGAGGGAAAAGGAGAGAAAAATAGAAAAGCTTACTGATGATACAACTCTATTCACTGAAAACTGAAATACACTGTTTCAGAAGGTCTTCCTGGTACCAGCTGACTATGTGATAGACTGATGAGTTAAAAATGTAACTTAATTTTAAAAGTAAAATTTTAGGTAGTAGATTAAAAAAAGAAAAGTATTTTACACAGAGTGAATAACTGAAACTCACTGCCATAGGATATTGCAGAGGACAACCATAAAAAATTTGAAAAAAAGGGGCTACAGGAATTTATAGAGGTGACTAATGTGACTCATGTGATGGTCTGCGTAGAACTTTTTTCCTAGAAAATCTTTAAACTACTAACTGCTAGAATCTGGGAGAAGAAAGTGAGGGAAAGCGCAGTCTTGACTTGGGATTATACTTATAATAATAACTTGGTTATAATATAACTTGGGTTATACTTCTTATAACATTTCCCCAAGCTTCAGCTACCGGCTACTTCTAAAGGCAGGAGTAGATAGACAATACTATCTCTACTAAATCAGGTGAAACACCTGAAGTTTGTGAGACAGATCTTTAGATTCTGTATTTTATTGATAATCAATGAGATGGGTCAATAAAGTTTGGTGTTTTTTAAAATTTGCTTGGGTTTTTAAATAAAGCAAAACAAGAACATAAGTATGTAAGGCTTACAAAGTCAAAGGTCTCAAAAGCTGGGAAATGTCAGAATTTAGGTTGCCTAAGTCCCTCTTAGCTGTCTGCTATGACTAGATATGTAGGTGCAGTTCTGTCTTTAATTGTATGACATATACTATTTTTTCCCTTGAAGCCAGTGAGGATTTTTCTGGCAATAAACAATGGTTCTTTCTTTAAGAAGATTCATGTGCACAATTCCTTGCCTTTTTGGTTGCAGAAGTTGGGGTAATTGTTTGAATTGAGACAATGATGCAGATCCTTCTTGACTGTAATTACAGAATTCACCCTCCACTCCACACCTACAGCTGTCACCCAGGCCCTATGTAATCATCAAAACCATGCTTTCCACCAGTCAACACTAATGGCATGTTCTTCCCTTCCTGGACACCCTCAAATAAAACACTGAGGATTTCTTGCAGAAGCAATGAGCCTTTTACAGCTGAATTAGCAATCAGTAAGAACTGAACTTTGAACATACAAAGAGCTGCCTAATGCTAAATAGTTCAAAAAATATCAGGTTCTGTGTCTCAAACTGGGTATGCAAAGTTGCTAGATATTGTACAGTAATCCCTTTATGTTATACTTCTCTATAAGCAAGGGTATAACTAGCACAATCATTTGCAACTGCTGTAGAAATAAATTGTTTCTGAAATACTGAATAGTTGCAATAATAAGAAATGAATAACCCTATTCAGACTAGTATTTAAATAAAGTGTAATAATTAGATTTTGATGATATCTATTGAAAAGTTAAAATAAACATTGAAAGGCTGCTGAAACTGCATTGTCCATCCTGTGACTAAATAAGCAAAATGCCTTGTTGAAAATAAGATTTGACCCAAAAGGTCATATGCAGCATATGCAAAAGACACAAAGTTAAGATTACACAAGAAGTCTCAGTTCTCATTTTACTCTCTTCAGCTTGTGCGGCTTTGAAACCTTAACAGGCTCTAAATGTAATTCATGGTCATACCAGTAATAAATGTATAATTCAGGCTTAATATGGAACTCCTGTAAACCCTTCTGTCTTTGTAAAATGAACAACTACATAATGGAAAGCCAAACAAAACAACTTTTATAATAAGTCATAAAGTAACATTTTTCACTTGGATATTTAAAACTACACAAGAAGAAAGGCATTTGACTCAGCAGAGCATCTGTTTACAGTTCACTCAACACTGTGTTGTTTATGGAGCTATGCCATTATCTAAATAACAGTATACGGTACAGAGTTGTCGTTGGTTCAGACTGATACATTTTCCTTTCCTGTGTTACATTACTTATTACTGCATTAATGCAAGACATCAGGTTCTTAAATGGAAATGTTGTATAGCCAGTAATGAACTCATAGATTTAAGGTAGCATAAGCGCCTGCAGTAAGTTACACATGGATTTGAACAGTTTGCACAATAAGGAACCCTTCGGCTTCAAATTTGGCCTTAATAATAGAGGGTTCTCACTGACAGTAGACCCCAGAATCCACGTAACAGCAATAGAGAGTCCTAGGAATAACGCAGTTATATATGCTTTATATGTGCCATATAATTTCTAGATCATGACTCGGTTTTCTTTAATACAGGTTTTTGGGAATGCTAGGGGATAAAGCCGTGCCATCAACAGCTGGTGGCAGGTACCACAGTGATGGGTCCATAACATAAACACAGGGATGCAGGTAAACCCTGATGTGAACGGGGAGAGACCTAGAGGCAGTTGCCATAAAATGGGAGAAGCAGCTTAGAACTTGAGCCCCCAATTGCATCTGAATATGTGTGACACGGAATGGACTATCACACTGTGAGAGCAGTTTATCATATTACTAGAGACTACTAGATCTGCCTTATCCGCACAACCCACAAGGAACCGAATTTGAGCCTCCAGAAAAACTTACATTTTTTATAGTTTTAACATGCCCCTATGCCAGCCATTGTACGTTTCTCAATGTGCAGTTAATGGAGTACCCCAGGACCATTTAAAAAACTAATACTCTGTTGTATAAACACTATTCAATTGCTCCTAGTGAGATTCTGTCTTAACAGCATATACATTAACCTATCTTATGCACTCCAGTTTTCTATAGCAAAGGAGTCATCATTAAACATACACCACAAGAACCAATATGAAACTTCTTCTGAATGAAGAAGTGGCAGTGAAATACGAGGTTTTCATAACAGTGGATAATCAAATAACAAGAAGTCATAATCAGTCTGTTTACAACTCATCTGGATATTTGCCTGTGCCATAAACTTTGGAGACACAAGTGTCTATATAGTTCAATTAATTTCTAAAATACAGATTTGCCATTCTTAGAAACATATTTTTACTATTGAAACGAACTGCTAAATGTTGGCCTAAAGTAGCAGACACTGTGTGAGAAATGTGATTTAGATGTTCTGGACACTCACTGTAATCTGAAACGCAAATATAGCATCAATTATGCCCAACTTAGTCTTCCTTCAGCACATTTAGGATGAGCAGCTAGAGTCAGACACTTTGATGAATACATCTGACATTGTTATTAGTTATCTTTTTGGCAGGATCAGTGAAAATCATTTATAAGTGGTCCAAATTGGAGTGGAAAAAGGCCTGTATGCAAGTGGCTCAAGGCCCAGATACACACTGCTGCCCAGTAGAGGAAATTTTCAGGATAAAGGCCTCTTGTTTATGCCCACAAATAGTCACTTCCTAATCAATGTCCAAATTGCTGCAGAGATTGACTTTGTTCTTATTGTTTTTAACATTAGCAAATACTCTTTTCAGACTAAGGCTTTTATTTAAAGTTCTTTTCCAGGATATTATCCATAGGGCAATTGGAGGTGCCTGAGGACTTAAAGCAAGGCCTGTGCTGTGATAAGGGTTCTCTCCCCAACATAACTCTCTTAATTTTCAGATAATGCAGTTTGGCTAAGTGCCTCCTTAGCAGTACACTGTGCTTGCAAGAAAAAGACCTGCAGGTTGACAATGAACTTGCGCATGACAGTTTTGAAGGAACTTGTGCTGCTGTTACAACAACAGGATCAATACACAGCCCTTCAATGTTCATAGCAGAAAGAGCTTGAAAAACTAACTGGCATGGATTTAATAACAAGACAACCCATAAAATCATATCCTGATCTTGCAGTTCTAGTCTAAAACCTGCATTGCTTGCTCACTGATACTGACTGAAAGATGCTATTTCATTAATATATACTGGCAAAACACAGAGGAAACTCATTTATGAGAACATCTGAATTCAACAGAAAGTTAGACACAGCATGCATGGGGTGGTACAACCCAGGGGTATGATATACAAAGGCTAAACTATGCAGCAGGAGGTCTGTGAAGATGTGGCTGTGCCGCACCAGAGGCAGAGTCCAGCAAAGGGTTTCCAGCCCCACCATTAGGCACAGCTGCTCCTGCAGAAAACGCCTGCCTTGGAGAGTGAAGAGACATTGAGCCAGCAGGTATCATCAGCTTCTCCAGCTAAAGATGGATGACAGATTAGTAGTCAGCCTTTCCAGACCTTTCCGCAAGGGCAGACCTCAGAAAGACAACTCAGAACAGACTCATTCTTAGCCTCTCCAGAGCAACTTCAGCCAAAGACTAAATGATGCCAGCTTTCTGGGATGCTACATTGCCTGCTGGCTGGCTGACTAGGCTGCATACCTGAACAGATTCACCACAAAAATTACACAAATCCACACAGTGATGGAGATCTAACATTGCCTTTAGTTACACACGTATATCCCCAAATCTCTCAGGAATGGTGCACTTCTACAGGGAATTGAAAACATTATATTTCATAAAGTGTGTGATTTGCATGGTCCAGTATCTTCTGATAAGGTGTGAGAGAGGAATTACTGGTACCATTTAAGGATCATTGAGCCTTTTCTCATCTCATACAAACATGATGCATGTTTGCAATCCATCTCCATGGTTGCTTTACAGAGTGTAATTGTGTCTAGGGAACTGAGAGAATACAAATGAAACATTATCATTTGATCTACAGCATTTCCTTAAAATTGCAAATCTTGCTACAAGAGCTCTCATGCATGCTTAACACTACCATCATGAGATAATTACTTGTTACAGAAGAGCACAGGCTGATGCCTGACACACTGTTCAGCTTTCTGAGCGCATGCAAGCTTCAATGTTAAAATGGAAATACAATATACTTCAAAACAATTTTTACTGATCAAATGTGCTGGATTTAAATTTAGGGATAGTGTGTTTTTGTGATGACTGGAAAAATCTGTCTTTGTAGTTCTCCGTGACTTGTAGAGCCTCAATATAAGATATTATTTTAAAATCTTAGATTAATACAATTTTCCTTGCAGAATTACACAACGCAGACCCTTGGAGAAACTGGTCTACAGAACACTGCAAGCTAACTAGCTCTTTCTTTGGTTTGATATCATGCCTGTAAGTAATGCTTACTGTATTACCACCATGTGATATCTGCTGGATGCTTTGAAAATTACCTTGATAGTTGCACCCCAGTTTCCAGTGGGGACCTATAGAAATGCCATCTTTCAAGAGTAAGTCTGCAATGCATTCAAAGGCCTGAAGACACGATATGCTATGTACCTTGGAAATACAACCTAGGACCAGTGTTGAGCTGCTACTGACTGTACTGTGGATGATCGATTCAATCTTCAGGTTTGTCAGTAAGTCACAGCACTAACATCTCGAATCAAAAAGTTGAAACTTCTCAGACTAGCAATGAACTTGAAAAAGGCAGTGTACAAAAAGAGTCATTGCTGAAGACATGCTTCATATTTGTAACATGCTGTGCTTGTTACAGGCAACGCCACATGGATACTGCAATCATTTTAACTAGTAATATAGAATCATTCAAAAGTATCTGTCATACAAAGAACACGTGTATACTCTCTTCTGTGCTAACAAAACTTTCTTCTTGGTTATTCTCTCCCATGCTTCAGATTATAGTTAGCAGAAAACTGTGAAGTCCCCTTTTTTGTGGCTGTTTACATGTCTGGGAACATACAGGTATCACTAATACTCGTGCAACAGTGTCTTGGAGTTTAGAGGTAAATCCCCTGGGAGTAACAAGCCAAAGCCATGTTACTTTCACCAGTTATTTTGTAAAGCGGTAGGAAGTGTTGAAATAAAATGTGCTTTATAGTAGTTATCATTCTGTCAAATATTAGAAAAAAGAACATTCTAGAAATCGTACAACTAAGAAAACAGCAGCCAGATATTGTGTGGCACAAAGCACTGATATTTTGGCTGCAGAAAACTGAAAGCACAGGGTTTTTTGCAGTCCCAGAGCAGCACCTTCAGCTCTCTTCACATGTTCTGTGATACTGAAACCATTCAAATCACTCGGACACTTCCCGAAGGGGGACGTGGGGAATTTCTCCTGGGAACAGCAGAGCACATTCTAGACCACCACCCATCTTCACCTGCTTTGCACTGGCACATCCAGATAAGGAGAAGGGTGCCACGAATGGCTCCCAAAATGTATTTTAAGTCTATTCTATGCTAATCTATAGCGTATCAACCAGATATTTTTTGTTATTTTTCTCAAGACATCTCAGGACAGTGTTCTCAATGGTGTGTCCCTTGAAAACTTTTGATACCTCTTTCAGACATCTGCTTAGTGTCATATAATGAGATTTTGATTAATGAATATCCACATCTTAGTTTCTTTTTCCCTCCATTCTGCTTCTCAGGTTCCTACTCTTATAACACCATAATTTTTTATCTTATCATTTGATTCTTTCCCCAAACATTCTTCTGATCCTTTTTTACTTTTCCACTTCCTTGCTTATTTGCAGTAAACTCTGTACTCAGCAAGTATTTCCTGGTACCTGAATACATAACCCTTCATGAGAAGTGTGGTTCAAAATAAAGTAATGAATTCCGATTTTTCCACTAGGTTTCCTTCAGCAGTCTTACTGCTCTTCTAAAGATTTTTCTAAGAAACTGTAGCACCTAATTTTTTTTCCCATTATTTAGTGCTTATAGAACAAATACAGAGAGTTTTTAGATGTGGTTGTATGTTAGCAATGGTCTTTTGTCTGTTTCCTTTGCAGCTAAAAAAAATAATTAATCTTCCCCACCATCCCAATCCTCTTCATGTCTAATTTAATGCATTTATTCATAGAAGCTGTCAATGCTGCAGATCTATCACTTTGTTTATTCATTCCACTCCATACTGAAGTTTGGCCTTGGTTGTGCCTGTTACACTGGTGCCCAGAGTTCCCTAATTTACGTCTTAGCATTTGTAATTGCAAATAGTAATTGTAATGATTTAGGGATTGATAGTTCTTGTTATTAACCACTCCACAGAGATTCATTGTATTTGGAGCAAGAAAGCATCTGTCCTAAAAGTCTGTGCCACGTACAACTTCTATCCTAATGACGCTATGTTAATCCCAAAGTTAGACTGGAAAGGTGCACCCCTCAAAAGCCTAAACAGAATGCAACAGAATATGTCCAAGAGATCCTAGATGGCAAATCAGGACCTTGTTGCAGAGAAAGGCAACTCAAAGTTCAGTATGACTAGGGGAAAGTGCATTTACAACCCCAAACCGGGTGATCATTCCGGTGCTGAGCAGGTGAACAAGCTGAAGCACACAAAAAACAGGAGGGGTGGTGGAAAGCAGGAAAGACATTCTGCACTGCCTCAGAGAACTGCTCTCTCCATGGTTTCATAGCTCTTTTTTAATAGTCATTCATCCGCCTGCTCTATTTAATCAAGGCTGTGAATTGACTAGTTCAATCAGGGTTGCTGACTTTTTTCAAACGAGTCTAATACAATCAACCTGACATTACTGTTACCTGCTTATCTGTCATAGGCATGAAACTTAATTATTTTCACACCAAATAAACCAGAAATTCTCTTACTTTCTTCCATCAAGGACTCCAGAGCAGGCTCTCCTATTTTTACAAATGTTGAAAGAAAAAGTGGTACTCTACTTTTTAACTGAAGTTCCACTCTGGAAAAAGGAATTTGTGCAAATAGAACTACAAAGTTTAGTAGCCCTTGTTTTACTGATTTTTACCACGAAGTCTGCTATACACAGTGTTGTGTTTCCTCACTGATAGCTCCACATACTTACCCTCTCAGACTTTACTTTTACTTTTCTCTCTTCAGTCTTTTACATTTTTCCTTGCATATTATCAATAGTAGGAGAGACTGTGAGTGTCCAAAGGTGATGCTGAGCAGAGGGATGGCTTGCACAGGCTTTAGTGAGTGTTTACAATGTTTTCCTGTTTATGGTACGTGAAAAACAATCAGGTTAAGTCTTAGCACCCTATATAAGAAGCAGAGGCTATGACAGCTGCTAAAAAGCACACTGCTTTCTCACAAAAAATTAACATTTGCATGCTGAAACACAGTAAGAATGGAACAACTGAATTAGATTTTACAACACCCTTCCACAGCAGAATTGCAAGGTCATGGTTCCTATAAATACTTAACATACGCTAAAATTTATTATCAGAAATGATTACTATAATATTGCTTTATTAAGGTATGCTTCTTATTATCTTAACATCTAACAAGCCTTAATACAAACAGATTTATTAAAACTTTAATTAAAAATCCAAAGAATACAAAATTCTGTATGGAGGATTTTGGCCTGCAATGTCTTGTCGACTTTTATAATATTTTGCTGTAATAAAATTTCATATGTGAAAAAGCCTTGCTTTTCATAGTGGGAAAAAATAAATGCATAGACTTCTGAACCTTAAATTAACTTCCTGAGATAAAAAACACGACAGTCTAGAAGTCAGGAAGAAGTCTGGAGTTAGATGAACGTGAGGTCATGGAACTAGAGAGTGATAGAGCATGAACGCTCCTCACAGTTGTTATGTACACATAGACTTGTGTACTTCTCTTTACACAATATAAGCAAGACACAAATGCCACAAAGTTAGCCAGTAGTTAGATTTAGTGAACCATAAAATCATGGCTGTGGCAGCAATGGGAAGCAGAAGAGAAGAGTAACATGAAATGCTTTTGACGATTTTTCAGTGGAAGAGGACACCCGGCTCAGCAGAAGGATGGTTACCAAGTGGGGCACAGTCATTATTTACCTACAGAAAAGGAATTTCGAAAGCATTTGAAGAAGCGGGCATCTTTAAAAGATAATTCACTAGGCTGTTCCAAGCACAAGGAGCAGTATCAAAGACACCAGAAAATCAAGCACAGAGAAGGGAAAACAGCTGTACAAGTTAATGTTTCCACTCAATTCGCACTCAATCCCCTCTCAAGGTGAGCTATAAAGGTAACTGCCTTGAGTGGAGCGCAAGAAAGGAATTAATTTCAGAGAGTTAAGGCAATCTGGAGTTATGCAGTGTTTTCAAGTCAGGGGCAGAATCTAAACTCACACTTGGTTAAGGAAGAAAATCACTGACAAAATTCAGGAAGGATGAAAACACAACCAATCTACCAGAAAGGCAGCTGACAAAAGGGACGTTCTAGCTTGTTCCCTAACAGCAACATAACAGTAACTCCAAGCGCGCAAGTCTGTGTTCAAGCACGTTTCAGAAGGATACTTGAGAGGGGGAAAAAAAACATGTGTCTTCAGAGAGGTTTCTGTTAAAACAAGAAAAAATGATTGTTTTCCTGTTTTGGTTACTATGGACATCTGCATAAAGATAGAATATTTTTATTAGAACCATCTTCTGCTGCTTTATAAAAGGGTGCTAACTGCATTAAAATGTTCCTCTGCAAGTTCTTACAGCTGTGACAATGATGATAATCTGCATAGAGCGTATATGGAGTAAACACCTGAGCAAGATTGTGCCTCCATTTGAATATCTTTAATAGTGGAGGACAAATACATCTTATTTAGAAATACATATGCTGGCAACAGATTTTCTTTGTCTTTTCATGATGTACTCAGAGCTTTTGTTAACATCTCTTTCTTCCTCTACAGCAGCTTCAGTTAAAGGAGGAATACCAGCTTTAACCTTGAAATATCTGTCTTTGCTGGTTTGTGTCATAACCTTATTATTTAAAAGCAATTTTTTGTACTTAACATCTTACCTCAGCATGCAACACGATTACAGATTAGCGTACATTCGCCAGGGGGAAAGGATACAGCCACTGTGAGTAAGAGATGTGGGCTGACTGAGTCAGTTCCCATTCCAGCTTCTGGACCAGAAAATCTTTATATGAAATCCCTTATCTTCTCTGTTTATGTGCAGAGAAGATATTTCAAAATTGCTCGTGAATAGTCAAAGAATGTTTAGTGCAGGATGTTAGCCCCAGTTTCTCTCATTCATCATAAATAATAAGATATATTTACAGTATATGCTTAGAATGCAATCAGTATTTTAAAGCACAAATGAAGCATAATACTGTACTATATAGCTGAAGCCTCATCTATGTTGCAGATAGAAACTACGTTCCTAGCTTCCAGTGCAGGGAGGTATCTGGATCTGGTCTCTAAATTTGCAGACCAGACCATCTGTAATTCAGCTTGCAACTCGTTTGGCTAAAAAGCCAAGATCTTTTCTGACTGACACTCCACACTAACCAAATTACCTAGAAAACCACTTAGGTAATGCTAGTTCCAGCTGAATATTTCAGTGGATAATTTGTGTCCCCACACCAGTGGCAATCACATGCACTGTCTGCAATGCTACCCGGAGTACAAAGCAGCCGAGTAGGGCAAAAAAGCCCACCTTAGGCTGCACTCCTGGATCGTCCGTTGCAAAACGGGGTAATGACTGTAAGCTCACCTTGGAAAAGAATTTCAAAACCAACTGATAACAAGAGCATTATAACAATATTGTTATTTTGTGTCACTATTTCTTTTACAGATTTTCGAGGAACATTTAGATGATGGCGCTGCAGTTGGCAGCATTAAAAATTCACTGCAACCACAGTGGGATGTTATAGGGAATCATGTTACAAGAGAAACGGTGGCTCAGGCAGAGAGTTAAACATTTCCTTTTTCATGGTCATGAAACCAAACCAAACCAAACCAAACCAAACCCACATTTCAGAGATTTGTTAACCTGAAGTCTTAATGAAAATTAGCAGCTACAATCTCTCTTTTAAATTCATTCTGAATTTTTCATTCAATAAAGCATTCCTCTATTCCTGCCAAATAGTTGTGCAGCACTACTGTATATTATCAGATTCCTGTTTTTACTCCCTGACTTTTGACTATAACTTTATATAGCAGTTTTTTCAGCCTGTAAAACACATTTTAACAAGAAATATTAACGTACCCCTACATATAGCATCTTTTCTCCTTATTCAGCAAGGACCTGAGTTACACAAAATAGAAAATTTACTTCTAGAATGAATACTGGTAGTATAATTTCCTTGAACTCATTAGATTAGAAGTGGAAAGTTGACTGCAGAGGTTAATGATGAATGTATGTAGGCGAATTGGGTTTTTTGCAAGTACATTTCAGAGGCAAAACAAACCCTAAAATTCAGTATTTATAAGAAGCATAAAGAAAGAACTATGAGGGGGTTCTTTATTGAGACATCTTTAGTGGCTATTTGAATAGCTTAAATTTTATAATTCCCATAGTGATTCACTCCTAACGCAGGACCTAAAACAATTTCTGGGCATGGTCTTGTTTCCCCTGCTCCCAAATAACTTGCCTCTCCCGGGATCTGCGGCACCGTTGTCTATCAGAGGGTTTAATTTTGCTGTCGGTGCACCGCATTATCAGATGGGACGGGCTGTCCCCTTGACGATGCTAATCATATAATGCGAATCTCTCTCTTCTGCTCTCTTTGCTTTCAGCGAGCTGCGAGYGCAAGCTGCCTGCCACGGCCGGGTCCCTGCCAGACACAAACACCGCGACCGAACGCTCCTCAGCGGCCGCGCTGCCGTCGCCTCGCGGAAAAGCCCCGACCGCGCGTGCTCAGGTTTGGGGGTCAGCTCCCTTCTTACGCAGGGAGGCACTTCCAAATAAACAAGGTGCATTCACTAGCTTTATTGGGCAGTTCATGCTAGAGCTCCGCTATTATAGCAGTTGATACTAGTAGCAAAGTCAGTCATACTAATATCATGAGCTTTCCCGTGTCCCTTTCCTCTCGTGTCGGACGTCGGGGAGAATAACGCTGCTCTAGCTGCGACGCGTATTCAGCGATCTGCTGCCTTCTGACACAGATTAGGACCAAGATTCATATAATGATCCAGACACAAACTTCCTCCACAGAAATAGCCTCACCATATCAAAAAACGAGACGAGTCCAGAGGAAAGAAGAAAAAACACACAAAAATACAGAGAATTGTCCTGTTCCAACTCCATAATAAGTCACAGCATTGTACTTTTGAAATCTTTCTGTAGCTTAACAGAGGTGAACAAAAATATAAAATAGAAAGGAAGAAAAAGTACCTTACCCTTTTCCCAAAATGTAAAGATCTTACAATTATGAATCCTCAAAAGGAAAATCAGATATTTCAGTATCCAAACTGCTCATTTCATTGTTAATATTCTTTAAAACATATAGATCATACTCTAATCATCTAAACTCCTAAGTGTCATAAAACAACTCAAACTTGACATGGAAACATGCTGGAAACAGCAATGAAAAGTAAAAGATGTGTTTTATTTAGGGATTTTCGCTGGCATACGTTTCTCCCACAATGCTGGGAATTCCTTCCCCTGTTCGTGCAGGTCAGAGGGACATCATGCTACCTGGCAGTGGGTCCTATTGAAAGAACTGCTTGTGATCTTGACAGAAAAGAGAAATAAGTAGCTAATTTTAGAAACAGATGTGTTAGAGCTCCACCCCTAGCAGAATCTGTAATGATATTTGACCCCTAATGAAAAAAAATGGCATGTGAATAAAGAAAAGCTTTAATATCAGATACAATATGACAAAACAATTTTTGCTTTTATAGTTTTCTAAGTGCTGTCACCAGTCCTACTTCTCTTTATCACCTTTTTTTTCTTTTTTTTTCCTTTAAGTGTACTACTACTGAGGAGGAGTGGCAGAGGTTGTCCTTCTTTTTCTAAACCGTTCTTTTCTGTATGATTAGTATGAGGCATGTGAGGAAAGCCCTTTGCTTCGTAAGAGAAATGTTTGCTTTCTGTTAAAATATTGGGCGAGGGCTAGACTTTATAACGTCTCATCCTAAAGAGGATGCATCATCTGGGAGACTGTTTTTGGAGCATCAGTCAAGATAACCGGATAAAAGAACAGCTATTGAAATACTGTCATCGTTCATCTTGATATATCAAGGAAACAGAAATATTGTGGATGAGAGGAACTTAAGTATAGTAAACGATACAGCATTAGGTAGCCATGCGCTTATCCTGAAAACAAGTTAGCTAGATCAGTTGTTACTTCCTAATTTCATGAAGAGAGAATTTTAATTTGAAGCACTAAGGCTTTAAGTAGAGCTTTAAAATTTTTCAGGGACAAACATTGCAGCAAGACATGCCAGAAAACAATTTTTTTTTAAGCGCAGAATAGGAAAAGGGAAGGATTCTGCTTGCTTTGGTGCCATCTCACTGACCCATCTGACCCACACGATTCAGGATGCAGCCCTCACTCAGTGCTCAACCTGGCAGAAGTAACACAAATTTGGGGAACACCACAGCATTCGTTAAATCCAGCCACCAAATTAGTGTTATGAACTATCATGGGCGCAGATGCGGGCAAGTATTTGCCAGGCACGTTATCGAGGAAGGTCAAGCTAGAGCCCTGGCGCAAGAGCCTCCGGGGAAGGGATGCCCTGGCAGGGCGCCGCTGCCCGCCGGACCTCCGCGCATCTCCTCCTCCAGAGTAACGTGCTCCTGCCTTCTCACCTCCCGAGGAGTCACCCACTTCACATCATCATTAACAGTGTGATTGAATTTAGGGGATCCAATACAAGATGAGCTACCTACCTATTTTTACAAGACCAAATGAAAATAAAAAGACCCAGAACGCGCTTAGAAGCATCACTACTACAACATGTTATTTGTATAGGTCAGTACCACTTACATCGTAAAAGTATTCGTGATCTCTTACACTGCAATTGTACTAGGAGCACAAGATCAGCGTAACAGCCACGTTGTGCTTGGAGCCATACAAATACACAGCAAAAGCTCTGTCCATAATCCAGGGATTTTGCAATCTAATTTAAACTGAAACATGAAAACAGATATGTACAAATAACCAAGACAGCATGAGAGCAGAAAGAGAATTATGAAAGGAATACGTGAAAGAGTAGCTTCTGGCATCGTTGAGAACAAGGCACAAAGTCAGAGTTAGCTCCTTAAGAACACATACAAACAATTAGGATGTCACTTGGCTTTGTAACAAAAGCACTGCGGCACAGCGCGCTCCGAGGACAACGCAGCCCGCACAAAACCTTGCCGCTGCCTAGAAAACATCAGTATTATTTACTGGTATTAACCACAAAGGAGAGAATCTGAACCCCTAATGCAATATAAATCCAGAAGCATCATCATAAATATTTTGTCTAGGTCTCTCCAGCTTAACTCAGACAAATGTGTTTTGTTTTTCAGAATGGGCATATAATATCAGTGACTGGGAGGTTGCTAGAAGAATGGTGTTATGCTAGCTGGAGCACCAGTGTGTGCTGATGACACCAACCCTGTACTTCCCTTGATGCAGAGCCTGCTCAAGGACTTCGGAGCCTGTCCTTGACATTACCAGAGCAAAGCCAAGAGATTTAAAAAGTTGCTAGAAAATAAGAGGAGCACAGCACGAATTATATAACCTCACAAATTACAGAAACAGCAGTTTATTGAAAACTGCAGAAAACTACAGAAAACAAAAAGATATTTGAAGGGTAAAGGCAAAGTATCTCACTCATTCAGGAATATATGGATATAGACAATCATGAGACAAAAACTTATAGTTGTTCCTAACCATATTGCACCCCTTTTCCTTTTCAGTGAAATTTCAGTAGACAAAACATTGGATTAAAGGATGTTTATCCAGGACAACATCTCTACACAAACAAGCACGACAATAACTAGATTTATTGAGCCAATCATGTTTGACTCAGCAAACACTGTGATTTTAAGTGCACTGTCAGTTGGGAATCTTCTTTGTTCAATAAACACAGTTCTTCTGCTTAATTTGTTAGACAGACTTGTAGTTAGACAGTCCTTAAATATATTTCTTGATATATTTTTCATTATTCAGAGTGAAATCAAGTAATAAATTATAAATTATAACATTTCTAATGAAATTATAAACCAATGCAATTTTTCACATGGATTAAATTCTCCAAAATACAAAAAAAAAAAGAAATCTTTTTCAATGTTTCTATTTTTTTAAATAGGAACTAGATACTAACAGATCTCTAATATTTCCTATTGGCAAAAGTTCCTTGCAGTGCTACTGACTATCTTGACTTTAAAGTAGAAAATAAAAAGAAACAGATTGTGTAGTCAGTGTTTTCCTATTCTTAAAAATAAGAAACAAGCGAAAGCTTCAGATAACATACGCAGAAGACAGACAGAAGAAGGACATGAAATGAATTGCCTCATGGCTCATAAATAATAGAAACGTCACATAAACTCTATTTTACGGTGTAGGTGGCCTAATAAAAATTAGAAGTAAAGAAAAGCTTATTGTGCAGAGAAGGCCACCCCTTCCCCTTGCGGCAGGGCCCCGGCCCCGCTCCATGGCACCGCGGACCCCGCGAGTCCTGCAGTCACTTGGCTCTGGTGCCGGGTCTTCACACTCGTCATTTCTGAGCCCTGCGGACAAGATAAGGGACGGCTTTACTCACAGCAGCCTGCTTCTCTGTGATAAACCTCTATCTAATCCATAACTAGATTTAAGATACGTAGGACACACTCATCTTCAAAGCCGTCAGCAGAAGGGAACTCCATCACTGCCTTCAGTTTCCAAACGGTACAGATAGCTTCCCATTTCGGTGGGTGCCCTTCGTGACTTTTCAGGCTCTCATAAGCATCGAGCCCATAACACACTCTCAGACACAGGGTGCTCCAAATTAGATTCCCTTTACCCAGCCAAAATTCAGTGCCTTTATTTACCGCAAATATGACAGCTAGTCAGATATAAAAGGACGTTGAAAAACCAGAAGGAAGAAACTTGTTCTCTATCCACCTCTGCCCCACCAGGCTGCTTGCTGGAGTGATATATTTTAAAACTTTCGCAAACCTCAAACAGACAAAAATAGGATTATCCATTACCATGTCAGCGTAAGTGATAACATAAACATATATCACAGAACATCTGCCACTAAATCACTGTTTATAGATGTCAGATCTCATTTATTATTAAAAACAAAACAAAACAAAACACTTTAAAGCCTTCCTTATTATTTCACAAGAAATGGCTGATTTCTAAACGCAAAGGTGGAGCTGTTCTTTCTAATATGTTTATAGACAGGTACTTCTATTATAAACCTCCGTCAAGAATAACATTAGATACTGTTCACAAACACAATATTAGTGTCAGAATTACTTTATCCCACTACATAGTCTAGAAAATACAACAGAGTGCTGGGGAGGGCTACAAGAGAACAGGAGAAACATAGATAAAATTTTCCCATCGATTTTGCATGAAAGAAGATCGTGCATCTAAGAAAACATGTTTTTATCTTACTTATCATGGAATAATGTATGTCAAGGCATTATTATATTCCAATATCAATAATAAAATATCCAAAATTCATTAAAAAAAATACAGAGTGCTCCTTATTCACACAAAGTTTAAGATTTTAAAATCACAGCCTATGTTTGCAGTGCTGTTGTAGTACTCTTCCATGTTTGACTACTGGGGACGGAGAGGTTTTTGCACTTTTTGTGTGTTTTCTTTTTACTTTCCTTGCTCATTTTTTTCTCCCCTAGTGACAGCCACTTTGATAATACTTACGTCAGGCTCTTAGAAATCAAATTACCAAATTATGGATTGATTTCTGAGTACGCAACCTGTATACTCTTAGGTACACGTAAAAATCCACTTGCAAAAGCCAGTCTTTCGCAGCCCGGTAAATCCACCTCGCCATTCTGTCCTCTTCCCCTCTCTCCAACCTGCAGCCAGCAACAGATCAAGAATCCCATGATGCTGCGCTTTGCAGGGGTTTCTGCTGCCTTGCTTCGCTGTACGTGCTTGTGACTAAGCAGTTATTTTATTTGAGAGACAGGTACCTAAAACACCTGAGTAATCCCCACAGTTGTCAGCCCTATGACATCCAGTGCCCTCAAACATATGCCTCAAAGATATACAGCTGCACGTTTAAGGGAGACACACTTTAAAATGTGAATTTTGAACACACCCTGAATTTGATCTCTGCCAGTTCCCCGTCTTTTAAATCAAACAGCCACCTAATGATTCCCCTAGTGGTTTATATATATGTGTGATTCACGGTCGCACTCTCAGCAGGTCACCAGAGAGGTTGGCATTTCACAAAGTAGTACAGTACCGCAGTCTGGCATTACATTCTCCCACCTACGTACAAGCTAATTTGATTAAAGGTAGAAGATCAATCAAACTGTACTGCCTCAGAAAGATTAATTACCTCAGCCCTCTCTGAATTAATTATTAGTGTACAGTCATGGGGATAGAAAAACCCAATACAGTAAAAGAAGAGGGACCCAACAGACAGACGTGGAAGACTGGGATGTATTTTAGCCCAAGATTTATTATCGTTAACTAATGACAGTATCTTCCTATTTTTGTCAAATTAGGCCTAATCGCTATAGTATGTTTATAATTTAGCAATGACAGATTAAAATGTTACTGTTATATTTTAACAGTATTACGGAATTAAAAGCAGACAAGAAGAAGATAAAAAAATTAAAACACAATTTTGTGGTTGTTAAACGACGTTTCACCTCAGTGCCTCGTTATCCTACCACTGCACCATACAGCAGCTGTAACGCCCTCCTGACTCCAAATGCAAAAAGAGTATTTACAGTAAAACACTTGCTCAAAATTCAGACATATCAGGATTATTTTATTGTGCAAAATTGGTATGTTAGTCACACTGTTCACATTCCCACAAGTATTTTCGATCAAAAATACTTGGTCCCTTCAATTTGCTGCAGATTAATTCCATCTTCACTTGCTTTTCTGAGTGAAGTTTACTGTGATCTTAGTGTCCAGCTAGAATCTTGGCAAGCCACTTAAAAAAGCAATCAACAATCTCAAATATACTCTACTCAAAGACGACACGGGAGGATTTCTGGCTCCCTGCGCTATTGCAGACTAAGGATAAAAAACTGGCCCGTGCAAACTTCTTAGTAAGTTTCCCATCTCCAAAAATTTGCAATGGTTTTCAGTAATATGCACATTACTGTCAAACATTCTGCATCTTCATTTATTTTAAGAAACCTGAACTTTTATGTTGATTTTAAGTGCTTAGAAAAAGAATTAAATGTCCTAAAATGAATGATAATTTCCCCCGCTAAACTTGCAAATGTTTTCAACACTGAAAACATAGGTAGTTTGGAAGCCCTTAGCATATTTTTATTTAAATAATAATTCTCTCTCAATTATTTACGCATATTTTTTGTAAAATTATTCACTATATCCTTCCTTATCAGCACCCAAAGACTAAACATATTTTAAAATGGAAAATATGAAAAACAAAAGCATCAATACCAGAAACACTGAAAGCCATACTCTTTGTCCATGGCCATAATGATACAGTTAATAACTGGTATTTTTAAGGAATTTCTTAAAAAATAAATTAAAAAAAAAAACCCTGTCATCTGCCAGGACTCTCAGTTCCACTTTTCAGGCAGGGAACAAGATACTCAAAGCTTCATAATTCCACGTTTTCTTGTGCCCCAGCAGGAGGGGCGATGTCCAGACGCCGGAGCGGCGTTATTGATGATGTTTAAAGAACGTATTTCAGCCACTAGAGCGTTTCTGATGCTCAGACAAGTCAGCACGTCAGAAAACGCAGCCATTTTCCCCAGGGAGAGGGAAGGCACTATGAGTTGCCCGCCATCAATGTGCTACACTGACGATTTCTGCTTCAGAAGGACACCGAACAGATGACAGGATGCTGCCACCAGGCACGAGGGCGAGCTGCCCTGGCCCCGGCCCGGTGCCGCGCTGGCGAGCTCCCTGCTGCTCTGCGTGCGGCCGCCCCGCTCGGGCTGCCCCTGAACCGCACACCGGGGGCTAATGCACAATTTAGACTCCGCAAACACATTCGTTGACAGCTTTGCTGCTATAAACATAGGGTAGGGACCTCCTGGACCACAGGACATAATTGCAGCTATTATGGAGGATGATCTATTTGCCCCCTCATAAATTTATCAGGCTTCTCTTTCAAGCCAGTTGGTATTCTCGGTCCCTGCTACTACTCTTCCTCACTATCTGCTGTCTGAAATCTTCAAATTTCTGGCCTCAGCTGTTTTATAGACAGCATTTATTTATTTGTCCTTGAGGCAACTCAGTTCTTCATCTTGTCTACCTGAATCTCTCTTCCCCCATTCTCTGGTGTTACTGCCAGCTACTTGAAAGCAGTCATAGTCCCCGACCAGCCTTTACTTTGCAATTTAAACAAGCCAATATTAATTTCTTTTTCTGTAAAATAGGCATTCCATTCCCTTTTTATTAATAATATTTCTTCACACCTGTTCCACCTCTCTAACATGGGAAGCCAACACTTCATAATATTTCAGTTGTGGTATCATCCATGCCTTGCATTAATATTTTTTTTCCTTTACTATGAATAATCTAGGATTTTTCATGATCACATCAGGTACTGGTGATTTATAGCTATCTTTGTAATACCCAGTTGTTTTTCTGTTTTTGTCATTCTCAGCTGGTGATTTATGTACTAGTTACACATACCAGTTCCTATGAGAAAGACTTTCAACTATTAGATTTCAACTATTAGATTTCATCCCACTGCTATTACTCCAAATCCTTAACAAAATCCAATTCCTGTGCTATACACACATCCTCCTCTGTATATTCAGTGATGCCTGGCTTTGAATTAGCAGCATATTTCACTGACACTTTCCTAATTTTGCCTGACTCATTATGGAAGATAATCATGGAGATAGATCCAGAGACCAATCCTTAGCAGCTCCCACAATAGGAACTTCCTAGTTGTTTCCCTCTTACTCAGATATTTAACCATTTTTCAGTTCCTGTATTAATCAGTGTCTTTTCCTGCTTCCATCTTGTGTACATCTATCTATATATATCTTTCTTTCTTGAAAATGTTTTACAATAGTGAAGCCTGACCAAAGTGTCATTAGTTGCTCAGAAGCACTTTCCCCCTGACACCTAGTCTCTTAGAATCACAGAATAATAAAGCAGACACTATCAGTTTGGGGATCCTGAGATGAAGATCATCTCCTCTCCTCCTCCTGAATACACTGAATCTGCTCTTACTTCTAGTTCCTTTATCAGCATGCTTCATCAGCCTGTCTTTGCTCTCATCACCATCATCTGCACCAAAAGCTAAGGCAAGGTGAAAGTGTTCTTCTAATTTTGGGGAAAAAATCTACATTATCTGTATCACGAAAAGATGTTCTCGTTGCTGCAAACCTCCTTATGTAGCTAAATAACCAGAGATTACTGTCTTAATTCCTTTTAAGGCTAATTTTCTTCAAGTCTGATGATCACTTAAAGCCAGCAGAAGCTTTGCCCCAGCTATTCATTTACTCTTCTTTGCTGTCCAGCTGTAGTGCCTCACGTAAAGAACGTAACTGGTGAACTGATCTGCTTAAAAATAATTTTTTCCCCTAGGTTAGGTTGAACACAGATTAATTCTTCTATCCAGTTCACCAAATAACTCTACAAGCACTTGTGCTGCCCCAAGAGAAGGTGCAACTGGGAGATGCAAACAAGCAGCCATCTGGCGACACCGGCTTAAAGAGACCACCAAGTTACAGTGCAAAATGGCTGGCCTTTTGGGCATCCTTTCCTTATCTTTACATCTTGCGATTTTCAAGACAACCTTCTCAGTTTATTAGACTTTTCCCCCTTACTGGTAAGATCTTAATTCATGCTAAATATCCTCATGGAGTTCCCCCTCCCCTTGAGATGCAAGTTTCTTCCTATTCAAAACCCTGAAATCTCAGTGTAATTATCTCATTAACTTGTCCCTTAATTTTCCAGTGGCTTTGTTTATATTTTCATTTTGCTTATATGAAATAATTACAATTATTTAATTGAAGATTACCTTCTGTAAACAACTTTTATGGCTTTTTTTCCCAAAGCTTCAGTCGTACTTCTCTTACTCTGTCCAGTTTCTTAGCTGAACTGTACATATTGCATATTCTCCAAATGAAAGTAGGAAAATTACTTCTTCTAGAAATACATACTCAATATATACCTCATAATATGGAAAGCTTAACGATCGCTATTTTAAAGCAGCTTTTTAAAGGGCTAGATCTGTATCTCTAGCGAAAGAAATCAACATTAATATGGAAACAGGTGCTAGTTGTTACATCAGGTAAACATGCTAGCTGCAGCCAAGGCGAGCTCGGTTGCCCTGAGAGGACACGCAGCCCCAGCATCCCAACAGCCTCTCTCCCTCAAGAGCATAAGAAGAAGCATCAGCGCCCCAAAACTCCATGAGACAGAGGAAAGGGAGAGAGTCACTGAATTTCTTAACAAGGCATACAATCATTATTTAAAAGCATTATTTAAGCAACAGCTTCAAGCACTTGGGATTTGCATGTGTATATTGGCTCAAACTATCTTAATTCTGCCTGTGTCTATTCATACATTGTATTTTCATTTTACCAATATTTAGTAAGATGCAGTTTTCCCCATAAAACCTCCACATCAGCTGGACACATTGGACAAAACCAGCTCTCTGATTGCCTAGTACTGCTCCCAACATTTCCTTAGCAACTAAAATATGTTTTCCTGTAATACAGTTGTATGTAGAATCCTACTGCTTTTTTTAGAAAAAGGTATGCTATAAAATGAGGCTGCTTCAATTTGCTTTAGACATTTAAAACTTTTCCATTTCTGGCTTTTTACATTGTAAACTCTCAATACTGCATTAGCACTTTTTTCTCATTCGATAGATTTTAAATACATTCTTTTGCGTTGTTAAATTTCACCCTTGCAGTTGCATTCACTGTAAGTGGTGTGGAAGTCAAAGAGAACTAGGGTTTTTGGCAACATCTTCACTAGTCTGAGCAATTTATCAGCAGAAAGGAAACAGATTGTGCACAGAATAAGCTGGTATTTTTTAAATACCACATACATTAGTGCTCTTGCTTAAGGATAACTTTCTCTACAAATCTATATGCAAGTTTATATTACTATTGACTTAGCATGACAGAGTTTACTGGCATCTGTTCCTTATGAACCTTCTACAACACTGCATGTTACTGCAAAATGTTTTTTTGAAGTGGCAACTAAATTAAGAAAAGACAAATCATTTTAAATGGTCTCTTTCTAACTTTAATTAGTATAGTCAATTAATTTTAAAGGTGATCTTAAAAATGGCTCATAGTTTTCTAACTGTTTTATTCTTACAATAATTCTTTCTCCTTGCTTCAGTCCTACTTGGATGTGAATTTGTAAGGCTTGCTCTCACCAATATTTCTCAGCTTTTATTATTTTACTTTTACCAATACCGGATTTTTTGGGGTGTTTTGTAATAAGCACTTTGCTATTGCTAATAAATGGAAGTTTCCAAAATAAAACACTTCTAATATTAGAGAAAAAAATAAAACTAAAGAACTGCATTCAAGAAATACAAGAGGGAGAAAACACATGCGAGTATATCCCTGCACGACATAGCATTTGTCATCAGCGTTCACATGCCATTTAATAACACACTAGGCTCTAGGCATCATTGAAGTTGTTTCATCCTACATTATCTGTTCTGTTGGCAAAGTTTTGCTAAATCACTATCAGCTGATCGATCAGGCTTAATATTTAAGACAATGTTTCTGAATAAGATGGGTCAGATACCAAAGATCTTGAGATGGAACGGAGGCCCTGCTTAATCTGTTGTACGAATTCAGGTATCTACCCACATTACCTGACTGCATGTTCCATTCACTCTCTCCTTTCACATATCGGTCCATGAAGCAGAAACAGAAATATTCTGAATATATCATGCCACTCCAAATCAGATGGAAAAAAAAACCAAAAGCAAAAAACACAACATGTTTACAGAGGAAATCATCAGTTCAGCATGGTTTTCACTGTTTCACTATTGACTAAATTTGTCACACATGCACAAATGAATGAAATGAAGCTTATGCTGAAAACGTTCATGGATCAGCATGAAAGATATATTGGTTGCTCTTACCTTACCTACACCAAGTTACTTTTCAGCAGTGTGTCATCTGACTAAAAATACACTACTTCCCTTCCTCTTTTACTTAATTGTATGAAAGCACAAAACAGATATCAATTTATATCTGCTTGTTTTTGTGCCACTAGTTATTGTCATCAATACAAGCATAAAATACTTTTAAAAATGGCAAACTATGTTTTTTCACACTGTAGGCATCACTCTGTATTGTATCAATTAGATTATTTCAATAAGATATAAGTTAGAAGAGGAAAAAACTCCTCACACAACACAAATGCTAATTATACTGTGATTTCAAGTTTAAAATTGAACTGTCAGATAATTAGGTGATTAAATTTTCTTCAGACTTCACACTTGAAAAGACACCAGTTGTCTGCTTAGTCTCTGCACAGTGATAAGTGTCAATGATATCCAGATGTCATAGTATTATTAGATGTAGGCCAACATTCTAGAAGACCCATGATCCATATTTCTTCTGAAATTGTAAAAACTGGATTTAAAAAGCACGGACAAGTCCAAAAACTGGGTTTAAAAAGCGCTGAGTCTCTTTTAAAATGGCAAGACAGCATCCACATGCCTGTTCTAATGATTTGTCATATCCCAGGTCCTATTTCATGATCTCTGCATAAGAGGACTCAAATGCTGATTTCACATACATCCTGCTCACTTCAGTCAAGCATGAATATCAGAGTTATAAATAACAGAAGGAGGAGGGAGCTGGAAAGTAAGCTCAGACCATGAATATGCATAGAAAAAGTAGCAAATATAATACATATTTGAAATTTGCTTTCTTTTTGACTATATTTGTAGCCCTTAAGAGTCTCATTCTGTGAAGAATTTGGCTTGACTGCCCACGATATTTTTAAGAGTATATTGCAACCTCACATATATAAACACAAACCGAAAGCAAACGATGGATTATATTTTGAATGGAGTATTGAAAACTTGTACTGGTTCTTGTCAACAGGCTATCAACTCAGATAGCTAATATTCTGGCATTATTTCAGGAACGATATAACTTAACACAGTTTCAAAAGTCCGAAACTGAGGATCTCCACTCGATAGTTCATGAGCTAAAGGAAAGTGGTGTATGGAACACATCCAGGCAGATGAACCCCTCAGCCTCCAGTCTCGAGCAGCACAAGGCAAAGACGACAGCGTGATTTCCAAAAGCCAGGCTGAATTTGTCAGAGCCAGCTCAGAGGCAGAGGTAGTAATCTTCTGCTTGACACAGGCTGCATTTGTCTGTGCAGAGATATAACTAACCTCTCACAGAGCTATTTCAAGCGCGTAGGACTTATTAATTCATTCTTCATGATACAGGAAAGCAGCTGAAGTTCAACTTTCAGGCCAAGCTGGGGCCAGAACAGCTGTATTTGCACATCACTTTCTAGGCCACTAACAAGGTCTCAGAGGTCTCCTTACCAATGGCACGGTTCATTTTAATCCAGATTAAAACAGCTCATGGATAATTAACAGTTGACTATAAGGTAGAGTCTCGAACCAGCTATCACAGTCAAATCAGAGAAAGCAATACCAGTAACTGTAGTTCTAAAATGGTCTTGACTTCACCTTGATTTTGCCTAGCTGTTTTCAGTGTCATAAAAAGCCACTGATAACGGCAGAATTAAGCAACAGACAGACTCTTTTTTGATAGTTACTACGTACCACAGCTGTTCTCAAAAGACAAATCAAAAAACTGTTATTTCTAAAGAACTGCAGTGAATTCGCAGACCTACGTATTATCCAGAAGTTCTTCCCGTTGCAACAAAATAGAGCACAGGATAGGGCAAGCATTTAAAGAAGCATCAGGTCCCGCAGAGCGGTAACCATGGCTGTAAGGGCAATAACGTTAACCTCGTCAGAAAGCTCATGTGTGTATAGCACAGCAAATCCATAAAAATACCAGGTAATCCAGAATTTTCAACAACAACTCAAGAGTGTTTCATTTCCAATGGTCAGACTTATTTTGAACCTCTAGAAAAATAGGGTGGGGTTTTTTTGCCATGTTAAAAATCAACATTCTGTTTCAATCACTGCCTTAAAAATAAGCCCACTTTTGATATTTAAACAATTTAATGACAAATATAACCAGGGATCATCACTTACTGGACTCCGGGTCTGAGTTGCCGTCTCCTTCTGTCCGGCTGTTGGGTGAAGCTTGTTCATAGTACTCCTCCTGGGGGAAGCCAAGGGGCAGAGGGTGTGATGTGCTGGCTCCGCCGCTGGGCTCATGGTCTCCAAGCCCACTGTCACTGCAGCTTTCCTGGGAGCCATCTGGTAGGTGAAATGTGACACGGCGCTGAGACTACAAGGAAGGAAGAAAATTATATGGTTTCTACTACAGTATCAGTAATTGCTTAATGCAACCAATTTAGGAAATGTATTATTTCAGCTATCTGTTGAAGACGCATTATCTACAGTTGTGCACAATTTCAGGCTTTCATGAACAAGCAGCCCTGCTTTCAAACCCGCTTCACTTGACAGCAGTGTTTTTTTCTGTTTTTTAAAACTGTAAGCCCTGATACAAAATGAAAGACACCTCACACTAAAGAGATTCTGTCAGACTTCACAGGTCTTTGGATGCCTTTTGTATATTGACTTGGAGATTTCAATCACTATTTGAGGCTCAATTTATTTCTCTGCTAAGTTTTCTAGATTTTTTTTAAAAAAAATCTTTCTCATTAAAAGTCTGCTTCACGCTTTGGGGCCTAAAAATGTGGCATACTTCTAATGTTGTTCTGTTTTTCTAAGTCGGGGAAAGAACAATAACAATCCTTATGTATTGAAAACAATTTTAATAGATTTTACACATCCATTAAACCAATGAATTACAAGTAGATTCCACTACTTTCCCTCAGATGTTTCACTACAACCATTTTGATTTCCATTATACCACAGATCTGTATCTTAACACAAAGGTTTCAACCTGGGAAATATAGAGAACTGAGGAAGCAAAGCTGTCACGACACAGCTGTTTACTTGAAAAAAGGGTCAGGTGAATAAAGTACCTGAAGTATTAAGCACAGGACAACATTTTCATTATTACCTAAGAGATTTTGAGTGAGTGATTTGGGAGCTGAATATCTGAAATGTAAATCTGTCCAAGTATTAAAAGACAATAAACGAGCAAGCAAATAAGCAGACTCTCCTGGTTGTATCTCGGGAACATGAAAGAATAAGGTTCAGAAAAATAAAAGTCAATTTAAAACATTCTTAGCTTAGTACTATTCAAAATCTCATTTGAAAGCCAATGAAGAACTGCCTAGTTCCAGAATCACTGGGATTAGTAATGCCAGAGATTAGATTTTTGATGCAATTATGCAGAAAGGTATATACTGTGTTTATAATACAGCAGATGTTGTCAGAGATGCCTATACGTTTGGTCCTTATACGTGACGGTGTCAAACACCATCAGTTACATGAAGTTTGTGCTTTAAAAAAAAAAAAACCTCTATTTTTAAAATCTCTTTTTATCACTGTGACATTATTACATATGCCCAAAGACAGCTGCCATACAGCACAGTACAGCCAAGAAAACGGCAAGATCAACTTTACCTATGTCATTCCTGACAGATGTTTGTCAAAACTGTTCTTAAAAGCTACCAATAAGAAATTCACAGCTTTCCCAGAAAATCTATTTCAGTGCTTCCCCATTACCAATGGAGAGGTTTCCTTCTAATGTCTAACTTGACTCTTTCTTGTTACAAAATAAATCACTGCTTCGGTTCCACCCATCACAGTCTGGTTATTCCCACTCATCTTTTCGATTTTTTATCACTTCACTCTACTTTAGAATAAACAGACCTTATTATTTCAATCTTTCATGTGTTATCTCATCTTTCTTACTGCTTTCCCCTGCATATGTGCTCATGTCTACATGCATTTTTGTGCACTGCTCAAAACTGGTTACAGGACTTCAACCAAGACCTTTAAAGTGTAGCGCAGCACAGAAGGATCATTTCCCATCTCCTGCAGCGTCCAACTCTACAGGTTGCACCACTGCTTTGCCTTTTTCATGGCAGCGTTAACATGTTCGCCCTGCAGACCACTACCATGCCTAGCTGCTTTTTCTAAGGATTTTTTGCCAGTTGTACCTTTTATGTCTGTGCAACCGATTATCGGTGCCTAAGTGCAGCACTCTGCATTCATTCTTTTGGATATGATCCTATTTTCCCAGGTGATTTCTTCCATGTCCTCAAGCACATTTTGCATTCTAACCCTGCTTTCTGACACAGCTCAGCAGGTTTATCAAATTCGCAGACGTCAGATATTCTACCTCATCATGCAGATCTTGAAGTAAAATTAAGCAAGGAATCCGTTGAAGACCCCTGAACCCCCCCCCCCCCAAAATTACATGGCATCACGCAGGATACAAGGGAGAGAGGAGATACCTCCGGTGACTGCAGGAGAGGCTCTAGAACCCACAGGAAAAATTTTCTGATGGTGAAAAATTCAGAGCTGATTAGCACGCCCACGCACATTTTTGGGGTGACCAGAAGAATCTTTATTATTTAACAACACAGCTACTTGTCTGCAGCTGTTTCCACGGCCTCAGCTGGGCTCTCTGGAAGGCCATTAGGGACAGTGTACCTTCTCCTCCTGCCTGCTACTCTTTTCCTACTGCAGACACCACCATGGGACTACATGGGCTGTCTCTACACAGTCCAGAAAAACAGATGGTTTTACAGAAATTACTAATGCACCTTTGACCTTTATCCTACCCTACTTCTTATTCATTAATTGCTTCTCAGACCACTATTTATACTAGCATTCTCAGTACACTATTATCTGAAAAATCTGAAAAACTGGACTTATGTTGAGCTGATCCAGCAAAAATATTCCCACAATGTTTCTGATTTACTCCCTGCATAAAAAACTGCACCTAGCTTGCATATAGGTATAGTTACTGCATGTGGAAATTGAATATATTATTTCATATATTTTTTCTTAAATGAGACCTTGAGCGACATCAATTACTTTTACAATATTTATGAATAATCAAACTCCCTTGCATAAACTGTTCACAAAACCCATGTTTATTTACTGAGGTTTACATTGCTTTTGTGCTGCCTGGCGCTGTGTATGTGCTATTTGGCACCCATGCTGGAGTAAATATGCTCACCTTCAAGCTCCTAGTGAACTGTAAGAATAAAATATTCTTTAGAAGCTATTACCCCAAGTTTTAGATTTAGATACCAGTATTAGCTTTCAAGAAAAGCTGAGAATGCAGTGGTTACTATTATGTACAACTGGGAGTCATTATGTTTAAACAAATGAATTTTTCTGTTCATGGTTTGTAGTCAAAATACTGCAGTTCTTCAGAAGATGACAGTGAAGGAGACTAGAAAGTCATTAAGTCTTTTATTAATTGCCTACTCCAATGAGAAAAAAAAAGAAAAAACAAACCCAAAACAAAGCCCTCAATAAGCAACCCTCATACTCATTAAAAGATTGCTTGCAAATATTTAGTTACAGAAATTGAGACACTATTACTAGGAAAGATAAAAACATATGATTTAAAATAAACTGGCATCAGCTAAAGGCTCATGATTTTTAATTTGACAATGTCCCCGAATATGTCACACCTGATAACACTGATGACAAAGCACTTATTTCCGGAAGAATTTATCAAGATGAAAGAAAAAAACAGCTATTTCTCAACATAACAGTGCTGCCATTTTCCTAATTCATGCAGACACCAGACAATGATCTGGTACAAGTCATTCTAATAAAATTTTGCCAAAAGCTGGGACTTATCTTCTGTCACATTTATTTTGGAAATTTCCTCCTTGAGGCATTTAAATTTCAATTTATAAGATTACAAAATATCCTCAGACTCCAGCTGTTTTTCTATTTATCTCCAAAGAGAGTTAATGCCGACAGTAATAGAGTAACAAGAGTTATGGTTTGTTTTATTTATTTGACTGAAAGTTAGTATATTTTTTCTAAAAAACAAGAGAAAAATACAAGCAAAACCATTATGTATTCTTACTGGATTCCAAAAAACACTGATGTAAAATGAAAACTTCAGAGAAACTTGCAGTACAGACAATTAGAATGGTAGCTGAAAATAAAGTAAAAATTTAAGGAAAAAATGTACAGTATTCTATAGTTTCTCTGATATATTTAACAATATTGAATTATTCTTTACGGCTATGAAAAGAGAATTTTGCTTCCAGAGGTGTCATAAGCCCAGTCACAAATCCTGTCAGAGATCTCATTTGGCATCCAAGAAAGAACCGCATTTTGTAAAAGCAGCATATGTCTGGAGGGAATTATCTCAGAAATCCTCAAACCTTTTACTCTCATTATTGAAATTTATATGAAGACTGATCAAAGCCTCAAACTATGCTGTGTTCAATCTTTCACTACAGTAATTAGACTGTGGCAGTGGGAATAATAAAAGATGAGTCTAAGTAAATAGCTTTGGATACATTGAAGAGATGATTTCTGGAATTATACACCAGGGGTTAGCCAATTTATAATCAAAACCTGAAGAAAGGGAATAGAAAAACCAGCAGACATCATCTGAGGAACATTAAACTATTAACCTTACTATCTTCATTCATTGAAGCAAATGAATATCCTTTTAAAAGGAGATCCTAAAGAAAAAAAAAGAAATATTACTTTTTAAGTTGTGTTGAATTATTTATATTATTTAGATGATAATTCTGATTTAAAACAGACCTTATTTAGGAGATGCTCTAAGATAGCATGGAAACAAGAGAAAAGAACTAGTTCAACCTTTTTCTGCACTGTTAAGCAGCCAGTGAATAAAGAAGTGATCAAAACATATTTTTAATTTTAAGATCTATTCTTTGCTATTAATATTCATTTTCTCAGTTGGTTATGCCTTTCAAATGCCAGGAAAGTGTGAAATGCATATTATAAATAACTATAAAACAACATCCTCAGTAGTGGCCAAAAGTTCTTCTCAACAGTGCTTAAAGAAAATCCCTACTCAAACTATAATTTCCAGCTCAAATCTTTTTAAACTTAACTATAATTTTTGTTCCATAACTACCATCTTTTGCTCCATATGCTTTGATGGACACACACAGAACTCAGCTATTATCAATGTAAAATTCTCAGAATCATATAAAAACAAACAACTTAAAAGGATCCAATTCCCACCCAATGGGAAACAAGTCATTGTATTGGAACTCAAGAAAGAAAAGCCAGTATTTTTCTTTTCTCTAAATTTATTAGGGTAAATTATTGCTATTATAGCCCAAAGAGTTTCCACCAGTTGTTTTATAACTCTGTATTTCACATACTTATTGTTGCTCAGAGCAGTAAATATAAATTAACATATCCAGAGCGTTCTTTTAAAGTACAAGTCACAATTTTAAAGACATGGCATTTCTGGAATTTTCTTAAAAAAAAAAAACAGAATTATGTGAATTAGTCCTTTCAAGATTTGAGAATTTCTCTTTTCCACAGAAAATACTGTTCAGGTTCACGGGTACTCCTTCTTTAGGTGGAGCACATCAAACCAAAAAACAGATGCCAAATCAGATTTTCACCCTGAAGTTGTTCGTGAAATGAAGGGGGTTTTTAAAGCAATAGTAACAAACCTGTAAAGCACAATAAATAATTCTGGCTTTGTTTAGTTCCAGCTCAACCAGGGAATCTTACCGTTTTCTCAGCTAATCTGAGCATTTTCTACTCTAAGAAATCTCTTCCAAATCATCCCCTGAACTTCAATTAAATAGACAAATAGACAGGAGCTTTTAATAGCTCACTTTAAAACATCATTATCTGAATTGGAGTCATTCTCGGGAGTCAGAAGCGTAACATTTATAGAACTCCTTGCCATAAGGTGTTGCGGATGAAAGGTTTGCCTGGTTCAGGCGGGGAGCTCCTCTGAGGGCTACACTAAGGAGAGCCAGATAACACCCTGACCTGGAAACAGTGTGAGCCCAGGAGTGCGAAGAGGGTATCTCCTGTACTCTTGCCCTCTTTTTACTCTTCCCTGGGCATCTGTTTGTAGACACTTCTCGGTTCAGGCTAGATGAAGTCTTTGTCTTCACCACTATGATACTGATAATCACTGCTGGACAAAAGATTACAGAAAGGCTATACTATGGTATTATCAAAGCCATACAGCAGTATCTGCCAACTTCTATACATAACAGAAACCTCATCATGTACAGTTCTTCAGCTGTAGCTCAACATTTTTCCCTTTGTAGCTATATGGACTTTTAATTTGGACGTAGAAGCACTAAAGCCTAACCCATATTATTCAAATTGGGCCACCTCACTACATTATCTAGATTACATTGTAATGGACAAAATATGTAATCTAGCACATTATCATTTATCACTCAAATCTGAGTAACTTCTGAATTTTTAGCAACAATAATCTGTATTTTCTTTTGGAGCATCTATAAAGATATTCAACAGTCTTAGTCACCATTGTTAGGTACAACTAGAAACACCCCACTAATAATGAAATCACTATCGTAATCACCTCATATGATTTAGTGGCTGTTTTTTTAATTTCTTCAACATGGCCTGCAGTGATCCTGCATCGGACTATTTTTTGAAGAGCAAGATGAAGGCCTTCTCTATTGGGGTGGGTACTACATATCACAGTAACAGTATTCAGCCAATTTGACTATTATAAATTTAAGTCCAAGCTTAGTATACATTAAAATCAGCTTTTTTCCCTTCTCATATAAAAAAGAAAAACCCTCCAAATTATTGCCAATATTTTCATCAACCTTACTTGTCATCTCATAAAGATCAAGCTTGTTGAACAAGCCCTCCTTTTTATTAAACAAGTTCAGCTGCATTACCTACTGTCCTCTTTATCGATTACATCCCTTTAAGCTTCTAATTTTCTTGATGTTTGTCAAGTCAAACAGATCTACTGTTTCCCAGTTTACCATATTTACCCTTTTAATATTGACAAGACATTACATTTTCAAATGCCTAAAACTCCAGAAATCCAGGATAAACCTGAGTGTTTCAAAGAACTCCTTTAGACATTCTTGCTGTAAATTTATCTAGTCCTCTTGATTTAAACCTCTTTAACATTAACAATTGGTATCTTACATCCTCACTAATTACAAATGGAAAATAGAGCATCTGGCTTCTTTCTAAAGAACAGAAAGCAGTGATAAATACTTTTACTGTTCTTCCCTGTGATTAATGATATAACTGTTCTGAAGTACTACGAGATAGGTAAATAGTTCTAGGCTTTCACTCATTCTTGATTTAAATAACTCCTCCCACTTAATTAATTTATGTAGGTACAGGAAGCATAAGCCATTAATTTCCAAAAGGCAAGGGAAAGCTTAGTTGGCTGCCCAGATGAATGCCGGTTAAATATGGATGATTATTCTAGTCAATAGTTTTGAAATGAAAGGATTGCTACCTCCACAGGAAAACAGTGGAAGAGAAGGCGTCCCTTCACCTGCGCAAATGGAAATTAAACTTGTCAAATCCTGCGGCTGAATTCACTCACACAAGCAGTTGGCTCAAGCAAGGAGAAGTAAACTTGGAAGCTTATATTGTACTTTTATCAAAAACATTCAGGGTCCCTTTTTAAAGCTATACTTGCAGGCTCCTAAATTAATTTCTTAAAAGCATGTGAAATTTTACCCAACCGATAGAGAGTAAGCGCAAACTTCATACAGTTCAGATATTAGATACTGCAAAAGAATAATTTTGTGAAACCCTTTTTCAGGTAGGTAGAGCAGCATAAAATCTTTTCCCATGACATGCTTTGAGAAGCAAATGTTCGCTGATACCGTGCTTCCCTGATGTAAGTAAAAACTAAGTTGATACTCCAGTTTTCCTCTTGCAACAGGCAGGCCATTGAACTCATTGATCGTCCAACTCGTTGTTGAACAAACATATTGTTGATAAACCTATAACTTCACACATTTCTGATTGAGAACTTCAGTGGGTATTTATTTTCAGAACTGAATCCTCTCTGTAGCAAAAACTATACCTAACATGCCATTTTCCATCAACATTCAACATGTAAATTCTTTTTTTGCATTTCTCAACATAACAAAGAACTGTAATAAAAGAGCAAATAAAACTGAAAATAACATTTAAAGCACTGTCAAACATTTTATTTAGCTTTTGAAAGGCAGTTATTGTATGCTAACTAGATGTCAAAATGATAGTTGAAAGCATGCTTTTTAAACTTTAATTCATGTAAGTCTTCAATTTGACGTGTGATTAAATAAAAATTACATAGGAAAGATGCACTATAGCTGTGCTGTTGCTAAGGTTGAGAAATTGGAAAGTCTCAGTTTTAACTTTTTTTTATTCGTTTTTCGCTTTCCAGGTTATCATCTTTGACGTATTATCTTGAATGCTTGATTTCTGATAGACAAAGCCATTTTCGTTAAGATAAGATAATAATAATAAATAATAACATAGAAACATTTTGGCAATATTTGACATGACTTAGCAGAAATATTCACAAGGTGTTACTGCAGTTCTGAATATTTATTTTAAGAGCAACACTATTGCTTACTTAGTAATTTCTTGGTGTTAAATACTGAAATAGAGCAGAATTCACATTTTCATAAATGTACATAGCACTCTAGCTCTAGTTTTGTTCTGTAAATTTATACATTTCAGCTGTGGTTCAGATAGATATATTTTGTCTTTCTTCATCTATTAGGTACAGATTTATGGAACAGCAAGTGTTGTTCCAGTGAATTACTCACTGACCTCCAGCCCCTACTTTTGCATTGTATCAGTCAAGGCTAAACCATTAAGTGCAAGCATGATGAGGTTATTAGAGCTATAGAAAACAGGAAGAAATCTCAAGAACATGATTCAATTTCCATTTGCAATATTTTTCTATTCAGTTTTTCTTTTAAAGGTCAATTCTTTGTGAAGCAATACCATGCGCATATAACTTCACAAGGCATCACAAATATTCACTTGAAAAGGCTTGAAAATACGCCTTCCTTGTTTCTAACAAACAGAGCTATTCTTATCAATGTTTCCCAGGAAAATAGACCTGTATCTGATTTTGGTTCTTCATGTTAAATTTAGAAAATCTCCTGAAGTCATAAGAAAAACATGCATACATAAGAGACAAGACATGCTCAAGGTGTTTTCTCAAACCTGCTGGTACAAGTAGTTGCGCACCACTTAAGCTTCATTTCGTCCTAAAAAATAAATCTTGGCTCCAGAAAATTTGTGCCTTAAGGTGTGCACTGGTTATTTGAATGGGAAGACTTCAAGCAGTTCATATGTAATACGGATATGGAATAACCTTATGCCCAATATTCACATACAGAGTTATATAATGTGAATTCATTTTGTTATGGTACAAAAATTACGGCAAAGGGAAGTCTGCAGTATAACCATTAGAACCTGAAGAGGTGGAGCTATCTAGAGATAAATAAAGAGAAGGATCTATTCAGTTTCTTTTGGAAAACAGTCCCATACTTTTTGTTCCGAAAATTCCTAGACCACATTTCCACCAATTCTGATATCATTCACAGTAGCTCTCGAAAGCCAGTTTTCCCGAAGAGGCTTATCTTGATAGTATCTGCCATGATTTCATCAAAAACAGACTATTTCCAAAAATGGTTTTAATTACAAACCAATTCTGACATTAAAAAGTTACCATTTCTTCAGTCAGGTATAGTTTACAGTTCACAAACATTCTCCCCAACTAACAAAACTACCCTTTTTGCATTCATCTAAAAACACACGTTCAACCTCACCTTTGGAAAAATAAAAATCCAACGTAAAAAATTTAATCCAGTCTAGTTAAACATATTTAACTAATGATCAGTTGCCACACACCAGAGTGAGAGTTCCCGTTTTTATTATTCTGTTTTGCGGGTGCTAGTTTGGAAACCAGACTAAGCCCTAACCCCCTGCATAAGCCACATGAGCAAGCTGCCTGGCAGCTCTCCGCTTTGGTCTGGGAGGTGCTTCGTGAACTCACCTGCCAGACTGGGCATGGCAAAATTCAGCTTGCAGGCCCAAAAGCCCTTTGCTGCACGTATCCCTAGCTCAGCAACAGGCGTGTGTTTCGGACAAATATAAAACACAAAATGAACTGCATTCAAACATACCAGAAGTGACTTCATTCTAATTTACTGTAATCTATGCCGGATGAGTTGCTAGTGAACTGAAGACTAGTTTTTAATTCATTCAAGCATCAGGTGAAGATTTTTTGCTGCATTTGTACAGCTTTATTGCAATGGATTTGAAAATGAGAATTATATACACTAAAATTAATATTTTATTATTTCCATAGTGCCCATGATTAATATAACAACTGCACTTCTACTTTAAGACAAAATACACACATATATAAAAGGCATTCAATCCATGTCTGAGTATCTTTATGGATAAAGCCACCATTATATATACCATGGTGTTAAATTCATTCCACTCTTGAGCTGCCATGTCGTATCTCAGGTATTACACACAATATATTACATGTTGTCCCAAGAAAAGTTTTCATTACAGCTGTTAACTAAATTTGACCAAAAAGCCACCATCATAATTCCTATTTACAGAGTCTTACAGCTGCATTATCTGAACATTTTTGGGAATCAAGCCACAGCCAGGGAGAATCACCGGGGCGGGTTTTGATGCCCTGGCAGCTCCGGCGGGCGAGGGCACCGAGGGCTGGAGGAGAGCTGGGGGCACCAAGGGGCCCTAGCGGCCCCGAGCAGCCATGCCTGGTGCTCCCCTGCCCCACCAGCCCGGTTTCGGCTCGCTCGGCCCGGGGCACTCAGGCGTGCTTGGCCCCAGCTCAGCCACAGCCCTGGCCGATCTGGACCCCAGCCCATGGGCTGACCGCCCGGACTATCCCTGGCCCCTTGGAGACGCCCAGGGCCACCACCGCAGTGCCCGGCTCCCTCGCTCGGCGAGCAGCTGCCCTCGCTGTGCCATGGGGGAGAGGTTTGTTTGAGGTATCTCCCTAGCAAGGGCCAACGTGAGGTGTAAATCATCAAGAAAACTGAAGGCCTTTCGCAGCGAGTAGGAAAGCAACTCCTTGGCACGTCGCTGGCTAATTTCTTCTCTAGAAGTGAAACTTTGAAGGTGGCAAACCTTCCCCAACTTCCATCAACGTTACAAGAGATATTGCAGTCTTTCTCCGGCACAGGAGTGCGAAACATTTCACACTGCTATCTCTACTGAGAAATCATCTCAAGACACTTGTTCCAACAGCATACATTTTTTGTAACAGCCTTTTATTTGTTACAGCAACAAGTGTATGATGTTTGATATCAAGTCTTTGATCAGCTGGAATGGGTACTGACCATAGGTAAAATGGAAGAGTAAAACAAATAAATTTTACACAACTGTCAGAAAGCGTCTTGCTCTTTCCAGTGAAGAGAAGGAACAGCCAGAATCAGAAAGTTTCCCTTTCACCCCGAATGGGCTCTTTGGCAACCTGGATTTGTCCAGAGAAGTGCAAGCACTCTCTTTGCTGCTCTCTGGCAGTATTTGCTTGCCATATTCATCTTTTTGTCCTTTAGCAAATATCCTTTCACCGCCTAAATTACCCCTTCTTAATTTTAAATTTACAGTATATTGGCTATCTGAGGTTACCTATCTAATGTGCACTCTCATGGCAATTATAATTAGTCCACCTTTGGGTGAAATAGTCAAGCAAAAGGCAAGAAAATACAAAGAAAAGCTCCTGGCCTGTATAAATTAAACTGTAGGCCACAATTTACAAGCAGTGATGCAGCCCATTCTTTATTTGCTTTGGACAAAATAAAACTCTAAGAGTTTTTAAATATGACACCCTTTTATTAGCATTACACACACTGAAGTATAACTGTCTAGGATAACTTGCCCTGGATCAGGGCAAGAAGAGGTACCCTCGAGAAGAATCCAAGAAAGGTTTCAGGGTCACAACATCTATGCTGAAGTTAACTTCTCATGTTAGGAGTAAAACTTTAGTCCGGCAACCTGAAAGATATCTCATATGCTGAAATAAAGACGTGTATGTGTGTGTGTGTGCGCGCATGAGATTTGGCTAGTAGACTTTGTTTTTTTCAATATTCTACTATCATAAATAAGAAAGATGCTATGGGATAAACGCCACTGAGTGAACACTGTTGCAATACTCTGCCATTTCAAATATCCATTTTTTATCTCTCTGTTGTTTTAACCAAAAGCATTACACTTACTTAATTTGATTAAAAACAGAAATCTCCCATTTGCATCCCTATTTTCACAGCTTACACTTTGCATCACTATTTTCGCAGCTTATACTGTCAGGTTGATAATAAGTTTTTGACTGTTATTTACAGTAAAAATATGTGAAATATTCAGAATTACTTCAGTGAGTTGAGCTACATTCTTCTGACGCACTCCTAAATGGATGTCTAAAATACATATTTGAAAAGGGGAAAATTTTACAAAATTAAGTGCTGTATTGTGTCATTGATACTATCCTTTGCTCCTGTAGAGCTACGTCTCTGCAATTGTTCTTTCAGATAATCAGAATATAAATCTGTCTCTCAGAATTCACTACTTGTGTAATTTCAGTACAGCAAAATATAAAGCCATTAGCCTTCCTTTGTTCCTTAAATTGTACTAGTTTATTTCCATGTTCAGAGCAGTCATTCTTTGTGAATATTAAGATTACTTACTGATCTTTCTTCATGATGCAGAATATATGACACGGGTTACTGAAGTAATGTGGCAAGTGTTAGTTTGCATAAAGAAATAATGCAATTCTGGGCAAGAAGAGAAGAGAGACTCTAGCTGAAGTTTGAGGAAAGTTGTTTCCTTAAGGAATGAGCTAAAAGCAGCTGTCTTCAGCTTGAGAGCACCCTACTCGCTGGTGGCGAGACTGGTGCTCCTGCAGCTGCCCTAATTCCAAAACAGCCAGGACTTACAGACCTGTGGCCCTGGGTTGCTTTACTGAAAAATGCTACTATTGAGCTGAGTGAGAGAACACCTACACTAATGCCATGCAAAATAAGTAGAAACAAAAGCAGAAATGAAGTTGTTGACTTAGTACCTCAAGTTACTAAGGAGTCAAGAGAAAGGTACTGATGCAAAAATGTATCAGACGCCAAGAAAAAAAAGTGGAGGAGTCAGCAAAAGTGAGGATCAGCCAGTTCCAGTGGGAACGAAGGCCAGCTCTTCCTCACCTGCTGGAGGCTGCCCAGCCCCCACACACCTACCAGGTGCCCGCAATGGGGCAGTGAGTCGATTAACATTTTGCCTAAAGGCAAGTTAGTCCCAGCCATTTACTGTATATATAAGCCAATAAATAACATTATTACATACTCAGATATTGTATAATCATACTTCTGAGTCCCTGCATGCCCAAGTGACCCAAAGAGATGAGAATTAAAAGGGTTGGGGGTGAGGGAGAGGAAAAAAGGGCAAAGGTATAAGGAATGCCACTTCTGCAAGTCCTTGAGTATGCTCCGGGGTTACTTCTGTTCCTCACTTACCACACAGAAGATTAATACTTCAACCATCTTTACTTCAGGATTATTCAAATTTCATGAAAAGCTCAGCTAATTCAGAGGTAAATAATGTTCTCCATAGAAGCCACACTGAATTTGCTGCCTATAAACCTCCAGTATTTTCCCAGCTCTCACAGCAAGGAGATATCAGGAACGGCTACTACTTGCCCTAGTTGATCCAGAAAAACTCAGTGCTGCAGACCTCCCTTGTGACATGCAGTCATGCAATAACAAATGCAAGACTTCGGGTCTACACTGTACTCCTAACGCTCAGCTGAAGGGATTGCTGTACATATCTGAGAGCAAGAGAGAGGACCTTTGTAAGAAACCAGCAAAAAAAAAAAGGAAAAAATAAAGGATAATACAGTTACTGTCAGCAGAGCTGGCATGAAAGTCATGTGGGCTACAGGCAGGTGCTATGGCATGGGTGTCTTCTTCCATGCACACTGCACACACACGCACACAGGCCTGCTTTGCTGTATCATTGACATACTGAAGATGTGTGGGTAACTGCCCTGCTTGCTCACCCTGAAACCACCATTACGCATAAATTTGCCTGAATAAAGAACGCAATTTAATTCTACTCTTTAAAATATTTCTTACTGTTTTATTACTCTCATTGGCATACAGCATATCTGTGTTTTGCACAAAACATAAAATGTACTTCACACATTTTCCAGGCAAAGCATTTGAAAACAAACTGGTAGTACTGGTTATGTTCCTTCTCCTACTGTTTTTAATTAATTTGACCTTTGGTCCTATTTTTGTCATTTCAGGGGGCATATTCAAATCAGAAGCCAGCTATTGTGTACATTTGCTATTCTGCAAGTCACCAACTACATGTGTAAAAATGGAGGAAAATCTATAGCATGCAATTAGCATCCTCCTGATTTTTTTTATTCACAGAACTCTTTAATAACTTTTAGTAGGTAAAATTGAAGCTAGATATCCTCCTACATCTTAGGTACATTATCCTCTACCTTTGCACAACAGAAATTCTTTTGATGTACCGGAAATCTTATTAATAGATTCACCAGAAAAGAAGCATGTGAGCTGGCAGAGGCAATTGCAAGAGGTAAAATGAATGTAAATGACAGATGAAAGAAAATGTCCACGCCATTCAAATCAATGGAAACAAAAGTGCTGCAAAGATCACAATGCAGAGACGAATGGAATTCATCAAACCTGCATTTCAGATTATTTGTCCTGTTCCAAATATACCCTCTGTATTCCTGAGCTATGTTCTTCCTTTACCCAATTAATACCACATTAAAATGCGCTCCTGCAGGGGCTTTTTCCTCACACTGCTGAACTGAAGTTTTTCAGCATGCTCAGATATGGGGTGGGGGTGGGGAATAGTTTCTTGCTTCTAAATACTGCCATTTGCAAAGCCCATAATTGCAGCACTTAACTTTCTAAACACTTAAGCCAGAATTAATTATCCCTGCTATTATTAGTGAGAGTATGGATTATATTTTGGGTACGATGAAGAGAATGTGTAATACACCATTTTACTGTATTCAGTGTATGCAGTGGGTGTACAAGGCACTTAAACTATTAGAAGCAACAGGCTTCCCTGCTTTGAGTATATCTCAGTGTGATCATCAGATATCTACGGAATCGGCTGTGTTCATTTCGTGCTTTTTTTGTTGTTGCCTAATTAAAGACATTCAGGATCCTCCTTTACACCAGGAACTAATCATCATTTTAAAATGAATCCTACTTCATTTAAAATCATATTGGTTCTTGATGGAAAGTAATAGGAAGGCAATGCTTATTCTTAAACAGCTTCCATTTCAGCATACTTTGAGATGCCATTTTCACTAGTGGCCACAAATCAAGGCATATCACAAACATTAGCAAGTGCCTTTAATGGGGTGAATTCTTCTGTCTTCAGGCAGTTTTATATGGTGTTGAGGAATCACAAATATCTGTAACCACTGTTACAGCTAATTGTCCATGTTGTTTAAAAAGCCCTCTACGTTTGCATAAAGCTGGGTGAATGGGGGGGGGTGGGGGAATGGAGGCAGAACTGATGTTGCAGTCAGTTCAGCAATAGAAATAATACCTGTAATGTAAAAGACATTTAAACATCTCAAGATACATAACAAAGAAGGTAGATAAACATGATTTTTGCAAGAAGGAAATCAAAGACAAGATGAAGCTTCACTCACAGAAAACTGGATTCAGACCTTTGTGCAGAACACAAACTGAAATAACTTTGATCTCATTCTAGCGTATCAAAAACAAATAAATAATTTGCTACAGAAAACAAGAACCCCTCCCTCCAAAACGATGCTTGTCTGAGGTGCAGTAGAATAATATTAAAAGGTTGAGGCAGGCTCATTGTTTGAAAGAAGTTTGGCAGCATTGCCGTGGCTTCAAAGTAGTCTATGAGGACTTCAGAAACAACGCAGCAGCCTGAGGCACACCAGCTTACTTACTCTCACTGTAGGCTCAAAAGAACTGTGCTGTGCCGACGTAGGCAGCTGAAGCACAGACAGGGCTGCAGTCACTAGAGAAACGTGACCGGTCTTCACAGTGCGCAGGACTGTTTGGGTACTACCTGCAGTGAAGACCTAGCAAGGCAAGTGTAGATTTCAGACACAGCAGTGTTCATGCACCCAGCTGGGAAGACGCTAAATGCCATCTCAAGCAGTGAAATAGGAGTGGTCCAGAGCAACGCTTTGCCCCTGTCACCTACAGAGCTGAAATTGTCTTTGTGACTCAGGACCATGACAAATTCATTCATTTCCAAACAGAATTACTGACTAATGCCAAGAGTCACTGACGAAACAGAGCAGGCAACGGTGGAAGTAATTTCCCTAAGTTGTGTGGAAATAATCTCCTCTTGTGTTTTTATGACCTTGTGTTGACTCATTGTATCGCAAGCCAACAAATTCATTTTCTGTAATTGTTTACATCCCTGTCTCAAAAGATATACCCCATTTTTTCCACAATTATAGACTATAAATCCACTCTTGGTACAAACTACAGTCTAATTGCCCACTGAGCCCCCAGGGATTCATAGTAGAAAAAGAAGACAAACAGCAACTACAAAAAGACGACTTTCTAGCTCCAATCAATAATTTGCCTGTCATTTCGCAAATACGTAGCCCTATCCAAATAACTCTGCAAAGTTCTTTATCAGTGATGTACTCTTACACTTGCCAGGTAGACATTAAGCATTTTTAGCATCCTGTGGGTTTTGCATTTCAATAAATCTCCTCTCAGTGATACAAATATACAATAGCTGCCACAGACTGACAATAGATTTTAGAAATTTGAAAAACAGCCTAGGGTGTAATAGTACTTTGCACATACATATCATTCTGTACTCCAGTGGGCTTTAGAAAGATGAATTCAGTTTCAGAATAACAGCATAGGAAAGACAGTTATTAAAACAGTTTACAAATCAACAAAACCAAAGCACAAATGGATATGGCCTCTTAATTCTCTTGATTGAAAGTTAAAGTTAAGTCAATGGAAGAAACCAAAAACGAAATCCGAAGTCCTGGACAGAAGGGACCCTGTTATGTAACATACAGCATTTAATGTTCTCCATCTACCATGCCATCACAGAGAAAAGGTTTTCCTCTCTCAAAATCTATACAAAAGTGTTGTGCCTTTACCTGATGTGATATACTTTGATAAACTATATCACAGATTGCCTGAAATAGGGAATTATGCATGTGTATTTTATAAGAATAACGCACATACAGCATCACTTAAAAACCTATCAAAGCCAGACAATACACCACAAGCCCAAAAGGAAACGTGACTCACTACTATTTTCTGGCTAGCTCAACCAATACTAACAGGTATTCACTGAAGTGAATAGTAATGCAGTCTGTTTCAGTGGAGCCATATGGATTAAAAAATGCCATTAGCAACACTATCTAAGACTAAACCTGTGTGAGCGAGTGAGAGAACAATAATGATCTTATCTGCTTTAACAAGACTGAAAACCTGGCGACTGCAGAAGGTCCTTCTGCCAAATACTCCATCTGTGAATAACAGAGACCAGTTCATTAATGGAGATCTTCAAATTAGAGCTGAGAAACTCAAAGCTCAGAAAGGACTGCCTTGACGAGCAAAGTTCCTGCTTAAAAGCTCTAGAGGTTCATGAGGCTTAAGATTGAGTCATTATAATTATCTGATATTACTTTAAATATGTCTACTTCTGTTCTGAAGTTGCATCCAACACCAGTGCTCCCACCAGAGTTTGCCACTCATTTTGAGAGAATAGCTTGAGCTCTGGGAGGAGTTCTGCACGCAGAGATTGAATTCTGTCAAGTATGATATCTTACCAGCTCGGCAATATAATGAAGAATTTAAATTAGAAGCATGGGTGTTCCATTTAGAGTTTAAGTCAGTCTTACAATCTGTTCACTCAGACTTTTAAAATGCTTCAAGGGAGTACCATCATACCCTAGACAGAAGCATTAATTATACACAGCAGACTTCATCCAAAGCTCTCAGAAGTACTTCTCCCCCATCCCCATCTCCCTTCACCTAATTACTGGGTGAAATAAATGATACAAGCTCCAATAAAATCTAGATTCATAACCTAAGGAATGGTATACTGATCAGTTCAAAGATATGCGAGGTAGGGCTAAATCTTAAAGTCCCAGCATGCTATCAGCCACTAAACCAGACATTCTCAGTTAGAAGAAAAGTAGGTATTATTTAAAATTATAAGTTTCTCTTCACAAAGGAAATATAAGTAGACAATTATTAAATGATTTTCCTACATCAATCTTGCAATCCAATATTGACACAACTTATTTCAAAATATCAGAAGAAATGACATTCTATGAAAAATTACCATAATATTTTTCCAGAATACTGTTTAATCAAAGCCCTGCTATAGAACAGTGTTAGAGAACTTCTACAGAAGTGTCGGCATGAAAGTTTCATGAAGACACATTAAATGAATGGTAAAATGTCTCATTATTATTCATTTTGTAAACACAAATGCAATACCAGAAATCTGTTCAGCTCCAGCCTCACTCTAAAATTTTTAAATTTAATTTTTCAAGTTCCAAAGCGACACAGGAATGGAGCTAGACTCAACTGGAGGCCAGGGGAAAAGAAAGTGGCATGTATCAGTATGATGTCCAGGTAAAAGCCTAATGGAGGAACAAATAGAAAAGCCTACATTTCTAATATAAGCCTAGAGGTAATCAAACAAACATACAGGCAAATCAATGCAAACTGAAATCAGATTTCAGGATGCCATAAGGCATTACATCACAAACTTGCATATCATATCTATAAAGGTTTGATTTTGTCAGAGCTTACATCTCTCATAAGCACATTGCCACAGCTCAAGCTGTAAATACTCCCAACTAAACAGCTGAAGTGTTTAAAAAAAAAAAGAAATTGAAAGTGGTAACGGCAAGTTTTCTTTAACACACTGTATGTTTAGGTTGAATTATTGCATAGGCACCTAAACATTTGTCTGCTTCATTTTAAACACCAACTTGTAGAAAACCTACTAAAAGCTTTTAATTCACCTTCCCTTAGCAAGGGGCCAGCCAAGAAGCCTTGCGAAGGTCCCACTAAGAGCATGATGGAAAAGAACCGATTCACCCCTAGTGCATGTATGAAGTTGCTGTATATCCCTGCTGCTAGATATGATTTCCTCAATAGGCTCCTGAAAAAATGCATTAGCTGTCATAACTAGCATTTTTAGTTTAAGCTGTATTCTTTTTCATCTCACCACAAGCAGCACACAGATTAACCAATTCTTCATCCATCTCAATGTCTTTAAAAAACAAAAACAGCCCCCTCCTCCCCCCGAGGAAAACAAAAAGCTCAACTCTACCTTTTTTAATTTGTTGCTTACAATTTGCTTGTTCTGGAGGTGAGAAGATTTAGCAATTTCATGTTTAAATCCACAACAGGAAACAGTGGATCCAGTCACCTTCAAGGCAGCTGACGACATCCACACCGTCAGTATGATTTTTACTCTTTTGTTCATTGAAATCATTATATTCTTGTATGCAGTTTGACTTCTAAACTATTTTGATGACACTATCTTGATAATTCCTGTGAGAAAAAATTTAATTTGGTTTTCTGATATTTTCAGTGATTGTCTGGTAGAGTTAAAAACCAATTGATTTTAGATATATTTTCAATTACAGCTGGCAGAGATCTTGGACCTTAATGCAAGCTTGCACCGGTTTGCAAACATGCAAATATATATTGCTTTTTCTCTTTTAGAAATGTCTCCTAGCAGGTGAAAGTTGGTTTGCGAGACTTATTTCCCATTAAACAGCGAAAAGCTAGGCTCATTACAAAATAATAAAACAAAAAGGCCCAATTCCGCTGCTAACGATGGCTGACTACCCTCTTCAGACGGCTCTTCTGCGATGCTCCGGACGGCACGCCTTGGCTGCTCCCTGCTGCAGGAGGCGGTCAGAAAATACACTGACCTCACTGCCAGGCTGTTTTACAGCAGAGGGGTGCCACTGAATTAAAAGTCTGCAACTAATACGAAGCGATACTTGTTGCTTGACAAGCAAACGTACAGTAGAATTGCTCTCTAGTGAGTCTGTTTTGCAGCTCAGAAATCCAGCGCAGGATCTAAAACACGCTGTCTTATTTTCTTTCCTTACTTTGCTGTATGTGCGTATGTTTGCAGAAAAAACTGAAAACCTGATCGATTTACCAAAGTGACAGAGGACCAGGCAATTATCTTCAGAAATGGAAAGCTGAAAGAGTCAATGTCTCATCAATGTATGTTAACCTCTGACAAAGATTCCCACTGAGATTCCCCACTAAAGGCAGAAGGGGCAATTACTACAACTTATATTTTAAGTGTAATGATTTATGTTATCTCAGCTAAAACACCTTAAAAGTTGAGTAAAACGATCAATGGCTGTTTTCCCATCCATGAAGAGAAAGGACATCCTTTTTTTTTATTATTTTTTAAATTTACGTTCACCAGAACAGAAATTCAGGCAAAATCCAATTGTCTGTCTCTAGAAAGACACATCCAAAGCCACTGTACAACAATACTGAGCTTCTGCATGAAATTCACGTAGAAGTCAGGAAGAGAAGAAATCCTGAAAATCCAAAATTCAAAACATATTTTACCTTGGCTTTGCTTAATTCCATTTAAATGCTTTTCTTTAAAAAAGCTCTTTTCCTATATTTAATCCACATTACTATATTTGTATAGTATTATTCTGTCATCAGGATAAATCCAAAGCTTGTTACTCTTCAGGTCAATATTCATCCCTATTCCTTTGCTGCAGGGCTCCAGCCGCTGACACCTAAATACAGATCCACTGCATAACTATGCTAGGAGAATTTTCATCATTTGTAAACCCAGTAAATCTGCACAAACAGATCACACGGGATCTTTTGGCACTGGAAGTGCAGGCATAATCTGGCATATAAAGTACTATTTGCCATGTAAGCATACCCACTCAACCTTGGGTATTTTGCAAGGAAGACTGATTCTTTGGTATGCAGTAAAAAATAAAAATAAAAAAATGCTAACATGCTGAAGTACTGTTACCATAAAATAGAAACTATAAGGCTGGAGCCTTATACAAAAACAAATGAGAAAATACAAATCAGGTGGGCATGACAACCTTAACTTACATTATACCTATAAATCAGTCAGGTTAGAAGCAGCATTCATCTTCCCTGATGAGGTGACATCTGGTAACTCTAAGGTGCATGTCTATGAATAAAACGCATGATAGACATTCTGTTTGTTTAGTGTGTTTGTAATTTTCACATACATATATAATTTGTCTGTTAAAAATACAAAATTGTGAAACAGACTATATATGCATAAGTGAATAGAATTGTGGTATGTCTTAAAATAGGTCATGAAAATGTAATATTGAATTGTCTCATTTGTGAAATAGGATACTGAATTATTACAAAAATTCCTGCTTTTCAAAAAGGTAAACAACAAAATATCTTTTTATTTAAGAAAAAAAAAGGAAAGCTTTTAAAGATGAGAGTGAAAAAAAGAGTAAACTACTTCTCAATACATTCAGCCTTCTTTCAAAGAGCAGGCCAATCCAAAAAATACTGACTTTGAAGTTGCTCAAAGTAGTTCACTTCTCCTTTTCATTCCTCAGTTACACAAAGGTTGCTCACAGTCTGATCCAATCCTAAGATCAATGTAATGACCTGTATATTGGCTAGCCATACATCTTAATAAATGAATCTTCATTATGCAATCTCCTTAATACTTCAATAGCTGGTCTGCCACTTGTAAGTGCTAATGAGAGGTCACCAGTAATTCTGCAAATAATAATTTGTGACTGAACTGCAACCTCTTTTTTACACTCATTATTTATTATATAGTATGACTCAAATAAGAGCATAGTGAACAAAGGACAACCCATTTCAGACAGGCTTAAATGGATAATTTAACCTCAGTACAGTGTCAAACATCAGACTCCAAAGTCAAGCAGAAAACTTCACATACTGACCTTTGGCAAAGCTCAGGAGTCACAAACAGGGGGAAAGAGCCAGCTGGTGTAACATCTCTACATGCAGAGTAAGAGCATAAAAACAGCATCTGGTGATTCTCAAGAGCTACAGCTAACTCAGTAAGACAGACAGAAGAATATTTTAGGGCCAGGCTGACAGTTTAACCTGCTCAGAAAAGGCTTATTGTTCATTTGGGTCCATCAGTGCAATCACACAGCATTACTGTCAATGTACAGGCATGGCGATGCAGTAACAGCCTCCTTCTGTCCCATACCCCGTTCCCATGTACATTCTCATTATTCCCTCAAATCTTACTTTTTCAGAATCACTGGCCAGACCTAATCTATCACTACAAAATCCTTGAGAGCTTGAACAAATATATGAAAGCCTACCACATACCACAAAAGGAAAATGTTTCAGAGATAAAGCAAGAATTATTTTCTTCTCCTTCTCTTCCTCCTAATTTTTTGCAGTAAAAACAAACAAGAGACATGGTAACACTCCCAGACATGAAAGTCAATACAGAGGAGCCTTAGACAGCACACAATTTATGTAATAGGATACTGCGGCTATTTAAATTGTGCTCAAAATTGTATCAAATCAGCATTACATTTATTTTTTAAGACTTGAGGGACAAGTCCACTTAATGCCCTTCTGTGATATTTAGCCTTTTGACACAGAAGGAGACTTTTAAGCTTCTGAAAGATGAATTATATTGTATGTGCATTCAGTAATCAAATTACCTGTTTTGGTTGTGAAGAGAGACTGCCCATAGATTCCACAACTGAGTGCAATTTATCAGGAAAGCATTTCTATGTGCTATTTCATATGTATAGATTTTGTAATGAATAGATAGCAGTAACATGTAGCTATTCCAGGTAAAATGAACTATCTATGATCATAGAATAAAATGCAGTATAGAGGAGTACAGGCATGGGATGACAGCAGGGGTCTTAAAATACAGGCGCAGGATGATACTAGAGGCCAAATGGCTATGAAAAAACTCCTCAGTGGTCAACAGGCAGTCAGAGGAATGCAGCCCTGGGAGCTGTCTAAGACAGTTTTAGGGATAACAAGAACAAAGAACAAATACCCAACATATGTAAAAGACACCATATACAGTAACTTTGGATGTAAGCAGTCCCATGAAGAAAGAACAACGTGCAGAGCATGTTAGCAAGCACATAAAAATGACCCCAAGTGGACTAAAGGGTGAGGAAGAAGAAATCATCATCATCAACATCATACTTCCCCTGCGAAAGCCTTGGATGCTCACAAGCGCAGTATTCTCATCTCCCTCCAGAATGAAGCCATTTACCCTAGTCAGGAACCAGCGAGACAGTAGAAAGGTCACATAACACCAGACAAAGGGGCAGATACAAGAAGGTTTGCATATATTAATTTTAACTATATAATTTGAATTGTAAGTCTTAGTGTTATTGTAACTGGACTAATATCTCTTCAGACCATTAAGACTTTAATTAGACTAAAAAAAATCTTGGTTTGGTCCTGAAGCTGTGCCCACAGTAAGATTTTTGACTGTAAAATTGATGGAGAATTCAAGCAACTTACCCCGTAATTTGGATGCAACAAATTGGTAACAGTTGCAGCATATTGACTACGTTTGTGGAAGAAACTGGGAAAGATGCTTACTCACTTGAGCGATTATGAAAACTGTCACGTTAAACTTCTGACCATATCCTACATCAACTCCCTGTTTTCAGAAAATGGAACAGAGAAATTGAACTGAGAAACTGGAAAAGAACAATATCAATCTTATTGCTTACAAAGTTAATTAGTATTGTTCCTTCTTCCTAAACAGCCTGACTTCAACATGCTTCCCAGATTAACCAAAATATTATGTAGTTTGAGATGCTAAAATGCAAATATAAATACTTGTTTATTTTCAAAAGAAAAAAATGAGCATGCAGTAACAAGAAAATTCTGCACGTTAGCATCTCACTATAATGTATACTCTTTAAATGTGTAAACATGATTAAAAATTCAAACAGCAAAAGTCATTATGCTGATGCTTGTAGAAGTGTAGGTATATTTAATTAGTACATCAAGACCTTTGACACTGGCTAATTATTCATCCCATATTTTCAAAAACATGCTCTCAACATCTCACTCAGAAATGCAGCCGCTCCCTCAGAGCTAATTCTTGAGCAAAATTTTTGTGGCTTGTTGTGCAGAAAATCCCCGCAAAATTTTGAAAAGCAACAGTGCGAGTAAGGGAAGCTAGCTCCTAATATGAAAAGCAGCATGTATTCACTATAAAGATAAGCTCTGAATTGTTAACAGATACCTCAGAAAACTGGAAATTCTTCTTTTTCAAACCCTTTATGAATACTAATTTTAATTTTGCTAGCTGACAGTCAGAATTTCTAGTGAATGGCTCACTGAACTTCTATTCATCCCTTCATTTGTTGGAGGCTGCTCCAAAAGCAACATCTTCAAATCTAGCACCTGGCTAAAATATTATAATTAGCTGTGATAAAGAGGGAGTTAAACCCTTAATCAATATCCTTTCAAGCTGTCCTGACAGACTACAGCAAGAGGTGGTACAACCAGGGAGATGAAACGCCAGGCCAGGAAGAGTTCCATCACCAAAGCGTTGTGTAGCAATCGGGGGGAATCATTTCAACCCTTTGAGCTATAGGTAAGACCACAGAGCAATCTTGAGTTCACTTCTTTCATTTCTGCAGGAAGTAAAAAGCAATTGGTGTCTAGGGTTTTCATTACTTCACCTGCTGTACTACTAATCCATGCAATACTTAAAAAAGTTGAAAATCTACTTGAAAACTTCATTTGTTTTGTGAAAACGAGTGCAGTGTTTGTAGGAAAGCTCTAGGAGGATGCAGACATAATGACCTTATGAAAGGGTTATAGGATATAGAAATAACAAAAATCTGCTTCTTTCCCAGCCAATTTCCTAGAGCCACATATGCTTCTCTAACTCTAAATGCCCTCACTGGCCCATCCCTTCCTTGGACCACTGAAAAATGGGATGGGATGCCACCCACGTTCTTGGACGTCAGAGTTCATAATGTTCAGCGTGTATTGATACCTACCATTAATCTTTCCAAACCCACAGTTTTTATTACAATGGCTATTTAGCAACAGTGTAAAAAGATTATTGTTCAGCTAAAATTAAAAAAAAAGCTACTGTACCTGTCACAAACTGTAACAAAAGGGTTGACAGAAAGCTGGAAACCAGAATGTAATTAGATATCTAATTTTGACCTATTATTTCCTCAAATCACAATATGAACAAGAGAGCATCATCAGACACCTGCTTTTCTGGGTTGCTAGCCATCTTACCATGATTCACCAGGACAACTGCCCACACACAGAAGTGCACATTACCTCTTTTGCTTTAACAAATAAAGTTCATAAGAGGAGGTGAATAGAAACTGAATACCAGGAAACTTTGCCCATAAATCCCAGGACTGATATACTTCCAAAAGGGATAACACCCTATCATGCCACAACCAGCACCTTAATACTTCTCTTCTGCCAGGTGGGAACTTGGGAGCAAAGCGAATGGGGTGCGCGTGGCCTCTGTAACACCGCGCGGGCCTGAGGAAGCATTACATCGAGCGAGGAGCACCCTGACGAGGGAATGGTTGTGCTAATACTTCCTCGATTCCTTTGCCCAGCGGTAAATCTGCATGCAAACATTTTGGGAATGGGCGTTTATTTCTCTACGCAAACAGAAGGAAAGTTTCTGGATACAAAACTTCATTCTGGTAAGGGGCCCTGACCATGCTTTGCTTTCTTCTTTGCAGGTATGTCTTACCCGTGGGGTAAGAAACCTGGAGCATTTAACAAAGCGGGCAAGGAGAGCAGGCTAGCAATAAGAGCAGCTCATCTGAGCAATTCACAGGCTGACATTTGTCTGCAGAAAATACTTTACAGGTAATTCAGAAAAAGAAATTCATAATGATGGAAGATTGCCGATGAGCAGAAAAGGAGGTGAAATTTGTCAAGTAAATTTGTTCATTAAGCATTGTTCTGCCAGGTTTGCTCTGGAATGCTCTTCTCCTCAATGTATGCCAAAACACGGCCCTCTGCCCTTGCAGGCACCCTGCGGGGTTCGGTTTTCTTTTCAGCTCTTTGTTGGCTGAGTAATTCCCCTTTATTCTTTGTTTGTGTGAGGGTGGTGACAAAGAAATAAACTGCCTTCAGGGAGATGGGCTGAGGCACGTTGGAAGACGGCCTCCATGACCTAGCAGGCTGTGTCCCTCGGGAACGCACACCTGCAGGCTTCCCCTCTCTCCCACCACTTTGTGTCGCAGCTCGCTAAGAAAGCAGACGGATAAACAGCCCATACAGGGCTGGAGAAACACACTGATTTCAAAGGAGATATTTTTGGAAGATAAAGCGTTATGACTTTATTAGGTTATTTAGACAAAAATCAAAACACCCATGTGCTTTGTTTCTGTAGGACCTGACCCAAAGTTCTGACAACTTCAGCAGGCTCTGACCAGACACACAGGGATAGATAACAAAACAAGTATATACTTAGGTATTGCTCATCTTAGGTTAGGGATCCTCTGCCTTTGTACAATAGTATTTTAAAGCCTTTCCTTAACTGACAACAGCAAATATCCTGTTAAAGTACTCTAGATAGAAAAAGTATACTTTGCTGCAAAGTCTTCTGCTCTCCCCACAGCTACTGGATATACATTATAGAAAAGGAAAACAGTAATGAATTTGACAAAATATATCTGATTGCAAACGTTTTTCCTAAGAAAAAGCAATCTGGAATAATTAGTTCAGCATCAAAATAATTGCCAGTATTTATGGAAAGCTCTTAGTTTGAAAGAGTAAATTTTTCCAAATAGAGTAATTTTTATTATGGAAAGTTATAATTAAAAATCCAATACCTGAGAATTAGAAATATATTTCTATTATCTTTATTATATCTATTATTGTTTTTTAATGCCTAAACTTTAAGATTCTTTTTTAAAGCAATTTGTTTTCAGGATTCATTTTCAAGAACTTTATCAACATTTAAGAGCGACTCCTCAGAACATGATGAGAGATTAGTATTACCTCTTAGAAGTTAAAGCATAGTAAGAACAGACTAAAATACAGGAGCCAGAACTGAGACAGAAACCTTTTGCAGACTTTCATGTCTCCAGTTCCTTAACACAGAGATAGGCGTATATTAAAACCCTTCTGGAGAATAATACTATTTCTGGACTCTGAATCCTGATGTGATAACAAAGAGGAGTATCTTTGTTCTTTTAACCAATATTCTGGAGGAGGAGGTGTTTCACCTAGGAAAGGAAATGCTGTCAAATGGTGCACTTGTAATCACACTCTTAAGACACAGGGCTGAGACTGGTGGTTGCACAAGTCTGGTCAAAAGGTCCCTAAGTTATTCCAGAGCTGTTAGTGCTCATATCTGGCACAGAGTCCCATAGCTGCAATGTGAGCACTAATATTCAGGAGCAGACATAAGCACCCCTTTCTTTCTATCTTTCTTTCTTTCTTTCTTTCTTTCTAGATAGGTCAAGTGTCTCTTCCACTGAAATCTGTGAAATATGGACAGCTCAAATTTTGCCATACATTAAGCAATTTTCTTCAAGGATGCAGATGTTCACAGAAATACACAAGGGTACAACTGAGCAGTGGAGGAGAGAATGCAATCCATGCCAAGTGTCAGGCAAGGAAATACAGCTGTGCTGTGACATAAAAGGTGAAGTATATATACAGTAAGAAGATCACAAAGCCTCCCAAGTCAGAACAGAGATCGTAACACTGAGAACTCAAAAGACAGGCACTTTAGTTTTCAGCTGTGCAAACCCCTACAGCACTTCTTGTCACTGCAGCTCATTAGTATCCCTGTTTAACAGGCAATTAATTGGAACTATGACAACAGCACCTTTAACAGTAATTCCAGTTAAGGAGAAGTGTTGACTCCTAAGGAGACAATACTGAGAATGAGGGGCAGCAAATATCTTCTGTGCATAACCTCACATGAATAGTCAGATGATTTTGCTTGAATGAGAAACGTACACTGAGAAACAATTCTGGTTCTACACAGTGATGGGATTAAACAGCACAATCAAAGGACTGGGAGCAGTCACTTCTTCATTGATTCAAGTCCCTCGCGGTCATAGGCAATCACATTATACATGGCCGGTATAGACGGAGCCGCAGAACATCTCTTCTACAAATCACCACACAAGGAGGCCACTGAACATATCCTAATGTCCAATAACTAACTCTAATACTGCAATAGAAAAGGACCAACAAATGTCAAACTATAATGCGTCATAGGAAGAGAAGAGATCACAGACATCAAGCCAGAAAGTGGACCATGCCTCATGTTAGGCAGAAATGATACTTTGAACTAACACAGTAGAAAATACAAATTCTTACCCCAGGAGTGATACTGGTATGACTACTTCTGGGTGTAACTTGGCTTGCTGAAGTACTGAATAAAAGCTTTTTGACAGGTCAGATGGGTGCCTGACCAGGAAAAGAGTTCTTTGTATGAAATTCATTACTACTAGTTCATCAGTTCATGATTTATTAAACATTAATCAAATCAAAGAGTTCTGCGATGTGAGTTTCCACAAAAGCCTGTTTTTCTGACTGAACAAGCAATCAGTAGCACAATGCTTATTACAATAAATTTGTGCACATAAAAGCCTCATGGACTTTGTGAAATCAAGATAGAGGGTCAAACAGCATCAACGCTGGGCACACAAAGGGACACTTGTTCCTAATAAAGCAAAGCAACAAAGATAGGGAGACATTAAAAACCCTATTGTAAGCAATAAAATGGATTATTGTCATGGATATAGACCTGATTTTCTAAGAGGACTCACGGCTCTGGTCAGTGCTCTGACTTAAAGCACTGAACTAAATATACTCTCCTGTTAAGTTTGGACTTTGTTAATTACCTGAATCTTAGAAATTCAAAGAAGATGATGTCCAATGCAGTCCAAATTATTGCTGTCTCCAGATGACGTGTACTAAAGCAGAGTATTTTAACACTGTTCACTACCCATAAACAACATAGTAATTTGTGTTAACTGCAATTACAGAAAAAGTAGTAAACAGTCAATTCTTCCAGAATGAAAAAAATCATAATATATTAAATATATTTACCTTAAATAATGCTTGAATTGACTGGAACTATTGATAGTACTGTATTAATAGTTTGAATGTCAGCGTTTCCCACACTGTTAGAACAACGACTGTAGAGAAGGAAACATGTTTATGTCTAGTCTCAAAGGAGTTCCTGTGATAATGATAAAGGCATACAGTAGTACATTTCAGTGGTGCCTTAAGTATCCAGCTGAATCATCACCATATATTCTCTCTTCCTTATTACTGGGAAAAAAACCACCATGAACTGAACAAAACAGTTGAACTACACAGTATCTTGGGACATGCTTAATAAACTGCTGCTGGTGTCTTTCAGACTGAAAAGCAGAAGGCTGGCTCTAGACCTTACACATGAAGAAGCTGCACAAGGTAGAAAAACAGAAAATTGTCATGCCAATTAATGTAAGAACTTTAGTCTGAGAGTCAGTGATTTAGCTTTAAGATACATACCAAATGGATATCAGCTATTAAAGACAAGACTGCTGTGTTTGTGTGCATATACATATATATACATACATATATACACACATACACACACATATTTATAAAATATCAGTGGAGCCTGTTTAAAACATGAATTTCAGAATACTGTTAAAACACTGATGGTTAGTTCTTTTCTTTTAATCATTGAAGAATGAGATAAATTAACCAGAGTAGCTTTGAATGCAAATATAAACTGTGATCTGATTTGCCTGAGATATGTCTGCCTTCAGACATACCTTGGCAAAAATAAACTAAACAAATGCTACTATGCAGTGTGGTCTGACTGAAAAATACACATTTTTTTTTCTTTTTTTTTCTTTGGCTTTTCTACACATATGCAAACAAATCTGGTGGATATAGTTTGGCAAAGATAAGCTGTTATAAAAGAGCAAATGAAATGAAGAGAAAAATAGTATTTCTTGCCTTAGGCATGAACCAACGCCCTTGAATTATGTGCTACAATCAATTTCTAAGCTTATGCTATAGATAACAGCTTTCAGTGATGTCTCATCAAACAAATCAGATCTGACCAGTGAAATACAGTAAGTTAGCTGGAATTGATGAAAATATTAATGTACTTGCTTTACTGAGCCTGCACTGCCTAAAGTATTAACTCCTTTTGAGACCAAAACTACTTTACTCCAAGCAGGGATTTCTGAGCAGGGGACAACAGAATTTAACAAAATCTTTGTTAATTTATAGGTAAGAAAGAATAGCATCCTGCATTAAGCATATGCTCTAATTACAATCTGGAGTTGTGGTATGTTGCTTTTGCTTGTTGAATAACAACGTTTCTGGAAAGAAAAGAATCCCAGCTCAGATACAAATCAGCATTCAACAGAGTGAAAATGTAATGGGCAGCTGCTGTTCAGCATCCCATAACTCTATTAGGAATCACAGAATAAATAGCTTACATAAACCTACAGAAGTCAATCCAAAATGTTTGATTTCAACATAATTTATCTGTAGATAGAAATATGCTTGGTTTCAGAACTAAACCCTCACTATTAATATTACTGTGCCAGAATTATGCACATGCTTTAACAAAAGTGCATTCATATTGCAAATCAGAAGATCAGAGATTCAAGCTTGACACAAGGACAATTACTGTTTATCTTCTTCTTCAGAATGAGGTGCTTAAAGCTACATTCCCACTTATGGTTTTAGAAGACCAATATCCTGGTGAGGTGGATGGGAATAGTAAGCAGTCAACATTTAAAAAAATCAGGTCAAACTTATTTAAGAACCTAAATCTTGCAGTTTAATTTGCAAATCTAATTTGGTGCACCTGCTTGTATATGACAGCCTTGGCTTTCATTTACTTGGGTGTCAGAGTTCCCACTGATATATCACTGCTGTATCACTGCTACTTAAACAATTTGGGATGCCTAAATTTGTGTAACAAGATGGGCTGCACTCTCTTTTGGACATGCATATTGTGTCTCTGCTACGTAAGGACATGAGAATGTTAGCTTCTCCCTGCGACACAAGTAAGCCATATTTATGTTTACAAAGTATTTGGAAGAGTAACTTGATAAAGGAATGGTTAGCAATAAACTAATAGTCAATTTAGTGGAATCCAAAAAAGTCATGAAAGAGCATGCTTCAAACTGAGTAAAAAAATAAAAAGGCATTTTGGTAAATTTACAGCCTATGTTTTTATAGGGCATGAAACACTTCAATACTGTTAATGGCACTTCTTAAAAAAAGCAGTCTAAATTGCACCTTGCTTTCAGGTAAAATTAAAGCAGTTCTATGCATACAGTAAATTAAGTTCTAGGGCATCAAAGATACATGGAAATAGCAGTTTGATTTTTGCTTTGCTATTTAGATTATCCCCCAGGGACTATTTCCCTCATGGATCAAAGTGTAAGTGCTTGCTAGGAGCACTGACATGGAAAAATATCCCAGGATATATTTACGCCATAGACAGGCTGAGTGCAGGCTCTGCGCTCTTCTAACTTTTGGTTCAGAGCGCAGCCAGGCTCTGCTTGTGCCCAGAGCGCGGTGCGCAGATAGGCCACGCGACCAGCTCAGTCACGTAACCCGGCAGCACTTCTCCTAACGGCCTGCGAGGAGGCCGCAAAAGAAGGGCTGCAGCAGCACCGGGTCATCACGGTCAGGAACCCGCAGAGATACGTCTCAAGACGAGCAGTCCTATCGCCCCAGTCTGCTTTAATCACAGCCTGCTTTGATCTCTCTCTGACAGTTAGCAGTACACCGGGCTTCATGCACACTCGCACGCGGCGCACCTCAGCAAACGGGGGCCCCACGTGCACATGCTGCTACCAGTGCTGGTTGCAAACATGCCCCCAGCTCTACGCTGCCAAATTGCATCTGAAGGCGAGTTTAACGCCGAGCAATGCAACTGTGCTGTACGGAAAGGACTGGCAGGGCCTCAGACCTCGCCAAGCACAGACCAAAGGCAGCCGGCAGTTTGCTGAGGCAGAAACGAAGGCAACCAGCAAGATGCTTACGGATTAGCCAGCAACCAGGGAGACTTCCAGGGTACGCTCACCGCTTCGCTGCTCGCAAACCTGGAACACGCTTAGCACTGCTAATAAGGAAACATTAACAAACATGGTGGTACATGCTTCCCTTAATAAAATGAGCTTTTTAATCAAAATTTAAGTCACACATTATTTAAAATGCTAAAACACAGGAGGCATTTTAAAAGGCCTCAATCCCAACTGATAAACTGAACACTGCGTGTGTGCCTAACTATCCAGTAGACAGGCAGTTGCATACCTAAACGCAGATTAGCAGCACATCCAGCTGCTGAAAAATATGCACACAAAGGGTGAGAAATAGTGAAGGGAGAAGAGGATCATTTGTGCCATCTATGCTTTATTTATGAGGCTGGATTGGCTACGGGACAGTCTTGTTTTCCTGACTGTGATCAAGCAAAATTCATCACCATTCAAAATTCACCACCATCACTATGTTTTATTAACATCCTAACTTTCCTCATTTTAACTCCCTGAATATGTATTTTCAGGGACAATTTTGCAGTAACATTTGGATTATCTGCATTTGAAGAAAATTATTCACGGGCTAAGTAAGGGAGTTGTTATGTTGCATGGTACCCAGGTAAACAAGGTTGGAAAAACTGTTACACTGACCAGGTCTATGATACTGATCTCTGTATCACAGGACCCAGTGCTAATGTGGAATAGCACAAACAGACATTTCTTTGCATTGTTCTTTCTAAAAACGAAAGATTAAATCCTAAAGAAAACAAACACATACACAGAAAAAAACAAACCAGCATTCTTATTTCACTGACCTCAAGAAGCCAAAAAAGTTTATACATGGGATTCATCTAAGCTTAACATAAATGGATTTCAAAACCTGAAATGATGGCAGGACGCAAACTGAGAGATGCATTTATGACCTAAACTGTCCAAAAATGTCATGAAATGGAACTTTGTCTGTAGGTACTCTGTACAAACTATAGAAAAAGGATTAAGGCATCAGTAGAGTTTGTGGAAAATCAGAAAACTGTATTATTTCAAAATATTTTCATTTTTCCCAAGCCAAATAAAAATTTCTGTAAATGAAGTTTTTAACAGTATGTCATTTTGCATAAACAGAATGAAGATGCAATGAAGGGCCATTTCAATGAAACTAAAATATTTGTTCAGTTTTCAAATCAGAGAAAAGAAGTAAATTTATCCAATAAACTTTTAAACATGTTTCCAAAATGAAAAGAGGAAACCTCTACATCTTCCATTTCAAACTTCTGGAAAGTTTGAAAAACTGTTTTTAAAACAATGTTTCTTCAATCATGATATGTTCCTCTGGGAAAGCACATTATGATGCAATGGTACCAAATTTATTCACTGAGAACAAACTGACTTAGTGCTCCCATGTTATAGGGCAGTTTGCTAAATAGTTTATGCACTCTGGGTCTACCATTCCCAAACCTCCAAGCTTCCAAACCTGTGCTGCGCAGCCAGGAGATATCCTGCAATTTGGATACACTCAAGGCACATTGAATTTACTGTGAAAGCACAGATTACCACACAGCACAGACAGAGCCAATCCTATCATTCGTAGTGGTCATTGCTAAAAGAACCAGTTTTTCTGAGCATGTCTGGACCATTACCAGGGACTGCCACATGTCAGTGAGATAAGTATGTAGGGAGAAATAAATCTGGAATGTCCAGGGAAAAAGGGGAGGATACACACAATAACTCAAGGCTGTTTGTAAAAGTGTAATTAAACAATACGACCTGAAAACACAAAAGTCATTTTTAGTTTTAGCTGATTATTACTTATTACTTCTTATGCATTCCTTTTAGATATGCAAAAGCTTAAACAAATAAAACACAAACACTCCTTCCACTATTTAGGCTCAACTGTTGACCACGATCAGTATTGTCTGGAAATTGGAAATGGTCTCATCATTTATGATTATCAGATGAATTTTAAAATTCAGAGAAATATTTTTTTTTTCTTAAAAAGAATTCAGTGAAAGGAAGTATGTGGGCCAACCTGATCTTACTCTTATTCACCTTTGACAAATCACCTTGAATTAGGACACTACATTTTAAAATATGAAAGTGTTAGGCTTGTAAAAATATTGATCTAAATCCCATTGAAGACAGTATCTGCTATTTCATGGATATATGTTGAATTAGACTCATAATCACATGCTAAAAGGTTCAAGGGAATACAGCCTGCCAGACTTAGATGTTCATCTTACAAGACTTTCATAGCATGAGATTCAATGCAGCTAAGTTTCCCCCAGTCCTGTGAAACTTCAAAAGATAACATCCAAATTATTTTGTTCACGAAAATTAAACTGCAAAGTCAAGCATTCAAAAATGAGTGAATTAAGGATGCCATTAGAGCTTTAATTTACTCCTTGTCACAGGTACACTGTGAGGCTATCTTTAATTAAGAACATGATCACATCCTATCTTTTGCRCAGGACTCGAGGCTCATTCACAAGGCAGAAGGCAGACAGTGCTCACTATATACACAGCTCTGCAGTATTTTACTTTCTTCTCCCTCCYGAGTGTAAAGAAGCACACTGCATTTCTATATACTTTTCAAAGATTTTTCTTATTCTTCATATGACCTGAAGACTTCTTTACTAATTATGTTAATACACTGTGCATTAGTGTAGCTTCTTAGTGATTCATAGGCACTAATTATTTTACTATTACAATATCCCTTTTCAATGTACTCTATTTTTGTAGTAGTAGTAGTACATTTATCTAGAGAAAGGACAGGGTTTAGGGGGCCTGTAGCCAGTGGGAAGGCACTCCCATTCTCCCATGACCACGTATTCCTCTGTGGCAGGCAATAAGCATAGAGCTCCCCCACATCCCTCTGGCCACAGTGGTGTTGGACCTGGAACTTCACACTGTGAAGCACATACTCACGCTCTCCGGGGGCTGGAGGGGATTATGTAATTATGTAATTTAAAACAACTATCATAATGCATGACAGGACTGACTGATGGTTTCACTGAAACTGTATTTCCAGTATTTTTAATTTTTCAGTGAATGATTTTGAAATTTTATTTCCTTTTTTGTGTATTTTTCTAGTTCTTAAAGCAAATTTCACCTTATTAATACCTGCAAAAGAATTACAAGGTCAAACCTTTTGATTTGCCATGCTACCTCTATGCTAATTGACCCCAACCAAATAACTGAGAGCGGAAGTTCAGTTCTTGTTCTCTGTAAGAAGCAGAAATGGACTGAAACGCAATATGCACTTCACATCTATTTCCTTAGGGTTAGGAATGGTAAGACTCAACATCCTCTGGATAAATCACAGATTTTACTTCTTCCCTAGATTCCTTCAATTCCTGTCCCCTCCAGCCAAGTGGCTCTCAGATCAAAAATTTGTTCAAATGTCCTGTAACATGCTTATCTAGTTGTTTCGGGAATGTTGTCTTTACTCACAAACACTGAGGAAGCCACACAGCTAAGAGATGCTGAGATGGATCCCAGCTCCGTCTCATGCTATCCCACCATTGCCACTGCTACAGGGGCCCATTTATCTAGTAATCCCTTTAAGTTGCTGAATTCAGAGGAAGTATAGCGGATAGGTCAAAAACAATGATGTTAGATTCATGCAAAAAAAGAACTTTTTCATAAATACGGTTAATATCTAGCATAGGGTTGATATATGTTCTCATTAACTTGAGCCAGACAGATTGGCAATAAAACCTCCTATTCTGAAGTCAGAAAAATGCAAAATAATCTTCATTTCTCTTGCCATTAAAAATCTGAGAAAAACAGGAGAAAGAAAATCAGTAAGATAAAGGTTAAAGCCAATCTTGTAAAAGTCAAGATAATTTTAGGTTCTGAATTGCAGAAGTATCTGATTAGGCATTATTATTTCCTATAGTCTGGAGAACAATAGGGATGTGATCACTGTAAATAAATATTTTGCTTTGTATGTTCCTTAAAAGCTGGAAATCAACTGCCAGGCTTACTTTTCCCCTCTGAATTGAGAAATGTTCTGTACGGGTTCAAAGCTTCTAGCAATCAAAGGTAAAAATGTAGAGATGACTGCCAATTTCCCATGCCTGGTACTGAGCAAATATTTTATGACAAAACAGAAAATAATCAAGGCCGTTGTAGAGAACAAGGAAACATGTTTAGTAACATGGGAAAAGGATGGAATATGAAGTGCTTCAGAAAATTCACAGCCCTACATATATTCAGAGTTTCCCAGTGGAAGTCTCTACAAGATACCTTCCTACAACCGAATCAGGCAAGAGACCATCGCATCTGGCTTCCTTGCACGGAGATATCCTGAGGCTAATGGGGTAAACAGGCACAGCCTCAGGGGCACTACATACTTGACCTATGACTTAACTTGGCTCTAGATGATTATTGACACTAAAAATAAATATTTTGGCAGTCAAAATTTAGCACGCACTCCCAATGGAAATGTCTTAATATTTCTGCCAAAATATTTCAGCATTTCTGCCATTTCTTCCCTTTAAATAAAGGAGACCTTCTTTTGGTGAAAGAAGATGAAAAGAATATTTGGACATTAACTTTGGCAGCCAAATTGAAGTACAGCTTTCAGTCTGAATTAAAACTAAACAGAAATTTTTCTAGTGTGCCATGAAGATTTAAGAGAAAAAAAAAATTAAACCTGTTCGGAAATGTATCCTATTGACTGTGACTCAGAGGACCAATGATATGCAAGAATCTAAAGCTCTCTATTTCCAAACAGTATTTTATACATACAACAATGCAAGTCCATCCACTCCAAGAGGGAGGCAGTAAGCACTTGTACTGTATTTGAATAATAAAAAAACAATAATAGCAGCCAATTCAGGTTTTTCTTTCTTTCTCTCTTTTACTTTTTAAAGAAGGAATCTTGGTCATGAGATATGTATCATCTCATCCAAGAACAACTTTTATTGTCCATCCAGTGCTTAGCTCTCAGAAGTAAACTCTCAGGTAAGTTAAATTATATTTAACTATAGTACTAGAACAATAATTTCTCATGATCTAACAGAATACTAATACAAAAAAACAAAAAGTAACAGAAGAGGCCCGACARTATGCAAAGAGCAGGAAATTCCCAAACAGAGGTCACTGAAAGGAGGAGAACAAGGAGAATCCAGTATTTTGCAGCTTGAGAGACCACAATGCAAAATAGTTTTGGATTTGTAAAGCACTTGGTTAATTATGATGGAAGCAAGAAATAACAATTTTTTAGTTTAAAAGTTTTCTGAGCTTTTAATGTTTGTACATTTACAGAATATTGTTATTGTCTGCCTTTCTCTTATTTCACTTTTCTGAAGCATTTCTGTAAAAAATCTACATGCTGTAAGCAAATCTTTAATGGACATGTTAACACAAATTATACAGCTGGGTAAGCTAAAGATTTATTAGAAACTCCAACTGTTAAATTTCCTTTGAATTACACAGATTCAGCACATCTTCACATATAAACCCAGAAGTGAAATGAAAAGTTTTGTAAATTGAAAAACATAGACACATTGATTTCCCAGCTATTTAAATGGTTACTCGAGGGATTTGGGCAGAAAATGATGGGTTTATGAAAGAAAGGTAGATGACATGGTTACTTAGGGAACTGGACTGGGCTCCAACCACAGGTGTGTGGTCTGTCACAGGCAGAAATGTTCTGGTGTGGCAGAGTAACAGCACGAGAAATGTCCAGAATCTTTTGTTCCTCTTAAAACACAACTGTTTCTTTCCGGGATGAACAGAATTTGCTTTCAATTGCTGGTATAGTGTTGACTCTAACCAAAATTTGTATTTCTCCTTGAGATCCACAATCAGATGCTTTGTTGATTGTAAATAGYGAACATGAAAGAATCATTATTAATGTAATTATCAAACTTATCATGAATGTGAAAAAGCAACAACTCTTCAACAAAACCTACATGAAAAGATTAAAGCTTTCCAAGAGACCCTGAGACATGTATGTGTTTTGATCTGGAAAGGAACATAGAATAATACAGATGACAGCAAATCACACCATATAGGAACAACTCATTGCCCCTACAGAGAGGGTATTGAAAGAAAGCAGAGTCCCAGAGCAATTGAAGGAGAAGGGACACAAAGCTCTGTTCAAAGTTAGCTCCTGAAATCTAGGAGAAGACACCGGAAAGGTACCTCTCCATACATAACTGCCTTTGTTGCCGTACCGCTGTTCAACAAACATGCCTGTTTTGCTCTGCGGCTTGAGGGGGCTGCAATCTGATGCCTTTCCCCTGCTTCTACTAAAAAACCTTCGAAGAGGGTTAAGACAAGAAGGTATGAAACATTAGAAAAAATAATATTTTGAGGATGAAAAATGAAACCCAAGCAAGGATGGAGCAGGGAAGGGACTAAGAAGAGGACAGCCCTGAAACGGAAGGGAAAAAAAATTACCAGATGCAAGAGTGTAAGACCTTACATGAAGGTCCTGGAGAAAAATAGATGAAATAGGAGATAAATAGGAGATAAGATTAAAGAGGCAGAGCAGAACAATATAAGAAAGGGAGAAAATAAAAACAAAATAAGAGAGTAAAACAGTAATGTAAATGAAATTTTTGTATTTCCTAGAATCTTAGCTGCCGAAACATTCACCAAAACCAAGTATTGATCTCAGCTGCTTTACAATATCAGACTCCAGAAGACTTGGAATTTGTTTGACTAAATAAGCAAATTAATAAATTAAAATAAATTTGTATCTAATGCTTTCAGCAGAAAGAAAAGTGGTCCGTAACTCTTTCTTTGGTTATGCATGCAGATAAACTTTTAAAACACCAACGACAACCTTTCAAATTTCTGTTATTCTTTTACCTGTTAAAAAGTCTCCTGTATTATCAGAGGCCTTGAGTGACTAAAGCACAACATCCACACAGGATATTTCCACCACTCATCTAATTCCTGTAAGGGAATTGAGATATGTAGGTGGAAAGCAAGTGGAAAGCAAGTGAGAATACCTGAATTTTATGCCTATGCCTAGAACCTCCCCAAGCCGTCACTGTTGCTGCTGGATAAACAGACTTCCTTGCATGTAAACAAGTGGCAAGTGAACTAGTTTGATGTTTCCTCAAAAGATTGGAAAAATATTACACCGATTTTTATACTTTTATATTATTATTATTTTTTATAGCRTAGCTGCTCTATTTTAACCATAACTTACCTACCCAGACAAGTGCTTGGTGCTTCAAAAGGACACTGAGCAAGAGGCTTATGTTATTTTGCTTTGAATTACTTAATACTTTCTCACATGCAAGAAATTACACCTATCTCATTATGACCGGATGCTAAATGCTTAGCTAGAAATACGTAGTGCAATATTTTGAACTCTGTTCATGGCTTTTCTTTAATACCTAAGTTTGAGAAATATTGTTACAGATATAAGTCTGACATAAGAAAATCTTTGAAACCTTGGCTCTGGCTTTATTTACTCAGCAGTTATTTTTCAGTGGTTGCTGCTTTGCCAACATACCTAATAAAGACAAAGACATTGACAGATTAAAGCATAATGCCAGGTCATTATTTATGATACTACAGGATTTAAAAAAAAATACATCTGGAGTATAAGAAACTATTCATAAGCTATTAATGACATATTTTACATTAAATATTACATTAAATCAAACTGCATGAAATTGGGATACAATATAATTTCCCATCACTTCTAAAATTCCTTAATAGGTATTTTCTGTGAATGAGTTATTTCAACCATTACTTATTAAATAACATTCACCAATTATTGCCAGAAATAACGTGGAAGAGTTAGCTTTTGAACAGCCTATTTCTCTTTGAAGGATATTCTTTATGTAAAAGGGCACAGTGAGAAAAAAGATACGTAGCTAGTGAAAAACAACACGCACATACACAGAAAAAAATGCACTCGTCTTCTAAGATGTGGTGGTCCAGTTTTACCCAGTTTTACGCCAAGCACTCATGTGTACAAAACATTCAAATGCACATACACACATTTAACCTCAAGGTAGAATGCACTTAAATCCTTTTTATTGTAATGCAGGGAAAAGCAATAGTTCAGAAACATAATTCTACAGACCAGTAGAGTAAAAGCTAATGCTCTTATTACTATAATTAAACTATCATGACTGCCAACTATATTTTTTCCATTTTTATAAAGCCTGTAAAGGTTACAAAGAAGAACAGAATCCTGTTTTATCAGGAAAGGAAAGCTTTAAAGCAAAGATTTATTGAAATAAATCATTTAGGTAAATATATACATGCTAGAAATAAATCCATAAGACAGAGGAGAGAGGTGAAATAAAACAAAATGTAGTACAGAAACAAAGTTGTTCTTTATACAGAGCTCAAAGGAATTATGAAGTCAAGTTTTATGTAGGCAGTATGCTTTTATTTACCATCCCTTCCTTTGTGCCTTATAAGCACCACTGTAGCACCACCACTCTTCATCACTTCAGTCAATGATTTGCTTGGCTTCTCTGGCTACACACTCAGCCAGGAAGCAAAAAGAACTTATAAAAAAAGACTCTGAGCAAAAAACGTGAAATATTTTAACACAGTAACCTGAGCCTGGCTACCCCAAGCCTTAGATGATGTTTAGATATGTGATACAAAGGATTATTTTGTCCGGATGATATGGAGTTAAGGCAGGTTCATTTTGGAGACGAGGAAAAGGAAGACAGTACATGAATGAAGAATCATGGTGTAATGCTAGAGGAATCCCATCTGAAAATGACTTAGGATTCTGTTATCATAAGGTTTAAGTAGTATAAACTTTGAGGTATAAGATAAAGTATAGATGTTTTGCTCCAACATGAATCTCCATCTGGGCTGTTCACTGACATTAAACAGACATTTCTATTTTACAGGAGAATATGACTGCCTGATAAGAGAGGCATGACCTTTCCTTTGCCTCCCTCTTTTCCTCAACAAAACCAGTCTACTTCAAAATGTCAGGGAAGTGTAAGAACTTAATCTCAAATCTGTCATAGGACCAATAGATTCATTGCCAATGCAGTATCTTTTTTCTATTCTTAATGTGCGGTAAAAAACAAATCAACCTTTGCTTTCCTAATTAAATAAGCTCTTGAGCCTACCCTCCATAAAAGTAGAAAAAGTCAATAACAATAAATTAGATGAACTGTAGGTTCCCTTTTTTTTAAAGTAAATTTTCTAAGTAAAGTTAACTGTTGATGCTAAGTCTTCCCTACCTGAAGAGTAGAGTAAACTCTTCTTTAGAGTAAAACATGCAATAAAGTATTTTCTTCAAGCAGCTACATGAGATACTGTTTTGGATGAGATAATTGAGCTAGTAAGTTACTGATTTTTTACCATGCACTCATGTTTTACCAAAAGCAAATGCTTCTCAACAGTCATCTTGAAACCCTTCAAAATTTAAGAGTAGTACATAGTAATAATAATACTGACCAGTTCAGAAAGAATGCAACAGCCTGATATTTTCCTCTCAAAACCAGGGCACTGCTGAGATGCTGAAGGCAGATATTTGCTGCTGCCTCCAAACAGGAGAATTTAGAGTGATTGCACACACCAGCATATAATTTGCAGCCATCACAGTGCCTTCAAGTCCATTCTGCAGTTCTGTACATAAGAGTTTGCTTCTTCCACACCTTACTTAATAGTGAAATGTATTCCCTGTAATTTAAGCCCTGTAAGTAGACTGATCTTTTTAGGCACTGGTAGCTATGAAACCTAGTTGTCCACTTATCATCTCTTAATGACAATCTGTATTTTGCTGAGTTCCTATTTATAGAGCAAAGTTGAATGAACTATACCTGCATTCTCCATGTACATGCTCTGTAAAGATCTACCTTTTCTTATGATTTTGAAATATTTTATTCTTTAGGACAGAGGTAATTAAATTCATTTTGTGGAGAAAGTGGACACAAAGTTTCAGAACAGGTAATTCATTTGATTTTCCAATCAGCTTTCCTTTTTGCAAATGTTACTACTGAGAAAAGCAGAATTCTTTACTTTGATTTCCCAGTAGGTCTCAATTATAACATAGATATAATACAAGCCTTTTAACTGACTTTGGATCATGTCAAATATATTATTACAGATATTAGCTGTTCAACAAAGATCAATGGATTATTTAAAATGTTAAGAGCATAAGTTATAGTGAAGGCTCAGATCTTGTAATGAACTCAGTGTCCTCTGCTTCAGCCTGGGTGGCCTTGGCTTCCACTGACTTTAAAAAGGTTTGAGAGAACTTAGTACTTCATAACATGCCATCTCAAATGCATGTAATCTAATACACATTTGTGAAGTAGCACTGAGTTCAAGGACACAACTATTTAAGCTCACAGAAGTCATTACAGTGACTTTTTAACAGCAATGGTTAAATAAAGTAACCATTAGTGCAGTTCTCACATTTTACCCAGTAACTTGCAAAGTCTTCTGCTTAATTACTAAATGTAAGTAATCCAATATAGTCAGAAAAAGATATAAAGAATGTGATGTATTTAGCATAATTTAATCCTGTTCTGTTTGAATTTCTTTTCAGTGAAACTGTTCAAAGCTCTGGCTTGCAATTGTGCCTCTTAAGAATTGCTTACCTCTGACTTTCACTGGGAGCAAAAAAAAAAAAAACCAAAAACCCCACATCAAAAAGCCTTTAAAGAATCAGTTTCGCACCCCATCTTAGGATACTGCACAGCAGGGATGGTGCACTGCCGGGTGAGCATGCTACTGCAAATTTACAACTCATATCTAGCAGGCTATCAGTTATTTGCAAGCAGTCAACCTGCATGTATTTCTGAAGCTTCACTGCTGCAGCAGCATGTAGGCTGCATCATAGGTGAAGTTTTCAGCGCATGCAGCATGGAGATGTAATTGCACAGTATGTGGGGAAAATACACAGGAAAGCATTACAAGGCAGTAAAACATTATTATGCAGTGAAAAGCATACAGCTTTTAAAAAAGCCTAGCTTTATTTATGTGCTATCCTGCAAATTCAATTACAGGATTGAAAATTAGCTACAGGTTTCTATTTAAAAGTGCTTGTACTCATTTTTGTATAGACTTCTTTCTGTCTCTATGCCTAAATTATTCCATTAAACACAGGAACACAGTGACAATCTTCTACAGCTGCAAATTCTGCTCAGTGCTATCCTAATGTGGACTGGTCAGATCAATACAGCATGTAACTCACTTTCTCTGAAACAGCATATTTGATTTACCCTTAACTTTGTGAAAAATGTTAAAGAAAGAAGAGGCAGCTATCTATACATGTGTCTGAAATGGTTAGACATGCAGATTCCAGTTTTATCTGTACTCTGTAAGAGGGAAGAATATGCTGCCTGGAAAGTCTTTACAGAAACACCTATAGATATTATGTCTGAGTACAATTTTACTCATACTTTTCCATTTAAAAGTTCAACAGCAAGGTTTGCAGGTGGAATCATTAGCCTATTTTTGCCTTCCTCTCCCCACTACGTTTTGAAAATTTAATCAAGGACTATGACAATTTCACTTAAATAATTATGTCACATTAGCAAAAAGAGTCAGGGAATTTACAATTGTATTATTTTACAAGTCCAGCATAGAAAATAAAATTAGGCAAATATATCATGTTGGATAAAATCATATTTTCCATAACTTACAATTGACAATTTACAGCTAAGAATCACCATACAACCTATGGTGTCATATTATTAAGACTCACATAATGAGATCTCAAACTCCATGACCAGTTTCTTCAAATAGACTTATACACTCTCTCTAGTCTTACTGCCCAGTCCCAACCTGGAATAGATTTTGCTGCAAAGACTTCTTAGACAAAAAAGGTAAGTATGACGAAGCTGTCATTGCATGTATCATAAACTAAGCTTGTAATGGGATTATTCTTTGGAAAATTTGTTAAAGAAATGAAGTTCACGGTGCACCAAGCTTGGAGGAAAATTAATGAATTCACAGATGTTCACCTTAATGAACAACAGATTGAGAATATATTATTAAATTCAAAAGGAAAACTTTGCATATGTTGTCAAAATTAGGTTTTGATCTTTACAAGCGTTGTGCTCATGTGAATAATCAATTAATAATTGATTAAAGGCTTCCCCAAATTTATCATGTCTGTACAATTTTTATTTATTTAATTTCTCTTGAGAACTCAATAGATCAATGTGCGAATAGGTTCCTCCTGGGTACCTTAATATGTATCGCACTGATAGAAAAAGTCCCATTAAAGTGGTTAGGGAGTTGTCACACCGCCGCGGCTAAGCAGTAACAGTCTTGATAGTACAAGAATCCTTTTTTCAGAAAGATTTTTTCACTTTCCCCATGTGTGTGCAAAGTAGCAGATGCGCCATGAATCTTGTCTTTTGCTCAGCATGAAAGGAAAGAGGTATTTGCTCACTCTGCTTAGATATAAGGCTAATGCAGACCACTTGCCTTACAGAACGCGAGGTGGCAAACCAGGCAACGAATGGTGGCCTGCTCCCAAGCAGCGCACCAACCTGTACAGAAAACCCTTGCTTAAATCCATGATACTCTCCCCCCCAGTAAAAGGCCATCCAATTCGCAAGGCAGTTAGAAAATGTGCTTGAAAGTAATGTCAGGTATAATTGTAATTTATGGCATTCTAATTTAAGGAATGAAAGTGCAAGTTAACTACAAATCTGTTCTTATACAGCTGCTTTGCATTTAATCCCCAAATAACCTGAAACTTTATGTAAAATCTCAAATTCAGGGATGGAAGAAAACCTCTGTCAAAACCAATTTTTTATAACTTCACCACTTCATTGGCTACATTCTACCTACAGTGCAGCCTAGACTTTGAGCCAGTCTTGTATGCAATGCCATATTAAATGAACAGGAACAAACATCATGGAGCTTAACGAGCTCCCTGTGGATGGTGCTGAATCACTCACTGAATCTTTCCTGCTGACAGGAAACTTGTATTATTGCAGTGGATTAACTGTTCAGATCAGTGTCCTGAGTGTTCAACCTTGCAGGACAAGCAAGACATGATGAGCAAATTTTTTACAATAAATAATTACATCTTCGTTATAATTCCATAGACATGCAAACAAAATGTGCTAATCATGACAAAGTAATTATTTTAAAGGGAAACAGTTAATATTATCCACTGGACAATGAGAAATGATATCTGTTAGGTGACTTTTGCCATGGTCTATGAATTGAAGGGAGCATGGTATTTACTACTGACTGTGAATAAGGGAAGAAACCACTGAACAAAAGGAGGACTCTGTGTTTCATCATCAAAGGTGCAGTGAAATAATGGTAAAATAAAGTAATGACAATTCAGTTCATTAAAAAGAAGCACTAACAATTTTTCACCTATGGGTTAATGCTATTCTTCTCAGGTCTGTTTCAAATAGGTTTTAACAACGCATATAGTAAGATCCTTAGAAATAAACCCTACCTTTAAAAACTATGATGATTGTTATTTCCATAAGCTTTGTACCAGGGAAGTTCAATAATTTAGAGAAAGCATACATAAATAAGATTAAATGCATTAGGATTTTTTTAAAGTCTATAGAATACATCATGTTACTTACTGCATAAAACTCAGCCTACAAAACAAGCAAGAATACAGCTTAAATACTGTTTTATAAATGATCCAGACTGCAGAAGTTAAGAAAAATAAATCTTAAAGACTGATCAGACTACACTGAGGACTGGACCCCGATTTCCACAAAATTCAGGCAAATTACAAAGCAAACTGCACATTCAAAACCATGAATAGTCACAAGAACAGTCCCTTTGCAATATTCCTCAACCTCCTGTGACTCTTGGCAGCCACAATATGGGATGTTCTTCATTCACTCTCAGAGTTTAAGCCCTAAACTGGAAAGCAGGTACAGCACGGAGCAAAAGCGCGGGGGACGAGAGGAGCAGAAGATGAAAGCAGGAGATGAAATTTCCCGACAGATACCACCCGCAGGGCTTTAGCACCTTATACTCAGTGTTAGAGGCCTAAATCACATCGGGGACGAATTGAGCTGGGCCAACTAGGGAAGGGACTCTCCTTGGCGGCCCGACCACGGCTGCTGCACAGGCCGGGGCGCTAAAGCGGGCAGGTTGCCTCTTGCTCCTTCRTCTCGGTTTGGAGCGTGGTGTCGCAGGAGCACCTAGCCCTCGCTGCAGCCGTCCTGCTGCTGCCCGCCGGCCTGCAGAAGGCGGGGAGACACCTCAGCCGTCCCCCTTCAGCAGAGAGCTACCCGCCAGTCAACACCCAAGGAGTTTAACGCTCCTGCTGGGCACCGGGGGGTTCTAATAGGCTTTCTTCAAGCGCTGTCCAAGGTGGTATTTGGAAATTTCTTGGCAAAAAATAGCAAGTGAGATTTCACATGCACACTTGCAAATACAGGGAATATGCAAATAGTGAGTATATGTTGGCTAGGAATTCAGTGGCCCTTTGATGTAAATGCAACTTGTCCCTACAGGGACAATACAATGGAGAGAATATTTGGGGGAAAATTACATCATTACTGTCACCTCAGTAGCCACAGTACTTCATCTGGAAATGTAGAAATATCACCCAAAGCAGTAACAAAAAATCAGCCGATTAAAAAAAAAAAMCACAAAATGTGAATCATTAACACTATATAAAGATGTGACTCTTAAAAATCATGGCATATGCCACCTAGTAGGCGGTGTGGTTTGAYGTAAAGCACGCTGGAGAGAAGTAGAAAGAAACACCGTCGTAGTGCTTAGGTTGCAAGCACTAGGAAGGCGCAGAACCAAGGTTACGTCTGTATTACAAGCAGTGACCCTGCAGAACGAAGTCACTGGCGTCGAGGCACCAACATCCACACCACGCACACACACACACACACACACCCCTTTTTTCCCAGGCCACTCCGGAGCCAGGGGCTAAGCACCGGAGTGCTCCTGGATCGCAGTGCCCAGCCACCCTATTTCTGCAGGACAAGTAGGAGCAAAACCAGGGCAGTGGCTTAGCTACAGGCAACAAATACGCGTCTCCTGCTGGTTCTGCGTGAGTCGGACTTGGGGAGTCAGAGCTGCCCGCTGCTGTCCCTCCACAGGCGCCACGCGGCGCGGCGAAGAGCCCGGCTGCTCGGAGCCGAGCGCGGTGCTCAGCGCCCTCCAAGCTCCTGCGCGCTGCAGGCTGCCCCGCTCCGGCAAGGCTGCTCCGCGGCCCGGCCTCGGCACGCGGCAGAGCGACGAACGCTCGCGTTACTCGCTTGGCGGACACCTGGGTCCATTACCTCTCTTCAAGTCAAATGTGGTAAATTTAAAGTGAGATTTAATGGTTTCAGAGGATTCCAAATGGAAAAAGTGTGGAGTAGTCTCACTTTTCCCAGACAAAGTCTTTGATGTTATAGAATTAAATATGAGGTACCAGCAATAATTTATGAGGAAAAGTTGTGAAAGAATCTTTTAGATTTACAGCACTGTATGTATTAGCAAGCTCTAACAGTAAAGTCAATTCATGTCACCATAAAACCAGCTAAAATCACAATACAAAAATCAAAGCCATCTTGCCGGGACTTAATGCCAGAGCTTATTTTCAAGGGATGCCGGAAATAAGAATTTGTTTCTGTACTATTTCTCTTTCATTGAAATTTCAAATTTTTCAAAGTCAATAAAAGTCTAAAATGACTTTCAGCTTTAGTTTAATTAGATTTTTTTAAATTCCAAATGATAATTTAATTTAAAGCTGCAGAGGCTCATCCAGAACATTTCACAAAAATAATCCTCACATATCAATTATTTTAAAATATTTCAGATAAAAGCATAATTTAACAAACCTTTCATCTCTAAAATAATAATTTCAAATTTGGCAAAATGCTATCTTGTTCAGACACAGAACATTCAAAAATCCAGACAAATAGAAAGCGAGTGAATGTACTTTGAGAGGGCTAATAACAGAGCTTGTAAGGAAGCATTATTAGCTACCTACCTTTTGCAGACACTAGAAAATATGTTAGGCAGATTCAAATGCAGATTAGCTGGTAATGGAAAATACCCAGGTATTTTAGAAGATTCAGCAAAAACACTGCAAGATAAGTTGTTCTGAACTGAAAAGAACGTGGAGAATGCCCCTTCTCCTGCTTGGGCATTATGAATTAATCAGTATTTGGGAACGGGTTAGAATAGTTGCAATCCACATGCAAAGTGGTCATCTGAAACAACTGTTTAACAGCTTTTTAAATTCTGTGTGTTTACTGCAAGTCCTCATCCAAATTGAATATTAACGCTATTTTCTGCAAGACATCCCAACAAACCTAATCCTCAGACGTGTAGCAAATAATTACAAAGTTTCATAGATGAGAGCTGGGTTACCCTCCATTTTGTCAGCAGACTTCTGCATCTAAGCATACATTTCCTGTAATTATTTAGATTCAAGTGATTTAAAAACAGATTGTAACTGCAATTTATTGAAATACAAGATGCAATTGTGACTACGTAAAAGTGTAATTCACAGACTACATAAATATAATCTTTTACTTTGAAAGTGCATGTTTTTTGAAATAACTGGAACCATAAAAACAGCAGTGAAATGCTGAAGACATGCAGTAAAACTAAGTAAAAGAAAATTAAAGTTTTATAACAAAGACTAGCTCCTTTTCTATAGAAATGGTCATACTTACCAGAGATACCACTCTCATAGAACTACGCCTATTATCTTTCCTCATTTTAAAATTAATTTCAGGCATAAGAATAAAAATCATGAAGATGATGAGTACCAAACAATTGCATCTAGACTCAAGCTGGCCTTTTCTTCTCCTGAAGGGACCTTCTGAGATCATGTGAGGCCATACCTATTTTTTTCTGAGAAATGGATGACTCAAGTCAGCAAATAATTTGGAAAAAAAAACAGCTTTCACAAGCCTCATCAGGAGAAAATTACTCTGATGCTTTGTTTTCCTTATAGGAATAGTTCTACTCATTTTATGAATTTAAATACAAAAAGGTACTATCAAAATGAGGGAGATATTTCCTTTTGCTCCCACAAACTTCAAAAGAACAAAATTATTATTTAAAATCAATTCAGACAGTGTTTTCTGGTTTAGAAACCTAGGTCTCTTCTTAACCTGATGAACGGATGAATTATGACTTCTCATACCATTGTTTGTAAGAGTTAGCCCTACTTCTTTGCCATACAGAGTACTATTCCTGGAAGCCGAGATGAATGCACAGTCATACAGGAACATGAAAGTGCTTTATACATTTGTCAAAATTATAATTTGTTGCATGCTTAACATTCAAGACTCGGAATGCAATGTGCTTGCAAACACAGCTTTTCTTGGAAAAAATACGACTGATATTCATGTCCTTAGAAGAAAGCTTCCACCTGTTTCCACATAGTCTATTTGAAAAACAAATACTAGAGCAGAGTATGGACAGAAAAAAAAAAGGACTGTCTAGATCGTTAATTACCAAAAAAAAAAAAAAAAGTTTTTTGAATTTATTTATATCCATATTCTAGTTTTCAGTGTTAAAGCTTAAAAACTGGCAGACTGTAACCATACACAATTCTGGATTTGTAGCAAAATACAAATTATGTAGTTAGTAGAGATTCACATATTTCATAGATTCTGAGTGAGGCGAGACCTTGCCACTGTTCGGTTGACTCTTGCAAATTTAGTAATATAAGACTGAATCTTCCCTGGGACAGCTGCTGGCATGACGCTTGAGGAGGTGGTGACAGGGAATCGGTAGTATTGCCCCTCACAACAACTCAGTAATGAACCACTGCTCCAGCAAGATGTTAGCAGAGCAACATAAATACCTGGTACAAATGCCCCTTCTTAAAATTGAAGTAACCGGCAAATCTTGTTTTAAACGAGAAACTTTGTTTCACTGTGTGCACATGCCTCTTAACTTACAAACTCACGCAGGCAAATCTATTCACATTTTTGAAAGTCTCATGGACTCTCGATCTACTCAGTTATGAAGTAACACATGGAAACCTTGCAGGCAATATGAAGTATTTTAAGGCATTCTGAAGCAGGGTGCCTACATGCTTTATACAGCAGTCYGTGCAGCCAGCAGATTGCAACATCACAGAYGAGAAATGAGAAATTTTGAGGGCAATTGAGCACAATGAATTTTCACAGTGGATCAACAGAAAGTCATTTAGAATGGGTCTTTCTGAAGCACTGACACAATGAACACATTTACAGTGTTCAATGGCCCTAAAAATTCACCCTTTCACCTGTAGCATAGTTACCGATTGCAAGTGAATTCCTAGCTGGCTTTTTAATGTATATTTATGTGCATTATGTGTAGATATACATTTGTATACAGACACACACATACCTTCAGTGTACCAACCAAATTGTTGGCACTTTTTGAAAGAAAACAGCTATTGAAAAAGAAAAGTTTCACTAAGATTTAAAAACACTGATGCTTTTTGACTCTTTCCAATTGCAAAGTAAACTCCATAACATCAACAAACCTCACTCCAAGAATACCAAATAAGCCAAATGAATGAATTCCAGAAATCTGACTGTCTTCAAGAGAACACGATGCTGCTATCCTCTTTCTACTTCTTTTCTCGCATTTATAGGGATAAAGCAAAGAGCAGGGTCACTGCCAGCTAGTTCTCCACAATTACGACAAGGGAGCTCAGGTACGGTGACGGGGAGTTCCTAACCACTGCCTTTGAGCCTCCCATAGTTTGCCTATCCTGTTTTATAGCATGACACACATACTCACTAATAGATTCTTATTTTTCTTTTGGACCTCTACGCTTGAAGTAGTTTGGGGTACTAAATAACAAACATCAGATCTGTACTTCTTACCAATCAGCTACTTCAGCTGACCCAAACATATTTTCAGTTTGCCAGTACAGGGTATTTAAGGACAGCCTGTCTTTGCATCAGGCGCTTGCTTTAGTCAATAGTTAGTTATTATGTCTGTAGGCGTTGGCAGCTAACAAAAAGCGACACTGTTCCAACATTATTCTGTACAGTCTACATACCTCCCTTCTCAAAGATTAAGTACTTTAAGGAAACCATCTTGTTACTATTTTGGTGACCAAAGCTACTTCTTTCTCAGATAAGARTACGTGCTTTGGTAATAACAAGTTTTTTCCCTCATTGCTTTGACTGTAGAATGGATTTGCCGAATACTTCTATATTGGTATTTTCAAGACTAGTCAAATTAACCTTGGCCCCGTAAACAACACAAAGGTGTCAGTGCTCGGTGCCTTTAGCACGACTTGTCAGAACAATTAAGTGCAGTAGAAATGTGAGAGTCCAAGCCACCATTTGGCAATTACCTGCAGTTTTGGCACATGTAGCTTATGCCATCTGGAGAAAAGAACTTACTACTTCTTTCTTATGCAGGGGCTACACACCCAGCATAGGAGTTTCTTTTCAAACAAAGGGTTGAAGAATACATTGCAGTACCAATAAAGCTGTCCCGAGAAAACAGAATAGGTCCATACATGATTAATAAACTTTGGTAATATTACACAACTCACACAAGGTTATAGAAGTTCCTTTGCACTTTCCATCAAAAAATCATCCTTGCTACTTTGGGAAGAAGGCCTATATTGTATAGCATAAATGGAATTCTATAAAAAATTATTAAACTTTGTTTATTTGCCACATACAGTAAAAAATCATTTCAAGAGCAGGTGAATCCAAATCATCCTACTGTTCTTTCCCTTTCAACTTCTCCACACCCAAAACTGTCACAAAATCACCCCTTCAATACCTGTGAACAAATACTGTGTCACAGTACATCTTTTTGTCACAGATTTACTCACTTGTGTGGCATGATTATTCTAATTCTACTGAGCTGTTAAATAGCAGAACTTGATTTTCATGTCTTTCTGTGGGATACTACACATGCAAACTTCAAGAATAATTAGGAAATTCCTATAACTAGAGACTGACCTGAAATGTATAAAGGTAAGACTTTACCTCAGCTGCCTTGAGAAGTCAACAGTATTACAGGTTACTGAAGGCTTCTGACAAGTAATAATGATATGAATGTGTGACACCAAAAGATAACATCAACTAACAAGAAAAGGCACTTGACTAAAATAGGGAGCTAGAGAAAGGATACTTAGTTTGATAGCGACAAACTTCTGACAGAGCTCCTCTCTGTATGATATACTTATCTAGGTTTACCATACAGTTTTAAGATAATAGCAGAAAACTGTTGTTTGACATCTTTTGAGAAAGTGTTATGATCTAAATGGTATCAACAGTAGCAGAAAATAATACTATAGTGACCACTAATGAGAGCGGGTGGTATATAATACTCTTTCTTTTCTAGAGATTTTCTTATACCTAGCAGAACAAAGAACAAAACTGCTAAGTAACCCTCCTAAATCTTGTTTTGGTACATCAGACTGTTGTAGCAGCTGCCAGAGGTGGTTCACTGAGGTCAGTGAGGTGATAAGGCATCTCCTTATCTGCACAAGTCACTCTATAAAGTCCCTAAAGGATCTCGAGACCCAAAGTGTCTTCAGGATGCTGAAAGGCATTCACTCACTGCGTCCTTGTACATTTAATAGCTCAATACAAGTCCTCAGCGCCAAGATGGAAATTAATGCGTGTGGCTCAGAGATGGGGAAACATGGGCTGTCAGAAGCAATTGCAGTCAGGAATGGGAAAGCAGAACTTCATCTGTAAAGCTGTTAGCTTTTTGACTTTGGAGTTCAACAGTTGAAATATGATAGGGAAAAGAGCTGAAGAAATACAAAGTGGATAGATTAAGATGCTATCATTTGTAGCAAATGCAGCATTTATTTCCACCACTGCCCCATTCCTAGGAGAATAATTTAAGACAGTTTATTTTTTGAGATCCTCTGAGAGAGTTMTGTGATCTGAACAGCCTTCATCAGGCTTTTCTGGCTTTTTCCCCCCTCATCTTACCCAGAGCTTTTTTTCCACAATGGCAAACATCTGTTGAGTTGCACTAGTATCTGTACCTGAACAAAAACTAAAGAGTTCACAAATTAAAAGTCATCTTTTTTTTTTTAAACTGTTTTTGTATATGTTGAATACTTTTTTGAGGAGGGAAGGGTTAATGGGACAAAATAAATCATAGAATCAGAGAATAATTTAAGCTGAAAGTGCCCTCTGCAGCTCTTCTAGTAAAACCTCCTGCTCAGATCAGGCCCACTTAGAAAAGCTGCTTCGGGGCCACATCCAGTCAGGTTTCTGGATGTCTCTGAGGGTGGAGATACCACAGCGTCTCTGGGAAATTGGCTCCGGTGTCTGACCACACTCGTGGTGAAAAAAGTTTTCCTTAAATCTGACTTGAATTGCCCATTTTGCAACTTCTGCCTGTTGCCTTTCGTTCCACCAATGTGCACTTCCAAGTCAAGGGGGAAAAAAAACCCCGAACCATTGAAGACCAAAATAAGCTAAGTCCCAAGAGCTCAGGCTTTGGAAATCTTGGTTGTAAAAGTCAGTGTGTCCAACAGTATCATCCCAGAAAGGACTGATGGGGAAGGAAAATCTCAGAATATGACAGGACACACTGTGCAATACTTTTTATAGCTCACTCCAATCAGCTACCAAGGACACAAGCTCAACAAATTCTTAATAATTCTACAAACACTTATTAAATTACAGATGCTCACATACCATTTATATCTAACTTCCAGAATAGTGCACCTGACAGTATATGACTTTGTATGGTCAAACACAGTATTTTTTTTCTACACTCAGCACAGACACTAGAAGAAAATATTTCAGATACTRTGATAAAAACAGCAAAAATAAAGATCAGTTTAGGTGTCAACATCCTAACAGTCTAGACTACTTATTTTAATATTTAATTACATACTGAAACTACTGCAGAAATGCTGCTCTGAAACTGAGCCTATCATTTACTTAAAATTATTGCCCTAATTCTCAACTTCATTGCATCCACGTTGTTGCAGTTTCCCAGACAAAAATCTGTAAATCCTCTCCCTGTACAAGGAGAAACTGGGATAAAATAGCAGTTCCTATATCACCCCCATCAGCTTAACAAATATAGAGAATGGACTTGAAGGTATGGCTTGTGCTTCTCTGTGGAAACATGTCTYACTCCAAAGAGTGTCCCATCAGAGAGAAAGGAGGTGCAAAGACACCTTTGATTCTGATGCCCCTGAGATGATCTCTGTACTTCTTAACCACAGCTCAAGAAACTCTAGAATCTATTTTTTTGCCACTTACCTCTGGATTTATTTAATAATTTTTGCAAATGGATTACAACTTGACAGATAATGTATCTTTTCATCAAATGAATGAGAATTTATAACACATATTCCTTTGGGTGAAAAAAATTGTTATAATTTTCACTGAGTTTATGAAGGTTGTTTACAAGCAAGCATGAACAGCCATTCCTTGCCTGCTTCCCTGCTGTGTATTACACCTGTACGTTACTTGTTAATACATTTCAGGTTTGGTCTGATCTTTAATGGCTAGCCTAATAAACTCTTTTTCAAAAAGAGTTGACTTATTAATCCCTGAGGGAATTAAATTGAAAAAGAAAGTTGCACTATGTTATACTATTGTATCAGTTAATTTGGTACAGTTACCTCCTCCACAGTGAATCTATTCAAACTTGAGGTCGTTAATATTATGATTAGGACTGATGACTTGACTCAAATCTTCACATTAAAGGATAGCTACAAAATCTTCGGTTACAAACAATGCACAGTGTCAGTGTACAAGACTTATGCATTACAACAGACTGTGAGGTGCCTGGAAAGCAGGTAGGTACAAGGAGACAAAATCACTGTTTGTAATATCTTATTGTACTTAGCAACTTTTTTATTCATTCGTGCAGCACTCTTTTCCTCTTTCTGAGGCCGGAACAGAAATAGTGCCCTCCTGTCCTCCTCTGCACCTATTAAGGCTTCGGGGAATTGGACGAGCTCAGCAGTCTGAGCGCCAGTGAGGGAGCAACACGCAAAACCCCAACTGTTTTATATATTGCTATAAAAGCAGAAGACAATATAAAGGCAGTGCAACGCCAGCTAAACTGGTGCAGTTGACAGGTATATGGATCGAAAATATGCGGGCAATTAGAAACCTTGGCTAAAAAAAAGCGAGCACATACAACTCTCCAACTCTGCTTCTGCCTCCGCGCATCAGCAACGTCGAGGCGACCGGCRGCACGGCAGGAGTCCTCCGCCGCCACCGCCGCGGGGCCCGGCCTGCCCCGGGAGCCGCCCCCGCGCCCCGGCCTGCCCAGCACCGGCACCGAGCGGCTCTGACGGAGAACAGCGCGCCTTCCTTTTTTTTCCCCCAAATTCTTACTTTTTGACATTTTTCGAAATAGGCAGTCAGGGGGTTGAATGTGGGTTTGGAGGCTGTTGAGGCCAAGAAAACAGCGGGCTCGGTCGGGATCTCGGGGGCATTCTGCGCATTGCTAGCTTTCGGTTTTATTTCCTCCGCTAGTCATTTGTCAAACATATTGTTAGAAAGAGTTACAGCATCAAAAAATGTCAGACAAATACCGAAAAGCTTTGAAACCTTTGGTGATAAAGCAGAAGTAACAAGTGCAGTTACAACAGCTGCCTGCACAACTGTGTTTCCAGGGCAACAACTCACAGTCCTTACAGCTATGAAAAATCCTACACACCGTGGGGGAGTTGTGAAATTAGGGAGACTCCAGCTAAAATAGAATACAGAAGAATGGACTAAAACAGAGAAGCAGCAGGAACACTGAAATTATGAAACTCATGCTGCTTTTAACAGCAGCTGTCTGTCGGGCGACAGAGCCGCGGCTGGTCCGGTGCAGTCACGGCCCTCGGATCTGTCACAAGTGTTTCCTTGGGTGCCAGGCTGCCCGGTCGCTGGAGCCACGGGGAAACATTATTAGCCTAAAACTGACAATGCGTTTACTGTCACCTTCTTTAGTCGCTGGGTAATGGCACAACCCTCCCCAGGTTATTTGCTTGCTTAAGCAAGAAACTAGCCAATTAAGAAGCCAGTACCTTTTACTCCGTAAACATTTCAAAGAAAGAAAAAGCCAATTACTTTCCTTTTAATGCTACTGTTCCACTTACGTGACAATAAAGTGTTAAAGCTTAGGATTTAAAAAGCTAAGTTTGTCTTGTATGGACTCACTTATAGACATATTAAATTTAAACTTGCAAGTTTGCACACAGAACAACTTCAGCTTTTGCAAAGCTGCAGCTGCTGAATGCACACCACCGGGCTGGCGCGAGCCCACGGGCACAGGCAGTAACTAGGGCTGCTGTCACCGTTCCTGCAGCCCAGGAGAAGAAACACCTGCAGGAATTTCTAGTTACAAGTCGCAAGCTCTATCTTGCCACGACAGTATAAGCTAACTTGGTAGCAGAGGCTCATTTGTAAATAGGACAGGTATCTCTTAGTTGCACTGGATTATGTTTTCAGATATATATGTGTGTGTGTGTATAAATACATATATACGTATACATATGCACACACACAGAGATATATCTCTGTGAGTGTGTGTGTGCGTGTGAAAACCATAAACTGAGAAAAAATAACCTGGAGAGTTAAAACCATGTAATTAAACATCATCTCTTTTAAAGATTTAAATTGGTCATTTTACTGTCTTTAGGAGCTGGCAGTTATTGAAATGTTAACACTCACAGAACTTRACATATACAAATGACAGTCACTAAGTTTAATGTAATTTTTGATGTTCAACTCTTGCCTTTAAACAATGATTGTGTCCTCCAGTTAGTATTTGGCTTACATTCCCTTATCTTCATTTTTACACGCTTTTTTAACGCAGACATTATGCAGGGCATATTGGCTGTCTTGGATTTACCAAGTCCTAAACAGAGGTTAGCCTGTTGGCCTCTGGCAAGATTTGACTGACGTATTCTGTGCGAGCAGAGGGCCTGCCACCYGCGTTTCAGAAAACCGAAGTCCACAGGACTTGGAGGCCTTTTAGCCTTTCTCTGGAGAACAGAACTCCCGTTGGCGCCAGCGGCACGCGCTCAGCAATGAGCACGGACTCCGTTCTGCCTGCAAACWCCACGCTTGCCCTGCATTGCTAGTCTCACTGTGTCCTCAGCACATTCAGAGGTAGAACAGTCTGACATTTCCTAATGGTAAATTTTACATTTAAAAAGGTGTTTTAAAATACACAGGAATGTTGGAAGGTTTAAGACATTTTAATATATAGGTAGTGACCAAATTTCAAGTTATAGACTCCCTGCAGATATTTCTTGCAATAGCATATCAAGCCATAAGTAATTGCTGTCCATATGATGGTTCAAGTGTGGGTATTTGGTAAGAATTGCTAAATTAAAAAGACAATAGGCATTTTTCTTTCCTCTAAAGCATTTGAATTTGCAGTGTGAAGATGAAGATTAGGAAGGTGAAAAAACAGGTTATAGAATTAAACAAATACTTGATGCCTAGCACTGCTAGCTGGTACACAGATGAAAACGTTGCAGACAGGTTCACAGGCGCTGAACAGCTGTACGTAACAGCAGAGAGGCTTCTGCTCTGCTCCAGTTGCGTAAGTTCAGGACAATGTGACTGAAATCAGTGGAGTCACTTTGCATTTACAGAGATATCACATACACCTTTGCTCAGTGTTTCTGCAGAACCTTTGGGCACGTTTGTGTCACGGGTTTAGCTTTATGCTCAATCCCTTCAATTCTCTTCTCTAAATTCAAGACACTAGTTCTCTCATGGTTTAGTGGTAAGGGAAGCATTACAAATATTTGCTCTGCACATGGTTTGCATTTACTGCATGTTATAAAGTTTCCAGTTAAATCTTAACACTCCCTCCCTTCCCATCACCATTTCCTGCTGTTCACCAGTGCTCAGGACACATGAACATTGTACCCTGGGGATCGGGGAGCACATTTCTCCTCCCTAAGTCATATTTCTTATATAGGCGCTGATAAAAGACTAAGTGACAAACTCAATATCCAGATTCTACTGCCTTCTTTCATCAAGTCCGTATAAATAAGAGATGACTACAAACATCTCTGCAGACATACCTAGGGAATTTTTAGTTCAAGATCATTGTTTTTTTCTTTCTTATTTATGTGAGTAAAAATCAGATTTTGATTGTCAGGCAACACTTCACAAAGATGGTTTTAGACTGACTAATGTGAGCTGTGATCTCTTCCATAAGTTTTTCTGTTTGCATACATTTCCATTTTAAAAATGACATGTGAACCACACGGAATGATTCATCACTCCAGAATCATGGAAGTGGCAGAACTCAAGCCAGTGCTTCCAGCTTTCTCAAGCACATGTATTTTCATGGTTAAAAACCTTCAGAGGTATCTTCACTGCTGTATATATAGACATACTCTAGAGAGAAAGCAGCACAATGTATACATGCTCTGCTGAAAAGAGCTAATTTTCTCAAGCTAAAGAAGTGATTAGTGAATCTGCAGATTTTGTGAACTATTAGCCACTCTCCTCCATTAAAATATTGAAGATATTACATATTATATCATAATCCCTATAAATTTAGTGATACAAAAGCCTATAAAAAGAAACAAAAATATAAACTAAAGGGAATTTGCTATTTTTCCACAGTCTTCACTGTATCAATTTCTCATATGTTCATTAGAAATGGGATAGATTTGTGGATTGCAGGTGGACTTTGTTGTCCAGTTTCAGTGTGTCCTCTCGCCACTCCAGTCAGTACCCCTGCACTTTCACACAACGCAGAGATGAGCCTGGCCAAGCTGAAGTTAAAGAAAAAAATCCAGTAACACCAATGGCAGATGGTTTGGACCCACTCTATTCAGGAAGTACTGGCATTCAAAAAATATTAATGGACTAAAAAGCACCACCTCCCTCAACTGAGAATGCATTTTGCCCTTTCTTCTGAAGGTATTGTTAACAGCTCAACGTAAAGGGAAAATATCATTAGGCTCTTAGGAAATCAAAGCAGCATGTATATAACAATGCTTTTGTCTTTGATTATACAGCTAATTGTTCTCTACTTTCTAAAACGCCTATGTTTCTCCTATAGATTTTCCATGCATTATTTTTCAGCCACTTCTAGCAGACAACATAAACCTTTCTTAGAGTTACAATCAATAAATGAAAATATAAAAGTCTTTATTTACAGTAGCAGACAGTGGCTCTAATGCAGTCCTTGTAGTGCAATACATCACAGCTTTCCTTAGTCTAGGGTTTATTCTCTCTCTTGCACAAGTGCAAATGGGATTAAATCAAACCCAACACCTGGAGACTTTACAACCGTATTTTCCTATCCTAAATGAGTAGCATGTTGCTCTAACTATCATATAGCCAATCCATGCAACAGTCAAAAACAGTTTCAAAACATCAGGGAGCAAAGCAGTCGGACTGGCAAGTCCTCCAATCTATGTGACACAAACTTTGTTACATTTGGCATTTGTTCTTTTGTATTAACTAAGAACAATGAACACATTTTTAATGGCCTGTAACCTTCAAAAGGAAGAAACTCAACTTGTCTTAAATAAAGTAACAGTAACTATTTACAAAAATTTTAGAATGAAATAGCCATCATCTTTCCATCTGCACCTGCAGAATTTGAACTAGATTATATCCTAAAACCATAATTTCCATCATTCACCTGTGTGATATTTTGTCTATTTAATAGGTTTCCCTTTAATCTTTACAACTGCTGCAGAAATTACAAGTGCAAAGAACATTGATACAACATAAAAACAACATAAAAAACATTTTTTCCTCATACTGCTTTTAAATATCTAATAGATATTTAGACACTCTGTTTTTGTGGATAACAAACTTCACCTACATGCACGATAAGGCTGCGGACAAGAGATGGCTGAAATGTCATACACTAAAAAATCGTCAACAATAAAGACAGATTCTTAGAATAAAACTGACAGTCAGACATGAAAGATATAGGGATATTACAGGGAATGGAAGATGAAACTTGTTCTTTCAGCATCCGAAAAAAACCCGCTTCCTGAATATCTACATACCTGGTTTCTTTAGGAAAAAAAATTCAGACATATCCATAGGCATCAAAAAAAAAAAAAGTGAGATTATTTTTTGAACTGGGAACATTACAAAATCTTTGCACAAGCACATGGTGCATGCTGACACCAAAAGCAGCATTTCTCTAAAGCATCTAACAAGAACTTAAGGTGCAAGGACTGTGAACATGCTTCCTTTGCCTTTTCATATGGTATATTCATGCATACATATTTGTGCTTAGTTTTCTTTAATTTCAGCTAATAATTGTTCTTCTGAGATATATTTGGGATGAAATTATCAGGAGGTCTGATTTATGTATGTTGTTTCAGGGTAACAAATTTTGCCTAGCATGTACACACGAGGATATTAATAAGGAAGGGAATATTAATAAATTTGTTTTTGCATTATTCAGGGAAAGAAATGCATCTTAACTTTTTGTTCACTTAGCATAACTATGCAACTAATTGGTTTCATGTAGGGCATTATCAGAAAATAAGATGCCTCAACACTTTAAAAACAAAACGCCAAAACTCCCCTCTCCCTGCCTTCACAACTACTCTTCATTATTTTTAGCTGGTGAAATTCTGGTGAACTTCATGAAGTTGTAGCAAGCATGAGTTTTTGCATTTATGAAAAGCTGAATATCTTCTCATTTTCACCCTTTATTTGACCTCTCCAACAGAATGTCAAATTTTGGTGTATGCTCTAACACAAAGTATTTACAACTTGCACAAGCTTCCAAACCAATCTACAAGTGAAATACCATTTAAAACAGTGTACTTAAATTCAGGCTTCTCACTGCTATTGATATGGCATATTTTTTGTTTTCATTTATTATGACTGGACAAGAAACTAGCAGGCAAGAACCTGAACATTTGGAGTTACCTGAGCACTCCTTTGTAAATTAAAGTTTGTTTTCTTCCGTCTGTTTTAATATTTTCTGTATTGAAAATGTTGCTAGTTATATTATGAGCATGTGCTGATATTTCAGACAAATTATTTAATTAAAAAATATCAAAACAACAAAAAGGAAAAGTACCAATTAAAGAAGACATACACACTCAACAGTAACAAAAGAACAAAAACCCCCTACTTTAATAGACAGAAYAACACATACACAAACAACAAAGGAGCCTTCTAAGTAACTAAAGTAGAAAAACAACACGGGAATTTTTTGGAAAGTATTGCATGGTTCTCTTCAGCTTGGAATTCACTCAAGAAGAATGAATACACCCCGGAAYGGGAAGCCCACAGTGGTTCAGAGAGAAGATGGATTTCTTGAACACAACTTTCTAAAGAAAGTGTCACTATYAGCAATGACAGCATACACGCTCATGCTTGCGCACACAAAATAATGTTCTTTACAATGATTTAYATAAGATGTATGTATCAGACTTTTTTTAACCAAAATCAGTTTTAAAAACAGACAGACTAGGACATAGGTAGTACCCGGGCAATTTAGTATCCATTAAGCTCACAACTGCATCATTTGTAAACGTGGAAGATGATCTCTTCCAGAAGGTCCATAATGACAATATCAGACTCACACTGTTAACATAAAAACAACAAAGACAAAACAGCTAAAAATACATAAATCATGTATATCCTACCTAAAACAATTTTAAGAAGTTGTCTAAACCTATTGCTAACTTTGAGCACCAGGGTTGAACGCCCCAGTGAGCTGCTGCATATCTTCTATCCTTGTAACCATGGTTGCCCTTTATTATCATGACCTTCTGGCTTTCTTTGCATATAATTATTTCCTTAAGATTATGATTATTCCTATGGCTGTKGCAATCAAATACATAAATTTGCTGTAACCTATTTTGGACAAAGGTCCCTGCAGTGATTTTTCTAACATAAGCCTTTGTCTACTTTTCTGAAATTTTGCCAGCACTGAACCTCAAAGATTTCAATTTTCTTCCTGTCAGCAGCATTTCTTTCTCATGATTCACAATCTGGCTACTGCAGAGAAAGAATTGCACTTTTTACCTTGCACAATTCAAGTTTCCCAATTGTTATACTTGGAAATTATAAGAACTACCAACAACTGGTGGATTTAACTGAAAAGCAGCACAAACTAGTAAATAATGTAGAACAGCTTTCTGGTGTTGGATCCTAAATAACTGCATTAATTTACTGCCTCTACTGCCTCGATGACTGATGTCTTGCATCTCATTTTTATTAATCAAATCTAAATTTTTGACATATTCATGAATAGTCCATATTCTTTAACATATTTTTGTTGCTTCCAAATTGGTGACTGTAGAAAGACACTGTTTCATTCTTACAGCTGAAATCTATTACAGGATTTCAATCWACAGTAAACCTGTTTCACCATGCCAGGCCCTTCCCTTAGCCTACTGTCCTTTCCCTGTCACGCAAAGGAAGGCTGGAAACTGAGCACACACTGAATACCCTCCACAACCACTTACTTGCTCTTAATGATAGAAATTAACTGTATTTGTCATCCCATATATATATTTAGACACACACACACACCATCAGTGTAGCTATATAGGGATGAAATCCATAGCAAATAATGAATCCTTCTTCTAAGGATTCACTGACTTCTAAGCAGTCAGTGAAAAAATCTTCAATTGCTCATGCAATTCTATGCATCTTCCAATAATGTAATGGAGCAGTACCCAGACATATAAAAGCATTATTTTTAACGACTAAGACAATTTCCTCTTGTTAATCTGTTGCAGCTTCTAGCCTTCTCATACCACTTGTGGATCATTTTGCCTTTGATATCCTGACAAAAAGTATAGTTAATGTCTTCCTATCGCCTTTCCCTCCTGTTAGTGGTAGCTTTTGGTTGAATATTTGACACAAATTCCACTTCTTAAAGGCCCTTTCTGGATTGGGAGTCCTTGCCATGCTCGGAATAAATCCAGTCAGAGTTATTTGCCACTTCATAAGGTTTGAGAAGTTACAGAAATACAGYTCAGGCTCCAGCTGCCAGTCAGTTACAAATGCAGTTACTGAATACGATTCTCATAGCCGGATTCAAGAAAGCCCAATAAGATTTACATAAGAACTTAAATTTCTGGTCAGCTGAATAAACTTCATGGAATTAATGTTCCCAAATGTCCTGGCTCCAATTCTAGTGAATCAAAAACTTTTATGAACATGGGACTATATATGTCTATATATATGTATACAGTTCAGCAGTGGGTACATGAAATTCAGAATTTCACATCATTTAACAGAAGTTACCTTGYACCATGTACCTTTGAAAATTAGGATAATATTCTGACCCAAATTGTGCTAATGTTATATGTGGCATCACTGCACTAGTGAAATGCATAAATTATCCAAAAATACTATGTTAATGATCCATCTTTTAGGGAGTTCAGAAAATGGAAAAGGTGGGGGGAAAAAAAAGGTGTCATTATCCCTTAAAATTATGAATAGAACAAAATTCCATTACCTGTATAAGTTCCATTTCAAATTTTACTTTTTATTGTTTTGTATGGCTAGTATCTGAATTTGTGTTAAAAATGCATTCTCATTACCCAAATGAGTTTGTTCAAATACTTAATTTACTATACATTAGCCAGAATTGTGACAATAATGAAATACTCTTCTAATGAATTTTATAGACAGGAATGAAAAGGAAAAAAGTGCACTAGATCAAAAATCATGGAAGTATTTGAACAGCTGTAATGAACTCTTTGGGTCAACAAGAATTAAAACTTTGAGTATACCTTTTGAATCTCCTCCAGCCAAAAGAATGAATCTCTTTCAAAATTTTCCTATATCCTCCACTAGTCTGTGCACCTCGAGTTTACTATTTCCTTGAACTTGGTTATTTCAGGTTCAGCTGTGCCTTGACTCTGGTACTGTTCTTCTGTCTTACTGAAAGAGTGAGCTTAACTGTAGTATTTGGGCTTTCATAGAATTATGCCTCTATAACTTTTTTGAAAAACAAAAAAAAATCACCTTCTACCTTATTAGAGTTCTCTGAACGCCTTCAGCCACTGTTCATGCTAGACCCTCTCTAATTTCTCTTCAACTTAATGAACCTCATCCTAAATTAAAGCCAGGAGTATAATGCAATCATCACACATTTGTCTATGATCTGCACCTTTCCATGTAGTTAAAAACTTCAGATTTTTTTTTTTTTGTATTTTGGGAATGTCATTTCAGATCTAATCTTCTTTAGAAGCAAACCAATTTCATATAAGCTTCAGTATTGCTTTCAATAATYTTGTGTTGCATATATTCACCTTCTTTAACATTACACCCATTGCTCCCATCAAAATGATACACAGTTTGACATACAACCTTCCTGCCACTGTTTCCTGTTTCACAGTGTTATTGTCAGTAATAATGTTTCTGTATAAATAAAAAYGTGCCTGGTGCACTGAGATCTGGAAACTCACTGCTAATTGCTGCAGTATTAATTGCTAAGCCAAGTAGKGGCACCGGGAGATCTAACTGCTATCTCTGGAGGGCTGAAGGCACTGTCAGAGAAGATCTTTTTTATCAGCTGCTCTTTCTTTCTTTCTTTCTGGGAATGCAGTCTGTGTTGTTTTCCTGAAAACATGTAAGTGATGATAGTTAGAATACAAATAAACCACATGCAGTAGACTCCAGATGCTCTAAAAGAAAGCATACGTTAATTAGATTATGTCACCAAAATTGCTTAGTAATGACTATTGAAGGGACAGAAGAAAAATGCTACAATTGTAATTATAGTACCTGACAGACCAACAAATTAAGTACTAGATACCTCCAAATATATCAAGCTTTTCCTTTCCTGTCTTTCTACTAAGGCAATCTTTAAAATGCTTCACACAGATTCATGCATGTGCAGCATGACAAYTGATTGGCACAAGGTGATTTGTTTTCCTGAGTGATGCCAGTATGATCCTCACTCACAGTCTTTTATTGATCCTTGAAACAAATATCATCCTATACTGGATTCATTAGAAAGGCTCTCGCTTGTTAATTACCGCTCACTCAAATCTTTTGCTGTTTCATTAAGGTGAACAAATTGGAAGAATTAAATAAACAATCCATGTCAGCCTGCCACTGTGGCGCTCTCATTCCTGGTCTTTAATTCCCCGGAATGCCAATAAGGAAAGGGGTTTTTTCCTCTTTCTTTTTTTTAGCGTTTCTGACACGCAAGTCACAACAAAGTGGTGCAATGCACCATAAGAATTGACTGAATCAAGTTGGAAAATAGTCTGAAAGACTTGGCTGACTACATTGCAAATCCTTTTGGACTTTAGGGAGAGCGTTCTACCTAGCTGCAGATACATGTTTCATCAGCTTCTCTGCAATGGACCGAAAAGAGTTGTTTTCACTATTCACCAAGGAAGAGAATGGAAGACTAAACAGCAAAAATAATTTGTATGGAGATTTCCAAAATGAGTGGTATTAAAATACTTTGATAAAAACCATTTTAAAATTGTTTCTGCAGAAAAAGTGACTTTCAAATTGCCTTTACAAATAAAATAAGCATTTCTCCCTCTAGATGATCGAAACCTGGAAATCTGAAAAAAAGAGGAAAGTAAAGACAAGAATTGGGTATGACTCATTTTGTAAGGCTGCACGAGACTAGACACTGGAATTAGAGAACATTCCCTACAGTCAGAAATATCTAATATAAGCTCAAGACTCCAGACGATTAAGAACAGCCAGGGTACTTTTAACAAATGACTCCTTTACTCTGTGTGTTCTCAGGCTTCTGGAAATGTCTAATTCTCCCTAAGCATATTTAGCAGCTTTACCAGTATTAATGTAATGATTCCCACACCTCTTTTCATTGTGCTGTCATCCAATCACTACAAGATTTCCTTATGGCCCTCAGTGAACCACTGGAAAAATATAAAGCAGCAGAATTCAGAGGAAACTTCTATTTTCAGGATTTTTCCTAAAAACAGAAACATCTAAAAGTAATTCAGCTGCTGCTTATGTCCCTTTTTTTGCTGCTCTTATCAMTTCTTTCCTAGTTTACTTCCCCAGGATACAGTCTGCATGGAAAGAAACCACAAGACCATCTAAAGCTAACCTGCAATAAATAATGGACCAGAAATGGATTTGGACAAAAGTCCACTTTCCCTTTTCAAGGTTACCATACCCTATGTCATATTTACACCACAGAAGTAAGAGAGATGATAAWCTTAAAATGTACAATGGGTAGATTTTTGACATCTTCAGCAGACAGTGACTTTCTAAACCTATGCTTTGTGTTTTGGGGGTGGGGGGGRGACTCTAGTCTGCAGCAAACATCTGTCCTTTTTCAAAAATATAAAGTACAAAAATTAAGAATTACACCAAAGACTGCCATTATTTATCACTTCAAAGCTACAGGAATTAACAGTAATATTAACAAACACTTAAATGGACTGCAGACCAAAAGAGCACAACTACAACGYGCATTTGAAAATACTGATTTGCCATCTTCCCTTCCTCCTCTATCCCCCTTTCACTCCCCTTTCTCTTCAGTTTTCTATCTTCTTCTCGTCTTTATCTGAAAGGGACCTATCAGCTATTATGTGGCTGACTGGTAGTGATGAGACTGCCAAAATGTGACAGCCTTATCTACAGCACAGCCCTGCAAATTGCCAACCATTGATCCAGCAGCCTGTGCCAGCTGATCAGTGCAAAGCTGTTTTGATTTCTTTTCTTCTGGGAAAGAAATGAACTTCTCTGCCAGCAGCCACTGTGCTGCCAGTGCTATTCCCCAGCCAGACAAAGGGCCTGAAAATTAGAATTTAGTTAGATGAATTAAAATGACACCCCTTTCTCCTCACTTTATTTCTGCTATATTCCAGACGTTGCATCCTGTCCTGAAACATGAAGAAAAACAATAAGATTGATTATAATAATTTCTCTTCAGGCTTTATGTACACAAATGTCTTCCAGGTATGCRGTTTAGCTTTGCCAGATTCCCACAACCTTTTATGATAGGAGTTTTTCAAATCATTCTTTCTCTAAACCATTATTATAGTCAAAGTTCATTACTGAAGAGATTTCAGCTAGTTGTGCCCCATTACAAGAAGGAATAATACTTTGCCTAGTGTTTCTTCTCCCCAAATGATGCCTTGCAGGATCATTCGAAACAGCATATTTATTTATCTCTTGAACTCAAAGGAAGAAAACTCAAATCCTAAATATGYAATCTTATATTTCTGTTTTTACATCTACCTTCTATAGTTTATCTAAATTTGTCTCTCGGTCTATAATTGATGGCAGCTTTACAGAAAGAAGGAGCATGTGTGCACTTCAGTACACAGGGCAGGCTAGCAGTTCCCAAGAAAGATCAATAGGATCACTTCTTGGGCTAATTCACCTCAAACCAGGCATTTCTAGCYTCTGTCTAACTCTGCATTCTCCTCATGGACAGAGGTCCACATCCTAAATTAATCAGTGACTTTGCTGGATGAAATAGTAGCCCAAAAGGTAAGAGTTGATGACACTGGAATCAGAAGAAATTTGCAACAGAAGYGATCTGGCCTTACCCTTGAAGCTCTGATTCCCACAGTAATATACAGCAGGATTACTAAGTGGAAAGAATAAAATACAAATGATTTTGCCTCTCTTTATACCAAACTGCTGGTCTGAATTGAAAGATTTGTTACTCTGTTACTACCTTTTGTTTCTGAAGCATTTCTGTTTCATCCTCCCAAAGTTTTTCATTTTATATCATCATTTCCTTTCCTAATTATTTATTAGTTTCCTTAAACTTCTTGTGGCAGCATGTTTTTACTGGATTTAATCCTCTGCAAACACTTTCTGATCACATTTCTGTTTTCTCCTAAATTCCTGAAATGTTTCCTGAAGCTTCTGATATATTTCATTACAATATTTAAATCAGAATATTTATCAGCCTACACAGTATGTAGTGGAAATAGCAGTGTACTGGTTAAATCCTTCCCAACTTCCTGAGCTGAGGGTGGGAAACCCGTCCCCCTCTTGCCAGCTGCAAAAGATTTGTTGCCTCTTCACCCAATAYAAAACGTTTTATATTGATGGACATCTTCTGGCTCCAGGCAAGCCTGAAYCTCCAGATTTGGAAGGATAGGAAGTCACACCCCTCATTACATCAGAAAAAGATGCAAAAWATGCATCATGGCAGCTGAACTCTTCAGAGGAAACAGGGTTTGTCACACTTTATAACACTTCCTTAGACTGCTGTGTTACCTTTACTGAACTTCAGGGTATCGGATAAATCAAAGGGGACACAGGGAGCCCGCAGTCCACAGGGAACTGTTAGGTATTATTAGCAAAGCCTCCTGCAAACACAAAGCACTATACAAGTCATAAATTATGTTCAAATGTTTTCCATCTCCATTCCTCCCTATAGATTGGAGTGAGTTTTTAGCTTTCTGAAAATAAAGTATTTAGCATTATTGCAATGCTGTTCTTAATTCCTCATTTAGACGTTACTCATGCATCCCCCCTTCAAGCTTTAAGTCTTAATTACACTTGAAAAGCGCACAAAAATAAAAAGATACAGTACCAACAGAAAAAATGCTTGAAGAATGAAAAGTCATGCAGAAAAAGAGTGAATTGCTAGCAGGTTATTGTACTAATTTGCAAATGTAAGTTAATTCATATTGTTAACACATGAAGGAAATCAACTCCAACTTCCGCCAGTTCGCAGTAAGAAGTAAAGACTGTAAATCTGCTGCAGTGATACAAGTTATAATCCCTTTTCTGTTTGACCATGATGTAACACTGTATTGAAAAACATCATCCACRGTTCAATGAAGTGCTTGTGAAGGACTTGACTTTAAACACACGAGGAGCTGAAACTAGAATATCTAGCTAATCAAAATTAACCATGTACTTAAGTGCTACCTTAGATTAACATCATTTTATTAATTTCTCATCCTGATATGTTCATCTGCATAGTGGAGAAGCAACAGTTTATAGCTCCATGGGAATACCAAGGTTCAAATCGCTGCAACGTCCTTTGCTTTCTGGGGGCAGATGTGCTGGACTTTAATTGTGGGAGGAACTGCAGACTATGCTGGGGGGTTCACGGGTTCAGTCTCAATTGCAATTACAACTAACCGTTTGCTTCCACTTTCTTTCCACTACTTCTTGCACCGGTCTCAACCATGCAAAAATTTTTCAGCCAGGCAAAAAGCTCTTGTAAAAAAAAAAAAAAAATCATTGATCGGCTACAAGCAATTTCTCAAAGGAAAGATTCGGTCAGAACCAATGGCAAAGAGAGGAACAACAGAATTCAAGCCAAAATTTCAGCTGAAGATTTAACAGGCTATTGACAAAAACAGGCAATCCCAACTAATGGCAAATTACATAAACAGATGAAWGTTCATTTCTGACTGCAAGACTGCGTTCATCAATTATCTGCATACAAAATTAAAACTTGCTGACAGCCTGGGCCATGAACTTGCAAAAATCGTATCACAGAACTGAAGTATGTCATTGTACCCTTCCTGTCTTATTTATTTGGAAAGCCTTGCGAAGCCTTATTATACCAATTGTTCAATAAAATAACAAGACAATTAGAAAAATAAAATAATGGTGAGCAAGTTTCAGAGATAAGAGAGAATTATCATCAATCCATGATTTCAACACAAAGAATCAGAAGAATGATCCACTTGGTATAATTTTTAATGATTTTACGGTTTGGAAAAAATATTAGTAGTACAGACCAGAAAGAAAAGAAGCTAGAAGRATGTAAAATGGAGATGCAACTTGTTGTCTTTCTACTTGTTACAGTATTCTAACTACTCTCATTTTGCATGCTATTTTATAGGTAKTTACTGAAAATTACACTACTGCACAGTGTACATGTAACTTGAAACCTTTAAACACAACACAACTACTAACTGGGCATGAAGTCATGCACGAACTATGTAACAGATGACAATATCGTACTATAACAACATACTTCTAGTTTGTATGTCCCAGGGTGCTTTACAAAGGTAGGTATAACATTACTCTCCTTATGTTATGACATTCTAAGTCCTGAGCTGGTGCAAAATCCTGCAATCTGCTTCTGTTTGGAGCATTGATCCCAAGTAGTCTGCAACTAGAAAGAAGTAGGAGCCATTAAGCTTCACTAACACGTCAACTGAATTTCCCCAGTATTATATTATGGGAACAGAAAACCAGAAGCAAAGAAATAGCATTGAGGTCACTGTTTGCATGTGGGCAGAACAAATGTTTGTCTGTTAGAAGTTTCTATGAATAGGACAGAGAAGATAAAGGTACTGGGGTTGTAAGTCTGGACTTGCGATAAAATTATCAGCTAATCCTTCAGAGTATGAACAAGGGAAGGCATCTACACCAGCTCACAGAAGCAGGGACTTCTGCGTAGAAAAGTCAGACTGTGAGAAATATGTAGTGCTCAGAGTGGTGGTACTGAGCTGCCAAATGAAAAGTTGGTTTATTTTTCCTTTTATAGGCTTTTAAGAAGAAGGTGAATTGTTAGAGGGATCTGACCTCTTAGCTAGTGCACATTGCTAACCCTCATTACTGATCGGAGCACAAAGCCTGCTGAAGCTCTCCTGGACCACAGGATAACAGCCACAAAACTCACACAGGGCATATTTAACTACTCTGTTTAACTAGGTTGTTATAAGCTATTATTCCAGTGACTAAAAAACTGAGATACATTTCAGAAAGATGAATGCACCATCTACTCTTAAAACAGTAACAGTCTGTTCTCTGCTGAGGAAAACCTATTTAGGATGTTAACCTAGTTATCACATATTCATACAGATACCATTTTTAAAGAAAAATTGTATTAGTTGTTTCTAGTTTTCCTTCCCCTTGAAGATTTGCTACTGCCCCCCACTTCAGCTCTATAGTTGGTTAGAATTATTTCTCCTAAAATTCTGCGTTGACAACCTCCTCCCATCTAGAGCCAATGATGTCTGTGCTGGTGTGATATGTGCTAATTTGTTGCATCAAAGTGAGAAACAGCCTTGGGAACATCTTGTATTGTGGTAYRTACTAAYTTGTTACATCAGYGAGAAACAGCCTTGGGAACATCTGTGGGAACATCCTACAGCCTGTGGTGGGGGGCATGTACTCCGCCTGAGAAAACTGATTTGAGCTAGCGAAGCGGCAATGTTAGTTTAGATAGCCTAATATGGCACACAATGCAGAGGAAGACTCCAGCCTTCATCCCCACGACCACCAGAGGGCTGAAGAAGACCCCCTAGCAACAGCCGGCGCAACCGCAGAAGTTACAGGAAGTGCCACATATACCCGGGGCTGGAATCGCATATAAGGAGACTGTGAGGGGGGGGGGGATCGCGCGCGCCGTTGGTGGAGCAGGAGACTCCCCGGCCGCCCAGCGCTGTTTTGCTTACTTGTGACTTGCTCAATTATTTTATAAATTGGAATTTATGCAACCCGGCCCGAGTGGTTGTCAATTTGTCACGTTTACCTATAACACTGGTCTATTAATATCTCACAGCAGTTTCCATTTTCTTGAACCATAGTTTTTCATGAACTCAAAGTCACGCATTTTTCAGCACTGTCTACTAATCATTTTACACCCTGAAGCATGAGGATTAAGAATCTTAGTAAACAGTATCTTATGTAATTAATAGTTTTATTTACGTGCTGTAAATATTTAATCCTTTCCAAATCTAAGCTATTTAATTGATGAGGTTATGTTGTGTTAAATGCCACATTTCTTAATAGAGTTTCCATTTTTGTTCCCTTCTGAATATTACCTGAGATATGCAAGAAGTACACTAATGAGRAATGGTCTAGAATGACTTCTGTAGAAGAAAAACTTCATACATCATTTCTATCCAGTGGCTTGAAAGCAAAAGTCAACGGGGGAAGGCCAGAACATTGACACTGCAAGTGTTAAAATCCTGGATTTCAAACTAGTTGGTGTTCATACAGTCTCTATTGAGAGGCTGTTTCTTATTTATAGGCTAGAGGAAATTTATTCACAAGTAATATGCAGTCTATTACAGGAACTTTAAACCATGTAACAGAGAGTAGCTGAAAAATCAACTATGATCATGTTTTACCACAGTGAGATACTGTAAGTCAGTCTATTGTCAGGAAGAAGGAAAAACACAACACTTGCAAATAAATGCTAAGTTTTTACTTTAATTGCATTATATGTTAGAGCTGTGCAAAATCTGCAATTATCCCCAATATTACTTATTTGTACATGAAGCCATGGATCAATCTGTTACTTAAACAGCACTCAGATCCAGACCTCTACATATATTAGGCACCTTTCAAGTTCTGATGGCAATAAAGCAAAGGCAAGAAATAAGCAGTTTGACTCAACTCAGGTGAAACATGACACATATTAATAATGGGGAGGCCAGAGAATCTTAAAATTACAATGCTATTTGACAGCATAATGTGCACACAGGATTTATTTCCACCTTTGCCTCTGGAATATATTGAGTTTACAGGTCTTCTACTTAAGTTACCAATGCGGCTGCATCTGTTCCTCACCTGAGTAACCACAGTGATTCACTCCTTAGTCAGAAAATTTCTGCAAAGGGGCGTATTTGTCGATTCTCAGGAATAATGCCCAAAATATTCATGCAGGACAGAACATTCACTGTTTTAGAGAGGCCAGCATCGAGCACCCAAACTACTCATATCTTCTTGGCTATAACTCAGAATGTCATTTATGGCAAATATCCCAATCTCTTTGATATTAAAAGGTAATACCCTACTGAGTTGAACCGTGGTTAGAAAAGCCTGAAGTCTGAAACAGTCTAGGACTAATTTATGAGAAGATAATGGCACAATTTCTTAAGAACAACAGATGGGAAAAGGAGAAGGTTTGGGTACGGATGAGGAACATCCTTACAACTAGAAGTACTACAAATAGGATTGCAGAGCACATTCAGTAACATTCTGCATCCAAAATCAAGCTGCCTTCATGGTGTACCTGTTTTTCTTTAAGAGGCACACAATTCAAAATAACTGTGAAGCCAGCCAGTATTAACAAAATAATAAAATCTAAATCTGGTATTAAATACATTCCCCAGAGAAATAACATTTTGCATTTTAGCAACTGCATTTGCCTTATTATTCAATGGTTTCATAAGCTGCCATGAAATAATGGTAATTATTTGCCATAGCAACTCTAACAATATGTAATTTATATATGGTTCTGAGCTGTAACGATAGGTCGGTTTCATTAAGTAACGCAGCTAACACATAATGGAAATATCTCTACTTTCAATCAGATAAAAAGAAATGTGTTTGACAACAGGGAGACGTGGCTATTTGTCCCCATTTTGGAAAAATACTTATTAATCTGTTTTTCTCCAAATCAGTGTTTCTTTCTGTTATAGACCATATTAAAGTAGATTAAAGCATTTAGTTCAGCAGGAAAATACAAGGTCAGTAATTCAGACCATTGCCATTTTATCTTAAAAAGAACCCAACCTCAAGGGTGTTTCTGTATAATTATTTAAAGATATATGCCTAAAAAAAAAAAAAATCAGGGTTTTTCAGCCATGGCCATTAGTATGTAGAAAAACTTGCATTAATCCAGATCTGGTAGTGGCAAAAACAGGAAGAAAGAAAAAAAAGGAAAATAATGTAGAGACCTCATATTTCACTGAGGTCTTTCCCACTTAGGTTCAAATAACCCCGAATCTGCTCCCTGCTCCCTAGTAGCCCCTTAAAAACAAGGTAATCTATTTTATGATAAATGGGCTGGATAACCTTATCCAGGTGCACTTGGGTCCAGTTGCAGATTTTTTTCTTAGTTGCACAAGTCTGAATCTGTCCCTTGTGGTGGGTGGGGGGAAAGCTGCTAGCACGGTGCCAGAGCATATCACGCACACTGAGCGTGGCAAACCTGAGACAAATGCCCGGATTCCCTGCGAGAACCCATGGATGGAAAATGAACAACAAGAGTGGCAGACATTCAAAGAGCCCCTTGAGATTATGAAAAGGAAATAAAGGATTAAAGGAAGATAAAGGATTGGGAGAAGGAAGGGAAATTTGATGGGAATGAATGAACAGGCAAGAAAAAGAGAAAGCAAAAAGCAGGTGCATCCCAACAGCTCAACCTCAGAGACATATCCAGAAAAAGAGACAGCCAGCTTCTTGTGTTGTGTCCATTTTATGGGCTGAGAGCAAAGCAGTGGATCAGCAACTCAAGGACAAGGACGTGCAACAGATTTACTGAGTGTCTTTGGTAGATAACCTCCGTCCGTCTGTCCCATTCTGCCACAGAAATGTAGCATTTCATAGTCAAAACTTGTGATAGACTGTTCTCCATGTTGAAAACAACAACAAAAAACAACAGAAAACTGAAAAAGAACTTTAGGTGTTTAAAATTTGTATGAAGTTTGCATAAATCCAAAGCAAAATATGAGATGAAATTCAGAAGATTCAAAGCTACAGTACCCTTAATATAGCCAACATTAATCCATCAGTAAATGTACACAAGAGTCTACTGTATGTGCTCTATGGTCTTTTCCCGCATCAGATGAACACAGTCCTATCACAGTCCAAGAAGTCTTGCTGCCAGTCAAGAGTTTAGCTGAGTGTTGTATTATACTAGAATAACTGTTGTATTATACTAGAATACTTTAATCACCTATCCATTTGAACACTTTTAGCCCGAGTTTGATAAAAGCTACCTATGATCTGCAAAATATAACACGTCAGGCTTTTAGGGATGTCTGACACAGAATCCAAATCAAATACTGAGCTATCAAGTAACTCATTGCCAAAGCCTTTACAACAATGAGCGTAGTTATTAATGTCTTCCATGGCACACATAACAGTTATTTTGTGTATCAACAGTTAACAAGCTTTTATAATAGCAGCATTTTCTTAAGCCATTAGATCAATCTGAAAGGAAACGTCCTCYTAAAGAATCAGGCATTTCCACTAGACATTGTACTATAATGCAGTTAAATTATTTAAATGTAATTACAACTACAAGTGAGGCACTGCAGACACGTACCAATATTACAAGCTGACATGGTAGCAAAGTATAATGCGTTTCTTCTATGAGGTGTGCTATGAATGCTAAGAGTTTTTTTCTTCTAGACAAAGGAGTTTTTACACATGCCTATCTGGGCCCAGACAACTCTCATCTTTTTAATTCTCTTTTGTGACACTTTAACAGCTTTTCCTGTACAAATCCAGGTACAGTATGCCAATCAGAAGGGAGAAAAAACAACACAACAAAACCCCCCCAAAACCCAAAACAAAATCACAGAAATATTTTTACACTGCCTCCCTGAAAAAAAAGTAAATGTCACTCCACCTACAAAACCACTATGATGACAGTGAATTGCTTATGAAGGGAAACCCATATATCACTTCACTTCATGAAGCAAGTCCCTACCTACCCACTGAACTTCAAATTTATGCTATTTTATCCTGCTGAAAACAGATGCATTTTTCCTTTTGGTACCTGGTTAGTACAGGTGAAGCATGCTGACAAAAACATTTAAATAATGATTAGAAAAAAGAACAAACAAAACAAACAAAAGGCTGACTTTTAGTAGTTACCAGCTATTAAGCTGGGTCAGATTCTGGGTTTTGGAGGGGTGGGTGGCAGAAATGAAGAAATAATAAAGAGGAACAGAAAATAGACAACAGAGACTAAATAATCAGTATATTCAGTCTCCTGCTTGTATTATAATCAGCTCTACCATTTGTACTAATTCAGAGTGATTAAAGCAAAAGCCACATAGACGTTTGGACATTATTTTACYGTAGGCAACCCGTTTTAACATATATAACTCAGTTTAATCATTCAAGAGAAACATTAAGATCCACAGCAGTTAGAGACCAAGAACAGAAAGTCTAGATTTTATTTTAGGTATTTCCATGGGCTTTTGTGCCCCTGAAGAAGTCTTTGAAACAATCAGTGTCTCAGTGTCCTTAGGGAGGCTACTGATATGGATCCAAATGTTAAAAATCACTGTTTTCATTACAAAACACCTCCACCGAATATTCAATGCAGCATTTTCCTTAGACCTGTACTTCTAAAAAGATGTGATTATGTGGGACTCAGAGATTTAATTTAAGAGACTGCAGAAGGCTTTAATATACGAATCTTAATCAAACAAAAGCTGTAAAGCAAATGCAAAAAAAGCTCCCTAAAATATTCAATGCAGATTTTATCATTTTCAATCCAATCTTATGATCCCCAAACAAATGGGACTGCAAACGCTGGATAAAAAGTTCCTAACTTTACCAAAGGGATAGGTACCACCTATTAATTTATTTCTTAAAGATTTCTGATATTGATGGATGAAAGATGTTATATACTWCTTATACGATAGTACTAATTCAGAATTCCAACACAAAATCTGAATCTATCCATCACCCCAAAGATTTGAGAAGAAATAAAACAGAAAGGTATCTCCTCCTGTTATATAAAGCATATATAAATATATGCTGGTTTCCTAGGACAACAGCTAACTATCCTTCAAGGAAGGTACGACTGTGCTTGTCCAAAGCACCAAGCCGGGAGGCAGAAGAGCCCGGGCAGCTCTGCGGGATGCCCTCCGCGAGACACGGCTGCTGAGCAGCGCTCTGGGGCCTGCGGCGGCGGCCGGTCCCCTCCGGCCAGTGACGCCAAGCTGTCCGCTTGCCCTTGCCCGCGGCTCTCCGTCCACCTACCCTTTCTGACGTTGCGCTGAGGGGTCGCAGCTCCCGGGAGAGGTCGAAGGAAGGACTGCCAGAAGGCAAAGGCCGTGCCCAGCCAGCGTGCGCCGGCTTGATGTCTTCTCCTCCCAAAGCCAGCAGATGTCATTGTCTCCTAATCTGCTTTTCCTTATCAAGAGTGATATATTTAACTCAAAGATCTCATTCATAAGCGGAGAGAGTTGCATCATCCAGAAATATTCTTATTAGCTAGGAAGGAGGGAAATGGGTTGATTTGCCCCTTCTGCTCTTCCCAGCAGAYGCTGGCTGGTCGCGGGAGCGAGTCGCCGCGCGCACGCCGCCAGGTCTGCAGGCTCCCCACGCGCGTGCGCTGCCGTGTTCGAGCTCCTCGCACGCAGGCATCAGGCCGGACCTTGGGCTTCGGGGCCGCGGCTGTGTGGGGAGCGCAGGCACGCAGGAACAGCGCCCGTCGCAGCAGCGATCAGCAGCCCTTACGGTCTACAGATATCGCCCTGGTCTGACTGCGAAGGGGAGCTGCAAAACGGTCTCCATGCTGCTTTTAGTGGCGTCTTTCTCGAAGTGATAATAATGAGATCAAAGCACTTAAAATGGAGTTCATTAATTTATCATCTTTTCTGCGTGATAAGTACTCTTCATCCACTTAGCTGAATCAATGAATACAAACATGGGGTGCATAATCTCTTGTTGGAACAAGAGAAGCGAAATGGAAATAAAATGATTACAAATACAGAAAAGTCTCTTTTTAGGTACAAAATTTTACTCGTAAAAYAGAGTAAATTGCCATTGTCCATCCGCTGAATCTGACTTTGCCCTCCTATCCAGAGCACAGATTTTTCATGCCAATCTTTTAATTCATTTTTGTTTTCCGTCTCACAGAATTCAGTGGCTTTGATTTTCTCCTCATCATTAGTATGTCCCCATTGCCTTCACTGTGAGCTCTTCAATGTTTGTTTTATTTCCATATTTGAAATATATTCTTACTCAACAACAAGCAGAAAAACACAGCGCCACATTATTAAAGGTACTACAGAAGAAAAAGTCAGTCACAATCATTTACCAGTAACAATATAGTTTTGATTAGAGGCCAAAAAGCTGTAAAACCTTTAATCATGATTCACGTATCTGCTTTGTAAATAGTTGTCATTTTTAATACAAATGATCCTTCAGACTTCAATCACACTATGAGCTTTTTCTATAGAAATTAATTTCATAATAAAAATATATTCTTCTGCAATTAATGAACATGAAGAGGTTTACTCATTATCCCTATAATCATTATCATCACTTTAAGGACTTCATTAATATTGTTGCACTGTACAGCTTCCACAGGAGTTAACAACCTAGCTGTTGTTACTGTTGTTGTAGCACGTGGAATTAATGTTTTGAAAGTGGTGTCATTGGTAAAAAAAAATACTGCAGAAATCCCCCCTGGGGACATGCAGGAGCAAACCACAGGACTACGTGTCTAGGCATTGAACTGCAGGACCTGGGACCTCTCTTGTTACAATAACGTTAGCATAATTTTACTATAAATAAAATWGAATAATGAAAGTCTAGATTTGCCTTTGTGATTGAGGCAAAAAAGTAAGGTTCAAGATTTCTGGATTTCAATATACATTTTTTTCACTAAATAGATGTGTATGGATGCTGTCTACCACATTAAAAAATCATCAAAAATGATGATTTCAGGTGTATTTATCTTTCAAAACCAAAAATATTTACAAAATACAAAAATATTTATAAAATAATGTGAAATTCAGCTCTATACTGGAAAGCCATGTAGGATCTGTGAGCACCTCAAATTGAATGTATTTCCTAATATCTCTTAAAATGTTTCTTCCTAATGTCTCTTAAAATGGGTTGTGAAAGGTATACATGACTTTCTCTGGACAAGAGTGAATTGCCAGCTGCCACAATTCATGCTACAAAGATGTTTGCCAAGACTTTCAGTTCACCATTCCTACATGTTTCCAAACAGAATGAATTTGTCTTAGATAGACTTTGCTGCAGTTTTGATAAGAGGCCACCAAAAAGCCTGACACAAGATAACATAAAGACTAGGACTGAAATTAATGATTCCAATAGGATATCCAAACACCARATATGGGCAAGAGTTTGTAAGGTTAAATGATTAAATTTCTTTCCATTATTTAGGATAATGCTTTAGTAGTTCTCAACCTACTGCAATTACAGTGTCCACAAGTTKTTTTTTTTTTCTCTCTCTCTAATAATTTGCCTTAATTTGTCTCCAGTAAAGCAGTGGTGCTAAATGCTACATGAGGAAGTGAATATGATTTTTCCATCTCAGAGACATTTATTCATTTAGAAACTTCTATTGTAGTAGTCAGTCAGCAAGCATGTGCACGTGTGCAGTTCTTTCCTACATACAATAGCAACATTGAAGTAAAAACAGGCATGTAATTTTTCTGGCAAAATCTGTTACACCACCAAATGATAGTCTAATTTCTATTTTGATTCAATCAATATTCTAGCTTTGCTTTAACTCTGCCTATTTTAAATTGCAGACTTACATGGCCAACACAGCACTTAAATCAGACTAACTCACTGGGCTGTCGGGCTGAGCCTTGTTCAGCCGTAGACAGCTTCACAGCTAATCTCACCTAGGGTGCCATACTTGATTAATTGATATCAGAAATGCTATGAGAAATGATGCCACGTTACATTTAGTTCCTATATACATTTCAGCGCTCATCTCTCTTTCCTTTGTCCAAACCTTATCTTCATGCCCTAACACCGACTAGATCTCCAGTTCACTATGAAGCTATTTCTGCTGCAGTAATGCTATTAGAATTTGGTTATTTACACAACTAGAAGGATTACGTACATGCATTTGTGTTTATTGTTGAATGAGACAAGAGAAAGAAGCTCTAAAATGTAGAAATAAAGAAGCTGAAAGTCACAGTAGGTTATCATTAGCTGTGGTTCAAGCGTATTAAATACATACTTGAGAAAAAGATCATTAAGTAGATACARAGCCTGATAGGAAGACTGAAAGATTTTATATTAATGAAAGAGAATCAGATGCAAATGCCTTCCAAARGGTCAGTCTGAAACCAAACCTAGCTACGGTATAATCCAATTTCACATTTCAGAACATACAATAGTTTGTCCCAAGGATGGGAACCAATATCCTTATCCTCTCACTGTGAAGACCTGGGAAGACTACATATCCTGTAACTATTCTGAAACAATAATTTAGTAATTTGGTTTTTGAGCCTCCCTYAACTAATCAGGGTACAAACAAATGCATTGATGAGAATTAGTCCAAAATTTATTAGTCAGTATAAAGAGTGTGCAGCAAATGCCTTCACATCAGAAAAATTTGTAAGCATTAAGGTAATTCTTCTTCCCATATATACAGACATTTACAGCTATAGATGTTCATGTATACAGACATGTAGGCTAAGATTTCAAATTTACTTTAAATAACTTCATGATCTGAGTATCCTGGGCATCCGAAAAACTTGAAGTTAATTAAGAGTAGTATCACATCGCATTCACACAAAATGTTTTCCTGTGCAGCAGAGTTTGCAACTTAGAGAATTAAAACATTTCTGATTCAGTTAGATAGCAGGTATTTTAGCTCAGGCATCATTTTTTTTGAAAGAGTTAAGCAAAAAAGCTTTCAAAAGTCTCTTGTACTATCTTTGGACCTTTTGATATTGTGCTTCACCAGCTACCCAAATTATTTTCAGCAGTTCAGTATGTCTCACTGGGGATTTGAAATTAAATGTAAAATACAGTACCTGATGTAGAAGTATAGTATTTTATACACAAAACTACTGAGCAATAGGTCTCTTCTTGCATAGTATTTTGGAGAAATCACAATGCATTAGTAACATGCAATCCAAAAGGAAAGTATAAAATTGATAGTTTAGAAAATATCCTGTGCAAAATATAAAACCATATTTATAAAAGAGAAAAGTTTCTGTACACAACTGTCCTAAAAACTTCTAGATGAAGGTGAACTTTCACCAGAAGGAAAACTGCTCTCACTGTCAATAATATGCTAGTGTTTGCTGCAGTCAAACAAGCACTTAGAAAGCAACCATAGTTTACTGCCAATATAGCCCTGGGTTTTTCATTCTAACATTTTATGAGGACTAAAACACCATTTGAATGTCAAAGCTTTTGATTTGGTGAAAGGTTATCAAAGACTCTAAAAGTTGATACATATACAATGATCTTTAAAAATGTTTATATATGTGTGTGTGTATGTGTGCCCATGTGTGTATACATATGTATATATACACACACACACACACACAAAAATCAACCTGTTATTTCAAACTAAATATCTATAGATTGTGCACAAGAATGTATACAGGTATGTTAAATATACAGATTAAATGCGTATTTTCACAAACTGTAGAATGTTTTCTCCTAAAATGTTCCCATGTCTAAATTTTCCCTCTCCATCATGATCTACATTCCCTATAATACCTCAATGTGACTCAATAACTCCATCAACAAATGGAAATTAAAATGTATTGATGGAAAGATAAAATAATTCATATTTTATGATATGCTTGAGGGTATTCAACTGAAAGGCCTTAAAGAAGGTCAAACCATTCTAATTTCTCAAATCTTTAAACAGGTAAAGAAACAAGTATCTGTTGATTCTTCTTTCACTGGAGATTCAGAATACTCACATCAGCAAAGATGTCAGAAGTGGAGTTGAACTCTTGCTAAAAAAAATGGTATCAGTTTACTAGACAAAAAAAATACAATTTTCCATTCAAAGAAGCACAAAAACATGTAAGGAGTGACATGCACATAGACTGAAAAAGAAAGAAAGAAAAAAAAMCACTACATCAAGACTATCAGACTTTTCAGTATCTGAGTTTGGTTATCCTTTTCACACTGCCAAGGATACCAGAACGGAATTAGAGTTATGGGTACTTTTTTGCAGCTAGCTGCAGCACACGTGCAGTGAAATTTGTCTCCCAGGAACAATTAATTCCAGCGAGCCCATGATGTACACTGATGTGCATTTATCTCAAAGGAAAACAATTTCCTGTACTGCTCTCTAGCTAACTGGAGAGTGGACAAGTGGGCAGATTTTATTCGAAATATGGGATAAACCTTGTTGCTGTGGAGCATTTATTTTGGTATCTCTGCAAAACCATTCATCACAGCAGGAGAGGTGCTAACCCCATTGTGTTAGAAAATAATTTGATTCATGGCACTTGATATGGAATCATCCTGAAGTGACAAATCAAGCTTTAGGCACTGCATCAAAAGCTGTAAATGGTGAAAAATGTATTTGGAAGCATAAACTGCATCTTGCTGGGCAGGAATATGAAAGAAAACCCAGATTAAGGATATGATACTTTAGGTGACAGGGCAGTGTGTCAACCAAGTGACTCCATGCTTTTGACACCAGCCTTTCAACTCAGAGGTCTTGATTTCAGGAGGGACAGCTAAAAATCAACTCAGACTGAAGAAAGCCACGGTATTGGAAGTCATGGGACAACAATGCCTTCCTACTATGATTTTTACTGAGGCATTTTCTACATATTTTGCCAGCAGTGATTTAAGATCTGCCATTGGCACCTTCTCTCTTCTTCAGAGAACTCCCTCCATACAATGCTGCTGATGTTCAACCCAGAACCAACTAGTTCAATTATCCCAACCATTTTAAGCTACTAATACAATTATGGAAATTTTACTTCTTTCTCCAAAACACMACTCAACATAGAAACACAAGCTTTCTCTCAAGGTTCTTTCACATCTCTGCCTGCTCTTTTCCAGAAGCCTAAGATGTTATGAAGAGAGCTGTTCTTCACAACCCCTCGTTGACCACATAGCACTTCTTAACTCACACCTGTAATCATCGGAAGTAACTGTGTTTTTCTTTCTCAACAAAGTTCTTACAAGGGAGTAAAAAAAAAAATTYTGTAAAATGATGATAAGCAGGGTAGCAAGGGTAATTTTGTTTATATATTTTTTCTTAYGGTTGTATCAGTTCTATTGAGCTGCTGCTGAAATAGATGTCATGATTTTATTAGCTACAGCTATACAGGGAAGATGCAAAGTATTTATTTTGCAAACCTTTGAAACTCATAATGAATGTGRTGATTAATTTAAAACTATGTTATCTACGGTCATTATTCTACAAGAGACTTCATACAGGCATAGTCAGCAGCCTTTTGCATGTATGCAAGTCATGTAAGTGTGCCTTCATGGACCCCTTTGAAATCTAACCCATTAATATACCCATGCAAAGCTCAACTGATCATGGAGGATGTTACCGAATGCTTGTGTCAACAGCAATATGTTCATGGACCCACAGTCTTCTACAATATATTTGTTGCTAAGTTAACCTTACACTCAACAGCCAGTTGAAGGGGAAAAAAAGGAACCARCATTATCTTCATGGACTACTCAGTATCTTTGGATGAAATAAAAACACAAAGCTAGTAAAAAGTGGCTGCACATTTAAGATAAAATATTAAGCTAAATGTCCTTTGTAGTYGAACAGTTCCCCACCTTTTTATTCTTTGCCTTAATTTTTCAGTACCAGCCCTTAGCTTCAACTTGTTAGAAATTAAGTTCTCCTTAAAATATCCAATCTAAAAGTATTGAGTGAGATATCACAAACAAGGGCTCTTGGGATTCAACTGTTCCTGAAGACAAAATTCAACTGATTTCAGGTATCATTTTCTTAAAGATCAGGGTATACATGATGCCTTGTCCTCATGAATAGGACCAATTTCTGGAGAACCAAAACACTGTAACAGTCTTGGTGCAAAAGACAGATTCATTGATCTGGATGCAGGTGATAAACCCATTTCAACATATAATAAGTTAAGCACTTGGTTTAGACTCTAATAGATTCTTTCATACTCTGTCTTCTTTGATCCCAAGTATCCTCTAGCTACTAACCTTGAAGGTAGCACATAGATTAAATTCAGAATGATATACTTAAATAAGTTGCTGTTAGCAATGTGTTATCTTGTGACACTTGAGTCTATGAATTCTTTCAGTTGTCAATGACAGCTCAGTGATAAACTTTCCCTCTCAGCCATAATATCCCCCAATGTACCTTATTTTGCCATTTGCTTTTATGTTTCACAAAATGCCATACAGATAGAAACAAATAGGAATATATTGTATCAAATATTACTCACTCTAGTGTTTTCTTAACAATGACACAGACCACAGATAAATTTGTTTCTTTGGAAAATACAAGAAAATCTCCATGAACCAAGTTGACCCTTTTTAGGCTTAGACCCCTAGAACAGACTACATTCTGAGACACATTCTCTCCCCATATTTCTAGTTTTACAAAAATGTAGCTTCATATTCTGAAAGTCTGAAGAGTTTTTTTTTTTTCCCTCCAGAAAAGACTCCATTGTGGCTATCCTTCCTTGGCTGTTGCTTTCCTCCATTAACACCCTTCTGATCAGAAAGGTTACAGAATTAGGAAGCTTTTCTAAAGCTGGCATTGATGAGATCATAGAAAACCATGCAAAAGACCCATTAATTAAAACAACTGCCACAGAAAAATGTGTTATGCTTCTTCAGTGTGATCTAGCTGATCCAAAAAGAATTCTCATGCCATCTAAGCTCCGTGTAAAGCATAAAAATAAAAGACTATGTTGAAACGTATTTACAACACAAAAGTTTTAGCACAAGCTTAAGCATTTTTTTTTTTTATTTTCCTCAGAAAAAGAGGAGGAAGAAAAAAGGATACAAAATCTTTGGAGTACAGAGAAGACTATCAGTATTCTGTAGCTCATAACACACAGTATATCATGTGAAGCACTGCAATAATGGTGCAGTTCTGATTCTTTACCATTAAGGTTAAAAAAAAAAAAAGAAGAAAAAAGCAATAATATCATTTTCTGCCAGCAAAAACAAGAAACATCAATAATTCAGACATGTTACATAGTTCAGGGTACAATAAATATTTTCTTTGAAGAAATCTGTCAACCCCACATCAGAAATTTTTTATGTAGCATAGAAGAAATACTATATGTACATAAAAGATTTATTTCAACAGGCCATTTATTAAAGTGGATCAATAATCCCATTTATTGTTTACTGTTCCTCAACCTCTCTCAAGAATTTAAGTGGTGGTCTTAGCGTTCGACACATGCTCACTCAAGCCAGATACCTACAGCACGCTAGAAACAATCCAGATTCTTTGATAACTCAATTGACTTAACCAGGGAGCTCTTTCTCTGTGATGTTCACACATACRCACCCAAAGTGGGTATCTTCTTTTTACAGTGCAGACTATAAGAACATGTATGATCCYTCCCAGATGAACCTTAAGGTTTTTTATGGAAGCCCAGTGCTCTTCATTTTTTACACCGTCCATCTATAACATCAATGTAATATCATCCCTTCTCAATGATTTTCAGAACACGATTCTATTAGATTGTGAGAAAAATTATGTATTACAGAGAAAAGTACAAAAGAAAAACCTCTAACAAAATAAAACAACTTATGAGTGAATCATTCAGCAATATTTATACTCTGAGATCTCCTCCTGGTGAAAGCCTTCCCTCTGGAATACTGACTGACAGTCACACAATTGCATGAAAAGATAGAGCTTTATAATTTCCAACAAGTATCTCTTATTAAAAGCAACAACAAAAAGCAATAAACCTACATAATTTATAATTTTAATATTTCCAAAACACCTCTACATTATAACCCATCACACTCTTACTGTTGCGGGAGCCAGGCAGCAATGCTCATGGGAGGGACGGGATGCTCTGGTTGTCGCTCCGTCGCTCCGTAGATACTCCAGTGGAGCACCGCAGAGCCCTGCCGCTCCCCGCCGGCGAGCGGGGTCAGACAGCAGGGCTGTACGGGCGGTGGGTCCCCGGGAGCCAAACTCACCCTGCMGCTGCGCACTACGCACCTCCCTTTACCTCCTGTATCTCAAGCTGCACGTYCCTGCCCACCTCTCGTGCTAGCCCTGCTCGTCTGACCCTTTCCTAAGCCATTTCGGCACGCTAGGCTGGTAGAAAGGTTAGCGTGGTCTCCTTGCCCTGAACAAACAGTCTTCTGCTAGTTTTAGTTCAGTCATTACCTCAGTACATGCAACAGCATACAAACTCCTTTACCCATGTTCCTCTCTCATTGGAAAAAAGATAAAACCAGTAACAATCTCTTAAAACACTATTCAAACACTAGAACTACAACAGCAAAGCTAGGAAAGTTTTGCTCTTCGTTAAGCAGCACAGGTGAGGTTCAAACTAAATATTGGTTATTGGAAGCTCTCAGAACTGTAGGTAATCCTAAACATCCAAAAATACAAGTGTAAGATTACTACCACTATGATATGATTTACATTAGGATACACTCAAAAGACTAACTGCAATCACACAAATTGAATATTTTACTTTTAAGTAAGCATACACACATGCAGAATCCAATTAAAATGTAAAAGAGCTTTGCTCAACATACAGAAAATAGGTGTATAAATCTGAAAATCAAACGGATGCAAAAAAAMCCCCACAACCTTTAGTATCAGCAGGGTAATAGGAAATTATTTAACAACAACAAAAAAAGAAATTAGTGAATGGCCTGAAAGGATTGACAAAATTTATTCATTTGTTTGGCATCAGCACCCAAAGAGCAGCCAAAAGAGGTGGCTGGAAGAAGAGATACCTATGTTCACTTTGACACTGGTTTCAGCCTGTTATCGGTACTCAAAACATATGCCACTGCTCACCCACACTTATCAAAACAATCTCCATACACAGTTTGCACAGATTTCTTCTCCCCCTCCCCCCCAAAAAGAAATCCACACAGATCCAATATTACATTAAAAGCCTAATAAAGTGGACAGAATTACTATGCACAACTACTTTGGCAACAGCACTGAAAGTACTCTGGGCTTTCCTGGAACAAACTGACAACTTCAAATGTAGTTATTCCACTCAGAAACATACTGCATCCTTCTTCAGTAATAAATGCATTGCTGTTGGCAGTGTGCATGGGGYAGGTGCCTTACAGAGAGACAAAACAGGGGAGTTTTCTGTGCTACTTTGCAGTGCCCTGTTCATCACCTGTTCCGTCCACCAGGCTTTGTATTACATTTTTCTCCATCCTTCTCTCCAAGTTAAATTTGTCGATACAATATCATAGTTTCAATATTTCTATTATTAAATCTATTTCTATTTCAATGTTTCTATTAATAAACCTGTTATTTAATACAATTAAATGAGTACAGGTAAATTGCATGGACCATGTTTATGGCTCTTCTCATTTTTCTCCCCTTTTCTAGCAACGGTATTACTAAAATGAAAAACACATCTAGTCTTCTGAAGCCCTCTGATAAACACTACTTCAGAGTGAATTGTTTCCTTTATTATATATGTGTGTGTATGTGTATTTATGCATGTGTGCAGTAAAACTCATGTCTATATCCCAAATCAACCTGGGTAATCCCACAGAGACAGTGGAACATGCTTTTCTTTCTACATATATGTATAATGCTGTTATTGAGTCTACATCTAGCAATCAAAATGTTGGTTGTCCTCAGGGATGAAACCCCATACTTCTAGAGATAAAGAGCTTCTAAAGCTTGAGCTACTGGAAGTTCTATTCTCTAGCTGAAAGTTACAGGAATCGTATTTTGGGGTAAGAAGCAGAGTGAAACGGAGCATAAGCTATGGAAATACAAGTCATATGGAGGAGTAAAACTGTATGTTAACTGCAGAAACACCTCGTCAAGAGATTTTTTTAAAATATAGTAGAAAATATTTAAACATTAACAGCCAGAAGTCTAAAACAAACGGTGTTGGATAAAACCTCCCTTGACTGTAAATATGTGAACTATTTCCAGCTCACGCACTCATTTTAGACGGCTGTACAGCTGCTGCCTAACAGGTAGGTCCCTGGGCATCCTGCGCTCTGCGTCCTGGGAGCCGTACTTGCCTGGAGAACAGGAGGACCATTTGGCAGGAAGGTGGTGCTCAACGGGAGTAAAGCTGACAGAGTCTGGGCAACACCTTCRCTTCACTGCTCAGGATGGAGAAGTTACTTTAATTGCAGATGACTGAATTATCTATCATCCTGTCTTTACAAAAATATTAACATATACACAGCAACACTATTTGATCGGTACTTCACTACTTTTATAACACCAGAAAGTTCAACTGATGATTTTATCTTTTTCCTAAGTCAGGACTGCATACTGAGTCAGAACTAAACCATGCTGTAGCCTAGCTAATGCATAAAAGAAACATTTAAACATTCATTAAACATTTTTTAAAAAGTCTCTCTGTAAAGGGAGATATATAATCATCTTTTTGACTTGCTATTTTACACAAAGATTTGCCATGTAAATGATAGCTGATGCCCAGCCTCCAGGTAGCTAGATTTCAGTAAAGCATTAGGGCTACTACTACCAATACGGTCAGCATCATGTGAAATTTATTACAGCATTATACACCTACAAGTTGCACTGGGGCAGTTTCATCCATTGAAAATAGTATTTTGGCTACCTGATGTGTCAGCAAAAACAGGCGAATCTTATGAATGCCTAATTGTATTGAAAAATTTCAAGCATTTCAATTATTTGCACTTAAACACTGTACTAGAAAACATCCAAACTACAGAAAGAATCGTTACTGTATGATTAATACATGACACCCAAATCTACAACACACACCTATACGAGGCAGTCTAGCACCATTTCATCAGTCAAGCATTTGCATGTCAGAAATTGCTAAGGCAGACCAAATGTAACGCCTGATGAGAGCTGACAGCCAAGGGATTAACAAGAATAGAGACAAGTAATTCCACCATAGATTTTACCTGCCACTGACACAGGTAGAAGTATTTAATGAATTATTCCAGAGAGATGAGAAGAGTGACAGAGTCCTCCACCTGCCATACAGCAGCGCAGGCACCATTTGATGCCACTTGTCACCTGTTAGCATCCTGGATAAATCCTAGATGGGATTGCTGCATTGCTCTCCTAGAAACAGGAATTAGTTTTAAGCAGGTGAAATGCAAACTGACTTCACCGTCCCTCATGGTAGGATWTGGATACTGAATATGGATATAAGCCCATTTACTAACAATACTTTGCATTACACCATTACGCTTCTTTCTGAAGACAATGGAGAAACGATTCAGTGACTTGTTCAGGAATATGTAACAACCCCCTGACAAGGACCCCAAGCACTCGGACTTGCTGCTATTATGTTTTCCCTGGAGGATCACCCTTTCATTCCCTTGGCTATCTGTGTGCCTTACTGAATATTCATTTCATGATTCATAGGACTACAGCAGTTTTTAGTTTGCCTCTGGATCAGAGATAAAATTTCTGAATAGAGCTTTGTAGCTTGGAGTGTTTAGTTTTCCTGTACCATCATTACCGAGCTAGCTACCCACATCCTAGGACATCAATTCCAGACAGCCTGCCAAAGATCAGATGAGATCCAAAGGGCTACATTCATTAGCTGCCAAAAAAGAGCTGGGGGGAAGGGATGGAAAATTGCCTACATCTGTGACAGTGGAAAAAAGAAATACAATGTAGTTAAATATGAAAATACAAGCAAATATTTACTCCAGTTAAAAAATGAGTGTAGCGAACCAAATTTTATTTTCAAAATACAAATAAGCTCACTGAATATTACACAGAACAAAATTTTGAACAAAGTCTTGTATCAGCACTAAAGGCATACTGTCACTAGATATTTAGGTAACACTTTCATTTGCTTATGTTTGTACTGTTGTTTTTGTAGTGCTCTGCTCTCCCAGGAAGAACGAGAACCACTTCTTTCGATTGTTCCATTAYGGTGCCTGAATATTCTCTATTGTCTACAGATGGAGCTGTATATTAAAATAGTTGGGTTTGTACAAACAGCTCAATCAATGTAACACAAGGGTTAATCATCATATTCATATGCTTGATTTCCTGTAATTGCTGTGGAGAAAAACAGGGATTTTGAAACAAGACCCCTTTCAGTTGTGTGTTTTTCAATCTCCTGAGATACTTGGGTCTTGAAAGGAGTAGAAAACATTTTATTTTCTTTTATTTTCACTAAGTAGGCATCCACCTAAGTATTTTGAATGAAGTATGAGAGGATCTGTGGCACAAACCTGTTTCCTGCCCTAGGTTTTACTTACATTCCTTGTTYATGTTATGAACACAAACTCTCCTTTTWAAAACACCCTTATTCTAGAGATGCTTTCTTTTACAGCTTCCATCTCAAAAGATGCATTTGATTATTGTGTGCATGTGTATGTTGCTCAGCCAGCAGCTGTTCAGTCTATGCCACTAACTCAGCATCAACACAAGTGGCTGTACGTTAAAGCAACATACATTAAAACCTTTATCTGCCTGAATTATTACAAAACACAGAAATATAATGGTTTTCCCCTGTGTTCTGTGTGCCCTTATAGGGTTAATCTGAATCATGTAACCTCACCAGTAATAAAGTTCCTGGAATTTGAAGTAAAGAAAGCAATATTGCTGATAATTGCTGTTGCTAGCACACTGTTAACTAATACAATTTTACCTTGTTGAAATAATGTTTGTGATCTTAAATACACATAGAAAGTTTGAGGGTATGATTTATTTCTTATACACGCTCTTGAGACCATATCTACAGTTTAAATATTTCTTCTCTACAAAGTTATTTTAACTTTATGTAAACCTTTCAAAAGGGGTTTCAAAAGCCATTTGTCATAGTGAGAGAGATGTAGAAGAACACAGAAGCTTTATTTTAAGCTGTTACTTAATAAAAGAAGGGTTTAGTCCAAAGAGTAGGTCCATTGGTACTTCAGAGAGTAAATAAGGAGGCTAGTTTAAAAGAGAACAGGAAGCATAGACTTTGCTTGCCTAATGGTTTTTGCATAAGTCGAAAAGATGTTTAACATTATGTTTGGACAAGAATCGGTGATTATTTTTATTACAAAATAATGTATTAATTTTAACTTATTTTTATTACGTTTTCCAGTATCAAAACATATAACATTTATATAAATCCTGTAATAGAATAGAAGTAACCAAGAGGGCACCTTTTCTTTTAAAAGAAGTTTAAGGATTGAAAAGGCCATTTAAAAATTGTTTTGATGTCAGCGAAGCCCCAGGAACCTGCCTACCCTTGGTGTTAGTACAGGTGGGGCCTCGCGCCCCGGAGCCCCCGGGAGCTGGTTCGGAGCCCCGTGCTGCCGCCGGCGCGCTTCCTCCCCTGCAGACTAGAGCTTTTGACCCAGCAAGAGCGATTTCTTTCTACGCTCAGCACAACCCCACACATGAGCCCGGGACCTCCTCTGCCCGAGCGCACACTGCCCCAGGGCTACTCAAAAGCGCCCCGGACTCGCTTCCAAGCTCATTCCAAGAGGAACCGCAGGATCATTCAAGGAAACAAAAACTTTGGGGAATCTTTCAGCTGCTCTATCCACGAACTAAAGCAAAAAGGGCCTCGTGAAACAGCACACAAAGTTCTCCAAAGGCACCCAGCGGTTCCCAAATGCACAGTGCCTTGGAGTGTATTTCAAAGGAAACTCCACACAGCAGAACACCTATCCGAACAGCCCTGCGCAACGCCTCCATCTCCTCCCTCCCTCACACCTAGTTCTTTCACTTTGGTATATTAGCTCAATAAATTCCCTTGCTTTAAAAGAGGATGTAATAGGGAGCCTTGCTAACCACAAAAGTCCACATAATTAAGATCTAGCTTCCTATTTTACAAATCATTTTGACAATCCTTAATAGCTACTTAGCAGAATAACAGCATAAATACTACTTTTATAAATAGGAATGATCTATTTAATACCTTTTCCTTTATTAAATCATTTAATATAATTACAGAGGAAATAAAATTTCCCTAATTTGAAGTCATACATGCAACTTACACACTTGAAAAGTTTGTTTGACTTGGACTGAAATATGTACAAGGCCTGGAGGATCTGCCCTATAATAACTACAGGTTTGATTCCAGCTCCAGACCTAGCTACGTAGAACCATGTTTCACAAGTCACTTTTGACCCCAAAGAGAAAATTACTCAAGTTCTGTCCCAGGTATATACTGAGAGGTGAAACTGAGTCCAAAATGGAAGCAAATCAGACAAGCAGTGATCTCCTGCTGYGGTATGAAGCTATGAGACGGTTAGTTGAATACCTTAGGATAAAAGGGTGCAGTTTGCCGCTTGCAGGCAAACAGGAAAGCCTGCGTTCAARCATATGCTTCTGCAAACGCTCACACGGCTCTGCACACCTTCACGTCTGCCACGAGCGCACCCACCGCGCCGGCGAGGGTGGCCAGGGGCAGGTGGCGACTTTCGCCTCCGCAGCTACTGAGCTCCTGCTGCAGGTACCCGCTCGCCGCGTCCGCTGAGAGCCCCTGCGCACGTCCGCCCCTGGCAGCTCTGCGCGGGAAGGAACGCGCTCCTCCGAGAAGCCCYGGCGGCTCAGCTCCTGCCACCTTTCGTTTAGCACTTTGGTGAACACTCTTATGCAAGAGTGGTCATTTGCTCAAGGCCTGAGGGCAATTTAGTTTTAGACATTACTAAGAAAAAAAAGCCTCCACGCTGAGCAGGAACCTTTCCACCTTTAGATCTGGAGGCCAATTTAACTAAGAGAACTATAATTTTTGCTTGTAGGAATTTCACCTCTTTGAAATAGCTAAGAAAGAAAAAGAGTCTCAGAGGAACAAAAACTCAACATTCTCTATAAAGGTACTCCAGAGCGAGTCTTGAAATAYCTGTATATATTTACCCACACATATACACATTTATTCCTTAGGTGTCTTGCATAAAGGCTGCAAAATAATTCAATCTTCCTGAAAAACAACTCAATCTTCTACACCCAGATGCTATTTTCAGTAGACAAAAATATGGTGAATATGTGCTTATTTGTTGCGTTATTCATTGCTCTCTTCTGTAATGTCCTTGCTCTGAGAAAATTGAAACTTGTATTAATTAAGGAAAGTTCATTAGTTCAACCGATTCATTAACCTTTTTTGGAAAATGTACACTGAGGACCAAATTAATCAGCATTCTGAAATCAAGTCACAATCTATATCCCTATGTATTAATTTTTAAGAATATTTTTCAATAAAGATGTGTACAAAAATAGCATATATCATTCTGGGAATATTTATTTATTACTATAATTCCCTAATGGTCAGCTCTCATATAAAAATATGTTTGTTACTTTATTTAAACAAAAGATAAGAAACTATCTGGGATTTCAAAACTCCTTTCATGGGTTATTAACTTGGAAGCATTAGGCTGTACTCTCCTCCAACTCTAGCAACATCCACTGAAGAAGTCATCTTACACCAAATTAGCCCAATCCCTACTTAAAAACCCTCTCCTGACCTGTCTCTTAATCACTTTCAGCCAAACAAGTTCCTTGATTTTAAGCACAGTTTTTAACTATCGGGTCTTTACTAAACAACTTCATTTTACTTGGAAGAGCATATCTGAGGATGTGATAAATTCAGGTGTGTTTTGATCCAATTCTTTTTRGCTGTGGATAGCTTTAATAAAGCTGTAACATGTAGAGCTGGTAGGACTGCCTGTTATTAAAACTGCCTAACACCTTCTAGGGTATCTTAATTTGCATTTATTCACAAAAACTTCACCAAATGTTAGTAGTTCTGCTCGACCTTTTATGGCCATCTAGTTAATTACTAAAAAAAAAAGTGAAAAGTAGATTATTTTGACCGTATTCAAATCCTCTAGTGACATTTAATTTCAAATTTCCTATCAGTTCCATGGTTTTGACTGGAACAGGGAGCTTGTGTCAGTGATGAGCCACTTGTCATGCATGTGAAAGGCTGACTGTATCATAAAACCTTTGTTCTTCATGAAAATAAGGGCAACAGCGCATAGACCTAGGCAAGACGTACCTAGTTAAGGACTGCRAAGTCCATTCGGTGGCAGTGTCGACACGGATCTGCAGGGCGCAGCTCCCCGGTAGCACAGAAAGCCAACCACACCGTGGGCTGTCATGGCACAAGCGCAGCCGGCCCACGGGGCACTGGTCCTTCGCTCTGGTCGGCACTTGTGGCACCACGTCTGCAGCAGTGCACTGGGAAACCCCATTTACTTTGGTATCTCCACCCTCGGAGACATCCAGAAACCTGACTGGACACGGCCCCGAGGCAGCTCTTCTAGGTGGGCCTGCTCTGAGCAGGAGGTTTTCCTAGAAGGGCTGCAGAGGTCCTTTCCAACATGAGTTATTCTCTGATCCTGTGATCTATTCTAATCTGTTCTACTTATGAGCATGTTAGGAGCTAAGCATGTTAGGAGCTAAGCAGGTCAGGATCTAAGCAGGACTCTCCATGACCTCTCTGCTGGTCCCTAAGCAGCTTGGAGGATGAAGCTGCAGGACTCAATTTCAAAGCTCTCTGAAATCTTGTTCAAAGTTGTGGGCATCAAAATTTCATGTACACAAATCAAAATGAACTAATTTCACTGCCTTCCTGCTTTCCGCAAAATTCAGTGAAAGCCATTCAACCCTTTACGATCTGAAACATTTATGGGATGATACCTACAATTCTAAAACCATATTACAGTGAAAGGCAGGATGATGTACCTAAAGGTCCAAAACTGCTCACGATCTTTGTGGATACCAATGATGCGGCAGGAGGGAACATTCAAAACAAATCTAAGAAGTTACAAACATACATATATCTATAGTAAAAAGAAAGCACACACTAGCACTAAGGTCACATTTAATGAGATTTCATCTGGACTGGGAATGGAAAGAACTTTCAAACTGTGGACTTTTATTCTTTTATTCTGAAGTGTAATATATAAAACAACACTCCCCCTACACAGAAAATAAAGTTCTAATATATACATTTCAAATTAAATCCTTATTAAATGTGACAAAATACATGCCATATGGACTTGAGCAGTCCTTCAGTACCTGCAAATAGTTGGCAAATTGTTGCAATATGCAATTGCAAGTATCATTTGCCAAAGCAGTAGTCTAGAATTACCAAGTGCCTCAACAGGATGAATTACTCCATGTTACTAGGGAGACTTGAAACATTCATTCCACCAAAACCTTGGAGTCATAAGGCCTAAGACTCTTCCTGCCTCGAAGGTTTGAAAAGATCTTTCTCTATCTCCATTACTGAACGATTTGYAATCAAATAACTATTAACACCTAATCTAAAAGACCATCAAGAACAGATAMAGAAGAAAAGATCTTCTCTGACATTCAGATAATGCAATATATGGATAATAATATATGTCATCATGACTTCTAAATGTGAATGAAATGATCTTGACAAAGCCTCAAGGAAGCAAGCCTTGCATAGCACAGCACTACCCACATTGGCATTACATTGAGCAGCCTATACCAAGAAGTTTTCATAAAGGAAAAAAAAMCCAGCTAAATGTTGCATAACTTTCACATTTTACTTTAATGGAAGAGGGATATCAAAGACCAGTTTTCCAGAATAACATTGAAACAATGTACGGAGGGAGACAACATTCAGATCAATAGGAATTGGGGGGGGGGAAGGGGGGACACCCACGTTTCAGGCCTGCAAGTTATTCGCCATCTCTTCAGCCTGCCTGGTTTTTAATCCTCTCAACTATACCGGTTATTCTGATAGTTCCTACAAGTTTTGCTTTGCTTTGGATAACAACGCTCACTATTATTATCAGAGAACGCCACTTTTCCACCAAATTTGTTTCAGAATCCCTCTCATTACTTTACAATTCCTAGTTAGTAATTTTTGGTGTGGTTTAACTGAGAATTAATACCAACATAATTCCTCTTATCATTGTGTGTTACATTTTAATATAAGAACATTTCAAAACAATATTGCCAGGAGCATGTAGTTTCCAAACAGCAGGAAACACATTTTTGGTGTGAGAACAAAGTCAGATTTTACAAGATGGGGATCAAAAATGTAATATTTTAAAACATATTTCATAGAAATCAATGCATTTGCATCAAACAAAAGGATCATGGGAAAAAGATCTCATCTTCACTAACATTTAACTAATATTTGATTTTCTATTTCAAGTRTATTTCATTCTGAAGAGCTTCTGTAACTTTATCAAGACCCCAATTTCAGAAGAAAAACTGTTACTCATTTTCAAACAAAAAGGTAATCATAACTGCCTGATCACCATAAGATGTAACTGACAATTAATTTTATTAATTTTTTTACTATTGATAAGTAGACACCTGAGTGGCATATTAGGATTTTGGCTTTGTTTCTATTTATAAGCAATTTATAAATGTCTGTAAACTGGCACGATCGTGCCTCATTTATTCTGTTAGGACCAGACCAGGACAGTCAGCGGTGATCTTCTGTTTTCTCTGTGGCTTTTTTATCATGGAGGGCCAACAGACTCTGTGATACAGCAAAAACTGAAATATTCCAAAAACAGCTGAAATGGACTTTTTGAATATGATTGCTAGCCGTGACCTAATTCAGACCCGATTAAATGACACTGCACATGCCTCATAGCTTACATGTGATGTGCGTGAAGTACCAGTGATGAATTTTCCTAAAAYGATAAATTTTCAAAACAATTTTATAAGGAAACACTTGGTGACCTGTTTAGTCACAGTTGAGATTTCCTAAGCTGTGGTGACATCTTTCATGCCAGAACCCAAATCAAAACCAAACCAAATCTCTCTTGGTTAGCAACGATGTGTGCAACTGATAATGGTTAATTCTGCACAARCTCACACTTGTCCGCACGCAGAGCCAGTGGCTTCGTTAGCACACGAGATGTGGTTCTATACGTGACCTACTGCCTTAGTCTCATTAGCGCAAGCCACGTTTTCATTAATTTCCTGTTTCTTATGGCTGTGCAGTTTTTTCAAAGTGCTAAGCACTACACGTTTCCAAAGCCACTACAGTTCTGTTATTCATCACAGATTCAAAACTCTAAGATAATAACAATAATATTGGGGGCGAGGGGAAATTTTGATTAAAGGACTACAATCTTGTCTTTTAAATGTCCTTACAGACTAATCAAACTAGCTCTTCAGAACTCAGCCTCTAGAAATGGTTCATATAATATTTAGAAACTAATATACCTGCAAGAAACAGCATTCTGCTTTGAAATTAATCCAAGCTGTCACTTCTCCATTACTCTGTTTACTAACTTTTTTCCAAGCATTATCACTAAGTCCTAACTGTTTGGCCAAAGACTGCTACCTGCATTGGTTTAGCTCCATAATCTCATCCATTCTGTTAACTACTAGTAAGCAATTAAACTAATTAGCTGCAGTAAAGCCACAAATAAAATTCTTCTCTTTCCCTTGGTCAAGAAGAAATTTGGTGCTGCAAATTTCAGATAAATGTGAACAGTAAYGGCTTTGCAAGAGTACAAAGAAGAACGATAGCCAAAGCGTCGTCATAAAATTCCCTCAATTTTGCAGGCTGGAACTACAAGGACCTACATTAATCTTTACTGTTACAAGCTGTGAAAACATTCACCTGCATGGGTGCCCCTTCCATGGTCAGGGACCCAGGACTGAAGGTCAGAATGGGTGACACAGTCGTGCTGCTAACTGCACAGAAGTCTCCTCCCTCCCTCCCTCCCTCCCTCCCTCCTCTGGCCCCTTTTACTTATGAATCTAAAGAGCAATCTCCGCTAACTTCATTCTGTTTTCCTTAGGGAAGTCAAACTCTATTCTGTGTGCTCTCTTTTAATAGAAATATTGGATACCACATCCCAAGAGAATCTTGAAAACTTGCAGTTAAATGGAAAGAATACACTTGACCATRTATCTCAGACTGATGGAAAGGTACTTCATGCAAGAAATATAAATAAAATATTAATTTTAAGGTAATGGAGAAAGTGCCTTCCTAACTTTTCTTTCAGTTTCAATGAACTCAAGAGAAAAATTCCAGTAAGTTTTGAATTTTCATGTCAGCAATAAACCGTTWGCAAAAAAACCCCAAACTTCTCAGATCTTCAAAGGTATTTAGACATTTATCTCTCTGCTAAAATCAATAAATTAGGAGTCATAATTCTGAAAATGTGTCTGAAATATGGATTCTTATCAATTTAAATGATGATTACATGTACCCTTACAAAGCTAGATGAAGAACTTTAACTAATGCAAATATACTGAACATATAAAACTATAACACAGTTCTCGTGAATGGCTAGATATACGCATCTCCATGCAAATTTTAATTACTAGTCAACTTTTAGGAGTGTTTTGGTGAGACACATGATTTATTTTAGTGCTGCTGTAGACCTAAAGCTGATTTCATTGAGGTCATKCTCCAAGGCAAAATTGCACCGCATAGCCGTAAGCCAGTGTAACCAAGTATTAAATCAATGGTGTCTCACATTAGCTAATAAATTACAAGCAGACCATCTGCTCAGAGTGAAGCACAATGAGTTGCAGTGCTCATGCTGATTGACATTCTGGTTTGAACATCTAGTCAGAAGTAGTTCACCTTCTTGGCTTCAATAAATACTTCAATCATAATATATATTTACAACATGGGCCACAGGGCTGGTGGATAAGGGGAAAGTTCATCTTCATCCCCCCATAATCCTTTGCACATCACCTACTAAAGTCTCTAGTTAATGGAAAAGGTAAGCATAGTTTAGTTTGCGATTGATTACATTAAGCAAGTAATTTTATAAAATTGAATTGACAGTTTGATATTCTTCACCCAGTTTCTACAATAAAGAACTAAATCATCACATCAGTGAGAGATCATTTCTAAACCATTATAATACAATTTATTAATAGGTTTTGAAGATAACATAACTGTGATCTGATGGACAGGAGCTATAGCAATGGTTTTTACACTGTACGAAAGTTGGGGAGAAAAATCGCAATGCTTAGGACTTTCCCAAAGTACACTGTTCGTATCAGAAGAGTTTGTTAGCCATTTACCTTTGGTTGTACATGGCTGAGCCACACAATACTCATGGCATGCAGGATCATAGTCTACTTTGGGCCATTCTTTGGGATCTTTTACACTGYATATTGTGCACTTATATTTTTAAGGCAAGCTATTTAATGTTCTCTTCGTAATACTGTGTATTTCAATATCACTTTTCACCTAGGGATCCCAAAGTACTTAAAAACATCACGTGGGTAAGCTTCGAAACAAAACACCCATGCATTACTCATTTTATATAGATACACATCCAAAATCATGCTCTTCACTGAATTGCAGCCATCCCCAAAGCTAGGTAAAATGAAGATGGAAAGAGTGGGTGATGGCTTTTAGGTAAACAAATTGCCATTTTCTGGGGGAACGAGCATCTGAGATGACTTTTAGTCAGAACCTGTCTGAAATGGTAATGCCCTAGTGTCAAATATCTAATGTAAAGTCCGGTGATACCCCATTTCAGTAATCTAGAATAGTATTTTCAGTGGGATTATGAGGAAAAAAAGGGTCACAAGAGCTCAGTCATAATATTTAGTGGTTTAAGAAACAAAGTATGGAACAAAAACATTGGGCTATAATTTGCCTGATTCATCATAAACAAACTGAATTTGAAACTTTCATTCAGAGATACTATTGGAAAGATTTGCCTACTTGGCAACCTGAGCTCAGTTACACCATGAAGGACAATTAGCAGAAAAACCTTGGAGTCCTGGCTCCAAATCCAAAATATCACATTATTAGGTAAATCTATAGTAAGAGGTCATTTGATGCATAAACATCAAAGATTAGCTCACAATAATAGTTTTACAGACTTTGTGTGTGCTATAATGTATAATCTTATATAAAGTCTGTAAAATTGTTCACTGAGCTAAGTTGACAAATAGAAACACAACTGAGTAATTCTCCTATACCTCACAGGCTAACATATGCTAACAAACCAGATATGTAATAGTAAATAGAAATATGTGATAATTCAGTAAAACAGATTTACTTTTGATATACAGTGTATATATAATATCATCTGAGTAGAATAACTGGAAACACATCTCTAAATCCTTCGCTTTTCTAAGTAAAGATGTACTGTTTTGATCAACAACGAGATGAAAACACTATCAACAAAGAAACGCTGCAAGCGCTGCTGCTGTGCCTCAGGCAGGAACTCAGGGCATCGAGCCTGTCATTCACCTTTACTGTCACTCACCGAAAGAGTAAACGGGGCAAAGAAATAGCAGAATCACCTTTGTGCTACTCTGTATACAAGGCTGCTTGAAATTAGTGATAGAAGTAGGAAAAGAGATTTCTGTCACCCGGGTGAGTGAGCGCAGACTGGAAGCACCTGAAGCACCTGCGCTGCTGGAGGTCACCCAACCAGTATTTCAGAGTCTAACGTGGGTGGAGTGCAGCCGCGCACCAGTGAAGTGTTGTCATCTGACCACATCTCCTCCATCGCCTCCAAGACACAACGAAGGATGCAAGAGTATCTAATGCGGTAATGTTCTTCCAGCACCCACGTAACCCCAGCAATCCCTACGCAGCAAGGGTGGCCAATATACCCTTGAGCCTCAGGCACTTCAAGCGTGGCTCCCAYGCTAGAGCTTACCACCGTGCTTGAATGGAGCTGCTGCAAAAGGAAAATCTGAGCCAGGAGGAGGCTGCCCTTGCTGCGTGGCCACGGGACAGAGTGACAACCCCAGCCCACATCCAGTCCGGGCGGGAACAGTCAAACCCAAACGCTCCTGCCTGTGAACTAGCCCTGCCTCAGCTCACAGGTATGGGACGTGCACTTTTGCCCATGAAAAGATGCTGGTGTGAGCCTCTCAGATTCACGCATGTGATGGTGCTGATCTGCAAAGACCTTCCGTTTCACAGAAACGTTTGAAGAGGTCACCTAGGGCAGACCCGTCCGCTTGYATGCAAACTCCTCGCTCCGCTCTTCCACAAGGTCTGCGGAGCCAGGCCCAGAGGCCGCCCAGGCCGTGCCCCGTCGCTGGCACGGCGGCTCTGTTGGAGCCGCGGCTCGTTCCCGGCTCAGCCGCAGCAGCYGAGCGGCGGGGTGGCATGCGCGGCCAGGTCCCTGCCCAGCGCCCTACACAAGCCTCCTCCTGCCAGCAGAAGGGGGAGCAGCACCGCGACTCCCTGCCCTTCATCCAGCCCGAGGGAACTTTGCCCTGCRAAAGGCAAGAAAGGCTGAGATCAAGAAAATTTGGTGCGGAGACTTCAGGAATTGAGAGATCTGTGGGCAGAACCTTCCTGCTGTGTTTTCACACTTCATTCAAGAGCKGGGGCTCCTTGCTGTCACAGCATTTAGTGACCAAATAAATTAAAATATTTTATATCATAATAGTATTCAGGTTAGCAATTACGGTAATTGGGGGGGGAGGGGTCCCCTCTAATATTTGTATTGCAGTACACATTAAAAACAAAGGCTAATGAGATTTCAAATAAGATACTACATTTACTTTTTTACCCAGTGATTAAAAAATATATATATAATAACCCACAGAGTTAAACAACCAAAAAACGAAGACACTGCGAAGTCCTTTCTTTTCAGTATTGAAATGATGTTCTTAACTGTTTAAAGAATACCAATGAAATGATTTTGCTCAACAGAGAACTGCAGAGAGCAGCAAGTAAAATCTGGCACAGGTTGGCAGTAAACTCCAAATTTACAATCCATAACGCATCCATGTCTTGACATAAGAATTACTTTTATTGAAAGCATTGTATATTCTCCAACAGAGTCGGAAGCCAAGTTGTTCCACAGATGGCATCTATAATGAAAACAAACTCTAGCGGCCATAAGACAACTTCAACATTATGGCAAAACCCTGTGAGAGAGAGAGGGAAAAAAAAAAAAAGAAAGAAAGGAAACATTTACTGCTAAAATTCATTTAACAAAACACTGTATATACAATGCTGTAGAGTTGATATCATACACAAGGACTCTACACATATTTGCAAATACATCTTTTGCCAAATTTAAAAACAAAGTAGTGAAAGGCATCCTCAGTTGTTATGCAGCTCAAGTTCAAGGTGAATTTAAAATCCTAACTTACAGGAAGCAAAAAATGTCAACAAAATTTACTCAGACAGCAGATCACATATGCTGAAGAACTAAGTAAGAAAAGGAGGTTTAGAATCTAAAGTTAATTTAAGTGCAAGATGAGGGATATAAGAACTCTTTCTTTCTAAACAAAACTTCTATATAACTAGTAATTTTTCTTCTGCCCTTTGTTAAGAAAAGTTTTAGGGATCTAAAAGATTGATGTAAATGAGAAGAAAGTTTCCTCACACTATTACATATATATATATATATATATATAAAAATCACATCCTAATTGTACAACAACTTATGAGAGTGTTTTTATTGAATATAATTAAAGTAATTCTTTTCAGGGTGGAGGTCTTAAAATACATATTCCCACACAAAGAAAAATAGAAAAAAAATACATCACCTGGGTTATTTTAAATAAGTCAAATAAATTGTATGTCATATCATTTTCTAAGCCAAGGTTCCTATGATTGGAAGATACAGTGAATGTGAAGAAAAATAATAAGGACATGAAAGGATTCTATGCAAAGGTGTATGAATATTGGCATGTCCTCATATTCATWGATACGGTGACTTTACCCAGTCTCTCTTTTGCCATGTTCAATTGCTACTGCTTTTATTTTCTATTTATATTGCATAGTCATTTAATCAATGTCAAGTGAAAACTAGTTTGTTCAACTAATGGTAGAAGGACTTCTCTCTCCCTCTTTTTAAAATCTATTTTATTCTTGCCTTTCCATGACTCTAAAACTTCAGGCTACAGTAGATATTATGTTCTGTAGTATGTACTTGGTACTGATGAATCACAGCCTTCCACAACCTGGGTGAAATGAGTCATCGTAATGACACCTCTTTGCTACACTACATTATCTGTCAGCGGGATCCCAAATGGCAATACTTACCATAATACAGTGGCTGTTGCTATTCTCAGTCCTTACAAGGAGACAAATACAGAAGTTTTATTATTTGTAGTACTCATGGAAGAAAGCACAAGAAGTCTTTTTCATGACCAAAGAGTACTAGAAATCGGCTGCCCTAAGATGTCCCATCTCAGATTCACACCAATAAAAACATTCATACAAGTATTCACTACAATATCCAGTACTGCTCACAGAGAAACTTCACCCTTGAGCAATTTTGAAGTATGTTGATAAGCAATCTCCTTATTTTAAGGTGGAATGTCATACTTTTTATTTTTATATTGTATATATAAAAATCTGTGCGAGTATGAAAGAAAGTGGTACTAGGAGTGATACTAGGTACTTTCTTTCACTTTTCATGCTGTTTTTCAATATGATCACTGTTTTGAGATTTGTGCAAGTTCGCTTCACAATTATAAATTCTTTATATACCCAAATACATTAAAACAGAGAGTACATATACACACACACACACATATATATATATAAAAAGCAGTCATGCTCATGAGTATTAATAACTATGATACGTCAAGCACATTCCYTCAGCCTACTACTAAATGCAAGTCCTTTGTACCAGAAATAGTATACAGCTATTGATTTCCATTCTAACAAACTGGGATTGCATCAAAACATGTACAGACAAAATTTGTTTTTACATCACGTTCAATAGTGGCAAAATTTAGACTAAAGAGAAAAGAGAGAAAGTTTGACTATGCAAAGACAAAAGGTGGTAATTCAGTAGCAAGTATGAAGATGTTGATTATTTTCAGTCTCAAAACTAGTCTTTGGAGTTAGTTCTTCCTTCGTTATAAACTATCAACACTAGACACCAAAAATAAAAATCTTTGCAAAAAGGATCATACAAGCCTTTTAGGAACTCGCAGCACTCAAAATCTAACTGTAATAGTAAGCAGTTTAAAATGTAATTTGTTTTCTGAAAACATTTCTTGTCAGTACCTCCGTTTTCATGTTTTGTTTCTATGCTGTTGTGGAAATTCAGCTTTCTTCATTCATCTGGTCTATGCTGAAGGCTTGCATTGTTCACAGGATCATTTAAAATGAACAGATCATCACAGAGAGGTCCCTTTTCAGATTATTAATTTTGAATTCCACTCTAAAAGTACTGCTGTATTTCTCAAAATTCTGTACATAATCATTTCCTGGTGAATGTCAATGAATAACAAGAATACAAATGACCTTTTTCCAGTTATTGAAGACAAAAAAAAAAAAACAGTCAACACTAACATTTTCACAGATTATACGGTTTCTTTACACTATTGCTGTCCAGCATTATTTAACACAGCTCAGGAAGATTTGAGAGGTTTTTGCTTCTCTTCATAAAGAAAAGAAAAAGGGATTATAACAAAAGCAACTGGGTTTTAAATTTATGATCTTGAAATTATTTCAGTTGTTATGTATTATTCCTGTACTAAAAAGGATAGCAGTTACCTATAAGTAATAATAAAGTCATATAACTTAATATAAACCATTAACATTAAACCAAGCTCACTTTTGAAGTTCCATCCACTTGCTCTTATAACTGTAGTACTACTTGCACTCTTGTTTTCCCTCTGTTGTCCAGAGTTTGTACAGAAAAATAAGTCTTGCTTGGAAGCATGAAAACATGCCATAAGAGTTGAGTGAATGCTGCATAAAGTCCAACTCACCTGAACTTAAGACATCTACTCCAATCTTCAAAAGAGTTCCTTTCTCCACACTGCCAAGCAATAACTYTTGCATGTACAAATTCTCACAGGCAACAGTGCCCAAACTCTCACATCACTACCAGTATAATTTAAGGAAGAGGAACATGCTGATACTTAGAAAAAGGACAAAGGTCTTAAACCTAACCCAAGAGAACCAGGGATTTCACTGAGTCTTACAAAGAAGAAGAACTCCTTTTAGCTGCAGTGACCCTAGTTATTGAAGGCACAATTTCTATTTGTTTATTCTAAACACCTAAAGCTTCAGAAGTGGTATCAAGTCTTCTCTTTAAGACACATGCTTAGCCAAGCAATACAGAAAGTAACACCAGCTGAGCAGAACAGCTGCAATTTGCTTGTGAAGAAGCAAATAACCAAAGCAAATAGCTCACTGCCTCGCAGAATTAAACTAGAAACAATAGAAATAGCAAATATCATGGAGGAAACCAAACCTTGCTTGCAAACAGCCTCTGAATTGAAAAGAAGGTTAAATTCACTAAGTGAATTATTTACAGTTAAATTATTTGGAAAGCTCTATTTTAATAATGAAGTATTTGATCGTGCTGGTTTCCCCTCAGAACATTACCTTAAACTATTCTGACTCACCTCAGTCGGATCTGATTTACCTAATCACCGGGTCAAGATCACAGAATCACAGAATCACTGAGGTTGGAAGGGACCTCTGGAGATCATCTAGTCCAACCCCCCTGCTCAAGCAGGGTCACCTASAGCACATTGCACAGGATTGCATCCAGGCGCGTTTTGAATATCTCCAGAGAAGGAGACTCCACCACCTCTCTGGGCAACCTGTTCCAGTGCTCTGTCACCCTCACAGTGAAAAAGTTTTTCCTCATGTTAAGATGGAAGTGTCTGTGTTTCAGTTTGTGCCCGTTGCACAGATTTTAATTAATTTTTTCAAAAACATACTCAGTTCATGAGAATGGCGCGAAGTATTATTTCCATTTACTGCAGCTGTACTGTTCATCGGTGACTCCCTGCTGCTGCATGAAAGGACACTACCCCCGTGYTGAAGATGGCTGCGCAGGAGGAGGACGCACTCTCCTCTTCGGCGCAGGGGTTTGCTGTAGAAAGAGCACAGCTCTGATGCTATTGCTGGAAACAAACACTTCTGAAATACTGATCCAGGTGGTACTTCCTGGCTACGTAAAAATAATTACACGGGATAATTCGTCTTGTAGAACAATGTATGATTAGCCTGCCTCACATTCTCAATCAACATGCAAAATTCTGCTTGCTTTTAATTGTCCCCCTAGCTTTAGTATGTTCAGTTCGATAACACTGCTTYGGGACAGGTCTTAGTTGAGTTTTTGTAGGCATGGCAAAGACTGCTCATACCCGGGGTGCTATAAGGGCTAAGCGATATTAGTGATGTTATCATATTCTATGAATATTGTAATTTGACCTTAGAATTGTTTATAAAAATCATATGCTATTTGTGCCTTAGATGTTTTAGTTTGGAAACCTTTTAATTGCTTTGTTTTTAGAAAATTGATTATAATCTTTTATTAAGAAAAAAAGAACTTTGCAGAGATTTATCATAAACATTCATGGTTGATGAGCATAACTGCTTGAAAATTTCAATATATTTTCACATTTCTGACAATTTTCAGTTTGCATAAAAGAGAGTTTAAATACATCTCTACAAAATCTATAAAACTCTCTGAAATCCCATTTTACCTGGTTTCTTCTCATGTTAAATTACTATTCCAGTTGGCCTTAGTTTCATCATTTTGGTATCTCAAATACGGATACCTGTGGCTTATCTCTACATATAGATTTTAGAAAATTCATTACTTCTCTATGCATGAAGTCTTTATTTTCAGAATGTTGTTTGCACATCGGCAGCTTCATTTATTTCTGTAGCTAGACCAGATTAGAAATAGCCAGYGAACTCTAAGAATTCGTCCCGCAGATTTATACCAAAATGGTTTTCTCAGCTGGAGGTGTGAAGCACACAGCKCAAGATACATTCACCTATTTTCAACATACATGACATACCTTTGCTATTGATACTGTTACAACTGCTGTTACAAATACAAATGCAAATATTACAATACTGTTACTGTATAACTCTTTGGTTATACAAAATGAGACACACCACTCTTTTCTAAATACCATTTTACCATACATCTGCTAAAATGTTATGAATAAGGTGAGGCTCAATGAGGGAACTGTAACCAGATATTCTTCCATGCAAATAATATTAAAAACACTTTATCCTTAATTTTAATATTTTTATTTCATTGTGGGGGGAGGGGGGCGCACACAGGAGCTGGAGCAGCAAGTCACCACAGAGAGATCAAACTGTAACAAACCATYCCACTTTGAATATACTCCATAAGTCAGGGTAAGTTTATTAAAAGCTTTAAACATTTATAAATCTCCAGGGAAACATGACTTTAATGCATAGCATTTAAAGTCAAATCATTGGTGTAATAAAGAGGCTCCTTCCTGTAACCTCCTGGGACCCAAACGTTGGCTCAGATGATGAACTCCTTTATCACACTCACTTTAATTGTAGCACATCTTGAAATGATTAGATCTATTGTTAGAACAGGCCTTGTCAGCAGCTAGGACACAGTGATTAATAGAAATTTCTCCTTAATTCCTTAGGATGTAAAAGTCTAAAGTCACAGTTGAGCCCTGGACCCCAATTATTAGGTGATTAATGAAATTGTAATTGCCACCCTTTTGTTCACATTCATCACTAGGTTTACTATTAATCATYAGAGGTAAAGCACAGGAGAAAGGAAAGTATAGTGCAAGTGCTAYGTTATGGATAGATGGGAGAGGCATAAACGGGTCAGGGGAATATTCTCCAGTGCAAAACTGCATATTTTCCAATGGCTGGAGCAAAAGTGTACTGTTAACAACAACTTAACAGGACTGACTTAGCTTCAAACGAAGGTCAGACTTGCTAGTAGGTACCACTTTCCCCCAATGACAACAACAGCTCCTGATGCCAGCACTTGAAAGACAGGTGCAGATCAGCTGGTCATGGAGATAGAAGAAACAGTATTCAGAAATCCTGTCAGTTAATATAATGATAAATCCAATTAATCGGATTCCTTAATTTTAAGATTTTTTTATCATGCAAAGTAGACGTCATACATATACAATGTGCGTGCCTGTACGTACACAGACTGTGTCTGCACACAGTCTTGCACCATCCGACCCACCCTCCCAGCACAGCGCCTCTGCAGCACGCTCTCTGGCAGTTCGCAGAAGCGCTAGGTTGCCACCAGAGCTCCTGTTCCAGCTCCCTAACAGTTTTGTTCACTGATGCCTTTCTGAAATTTTTTGGGTCACGTTTTCCAGGCTTGATCATTTCCCAAAGACTCAAAGGGGCCAACACAGTTCCAACACTTAAGAACGAAGTGAATAATTCTATTGCCCATAAAATATACATTTGAAAAAACTCGAGAACGGCTTTAACCCTGTAGCAGTAACGTAAGGAAAGGTCAGATCCAAGAATTATGTTTCCATCTTGATTGATCAGATTTTACAAAAAGAATAATTAGTTTTTTCATAGATCAAAGTCCTATGCAAGGAAAGGAGCAAATGTGACTGAAGAGCAAGACTGAGGCCCTGCTATCTCCTTTGACATGAAAAGTCCTTTAAAGATTCAAGGGCCCGCCTGTCCTCACCCTCTAACACAGATGGGAAGGGGAGAAGGGAAGAGTCCCAGAGCGCGAACAGAGCTGCCTGGTCACGCGCCCTCGAGCAGCAACCGGCCCAGCCGGGAACGGGAGTTTATCCTTCCCTGCCGTACAGCCGCTCCGCTATTCATACACTGCAATGCATATTCATACACTGCAGCTACCCGGTGTAACGTAAATGACTATTTACTTTGCACTGATCTATGCCAGATGAAAAATCACTGGGATTTCTCTCTCGTCTGTTTATATAATAAATGGTTTGTTCCTACTGAATTTGATGCTTTTCCTCAGCTACATGAAATTTGATTAAATAACAAATCACTCATAAGACCATGTCAAGGTAAGTGGGAAACAGTAAGTCTGCCACACATGCCAGCTCCGTATTCCCATCCAAAGCACAGAACCTATCTGCTGYGCTTAAGGCAGAAAGTCATGATTTCTGTGATCAGCCATTTTGGAGCAAGTCTAAAGCTCTGACTGCATGTAGACTTTTTAGTGACAGTTTAAGCAACTGTTGCTCAACTTGCATCCTGTGAGTTTTAAAACCTTAGGCAGGTGGGGACAACACTTGTTAATTTTCATAATACTAAGTTTTAGTCTCATAGGGAAAAATCAAAGACCTTACTAATCTTTGATGCAATTCATCTGAGCATATGCCAAAGCATGCTAAATTGTGTAAGAGAGGATAATAAATAACTACAGTGCATGACAGAGTAGGAATAAAGTGCTGTGGAGTTATATTACACTGTTCAATCAGACAGTTGGGGCAGTTAATATATGAGCTCAAGGCTGGAACATCAATCTTGTCAGCTGTCGCGGCACCCCGTAATGTGTACGCTGAGCGTTCACTGCTCCTCACTTGGGTGAGGATGAAAAGGAAAACGTCTTAGAAATTTGCAGAAATAAGCAATATTATTTCAGTCACTTTACCCCATTTATTTCCGATAAGCCTGCAAGAAAATATTATGATGAAATCTCACCGTGAAATTGGAGCCTAACAATTTGGTGTTGGAGTTGCGAAGCGCCTCTATTTCCCACGTGGAAGCTAACAGACGTACGGGACTTGGGTTGAAAGTTTGGCACCTGAAAATTTGGCATCTTTTTGACAGAGGACTCTAGCTATTCACCATGTCTTCCCACTGCAAGCTGTAACAGAGTTGCCTTTTCATCGTTTCTTAATCTGAAAGCTAGGTACTGACAAGGTACTAGAAAGCTACTGACTTYAAGCACACAGTGTTGCTAAAAACAAAAGCAGCTTTTTTCATCTCAAATTTCCGCAGGAGAACAAAATATTCTGTCCTTTTCTCTCAGTTGTGGTTTAAAAATCACTTCAYAGTAAAGTAATACAGCATCATCTAAATGCTAGGAAAGATTTTAAAGTTATATTCAGGTTCTGATAATTCATTTCTAATGGTGAGATGACAGTTATTGAACTAATATTTAGTCTAATGATGCACCATTTTAAAGAATTTCTTTTCTACTAAGGCTCACAAATTTTCTTGCTCTGGAAAAGATATTGCTAGTGTTTAATGTGCTAATGAGCATATTACTCTTACAAGAATCTCTGGAAGATTAGTATACACTCCTATCAAATGAATTTCTTTCACACATGTACACAGCACTCCTTATTTCTCTTATATACACATGCACATAGCAATTTTACTTATTTTGTATTGTGAGGAAAATCACACAGATTTAGTTCACAAGAATAGCAGAGCTATTTTAGAGATATGAACACAAAATATGATTTACTCTTCAGAAGAAATTACTTTGCATAGGTTAATCACATATGTAAAAATACGATCATCAAAACACTCTTCTCTGGATTCCTTAGCAAATTGATAATTGTCTGAATCATTAACCACGTGAGGACTCCATACRTAAAATGAGGAGCTACAAGTTGGATAAATTCTTTGCAGCTGCTGGTTCACAGYCCAGTCAATTCAGACTCGTAACACAGTGAGGTAGGTTCGCCAGTTAAGTAAAATAAGATAGCTAGCTAGCTACCTAGATACAGAAGTAGATGCACCACAGAAAGGTGCACTTTAAAAGAAGCCCGAATTTAATAATTTCTTGAAGAGATCAGGGGCTTTCTAAATAATACACCACATGTTATAAAGGGTCACATTTCTACTGGCTTTAATGGACTCAGGAGGGAAATTACAGTAGTTGTCTTTGATCTATTGGCCTATATTAAACAGTGATGTGCTGGAGCACAGGGAAATGCCCTACTTTATTCCTGGAAAATATGTACGCGTATTGTCAGATGGAACACTCTCTATCCCATGGCAATCTATTATATAAGAAGGATTAAAAAATAATAAAGGAAACAGACAAGTACACCATTTGCCCAAAAATGAACAGAATGGTTAGCTAAATTGCTGAGAAGCAATTTTGATTGAACTTTTTTGCACCAAGTATTCAGTTCGTTTTGTCCAAAAAAATGCTCCTCCTTAAGCTGGGAAGCAAAGTAAAAAAGGGTACATAATAAATAGCTACCTTCAGATCACAGAYATTACAAGGGAAAATAGGCTTTCATGATAGATATTAAAGTATATGCAGGTATAAGCAAAGAATAGAAATAGACCATGTTTCCTCTYTCCTGAGTCAGCACTCAGGATTGCTGGTTTCTCCCTGTAGATATCTGCATCCGAGCATTGAGGTCCTGCAGGAGGAACGTCACAACACRGACGTCACACAAGCTTCACTGAGAAGCGAGTAAGAAATAAAGCACTCCTGTACAAACTTTGCACTCTTGCATCGGGTGGTAGCGTTCACAAACATCCTGAATGTTAGCAAGCGTTACAACTACGTCAAAACTATTCCACCTAAGCCATGATCACCACAAGATTTAAGTTTTGTTAGCAGGCGCTAATAAAAATCCCCACCCCAAACACTGGCAAAGAGATACAGTTCTGTTCTCAAATTACAAATATGGGATCTTTTTCTTATTTCAGAGCATAAATATCAAGTAAAGGAAAAAAGATGCTTTCCTAMTGCATATTCTGAAACTGAGTTTTCCCTCTTTTCCTGTAGGCTCACATTGCACTGTAGCATTACAGTCTCTATTATACAACACTTTATGCTGCCATAGGTAAAGGTGTTGCACATCTGTTAGTAATCAGAAGAATTTAATAATTTTCCATCAATGGAGGCAGCTTGCATTTAAACCATCACATTTTCTATAAGAAAGCAGAGGGAACATTTGTCGCTGGTCAGAGGAGCTGTGGACAGGAATAGCAGTACAGCAGCTTCCCCTGCATACCAAAAGCAGATCCCTCGGTAGCAGATGAAAYTCTAATCAGAGTTCCCTCACAACACAGGTATCGTAGGTGTGCTGGGCTAGTCATTTCTGTTATTATAAACGACCTTTCAGGAATTGAAAAAATTGTAGCTTGCCAGTTGAGACTTGTAATCGTTACCCATTCAGCAAAAGGATTTAACAGGGCTGCTTGCAAGAGAAAAAAACCAGATTCCCTTCTCGCTAATCTCAGAAAGACACAAGTGGTCTAAATTAACAATTACCTTAGACATTGTGGGAGATTTCTAATAGTGCTGCATTACAATGAAAGTTAGCATATTCTTACRGGAATTTAATACTCACAATCAACTCTAGTCTGAACAGAATATGTGCAACAGTTCGATTACACCCCCCTCCCCACCAAGTTATTTCTGTCTCCTCCCTGAAGCATTGTCCTAAAAACGCCTAGTGAATCTCTCTATTTGGGTTACGTGTGCATTGGCTCATGCATTTAGTGGCAGCTCTTCTACCACGCTCCGGGTTCATGAGGCAGATGAAATAACACAAAAAAGTGCATACTTCTACTGCAAGTAGAGGGCACATGAAAAATTTACTACAGAAACAAAAGCTGTTTAATACCCTGTGTAACCCAACAGGAGTCCCAGTGCCTGGTGCCATTGCTGCAATCTTCAATGGGAAGTTATTTTAATACACTCCCTTATGATAACTTCAAATTATTCCTTAAAACATATAATCACYGAGAATGATGGTTTAAACCTTCAAATCTTTTTCTATATATTCACRTATGTTATCTTCTACATAACATGCTTGTTATTGTCTTCACATGAAAAAAACCTACACTCAGAATCTAAAAGACAGGTTACCCTACTAACTAATTTGTATCAAGAATATAAATACATAATTATGAGACAAGCAGTGAAAAGAAAAAATTGTAAGGAACATGATTACCAGTAAAGCTGTTGAATTTGCCCATTAGAAAAAAAGAAAACAAGGTAACCACTGCTAACCATAGTCTTGGTACATCATCAGAAACCTAAGCAGCGTGTGACTACTCTGTTCACAACAATATTACTGAATTACCAAATCTCATCATTCTCCAAGGAGGGCCTGAGCCATTAAAGTTAAACATAGCATCCTGTTTCCCCTGCTTTCTCCTGTGTTACTCAGGCTGCCACAGCCACAGCGTTGCTGTCAAGGCAAGTCGAAACACGCTGTCCACTTAGTCATAAAATCGGCGCTGCCTTTCCCTCACACAAAGCACTTCATACCCTAGCAAGCACTAGGAAAAGTATGAAGTGCACTACGAAGAATGGCTACATAATAAAAGTATAATTGAAATGGCTCTGCTCCTGCCTCATTTCATCACTCGCACTGGCCTCTGCTTGTTAAATTTTAAGATCTTTTGGGAAAGCAGCGCATAATATAACAACACTCCAGAGTGTCAAAACAACCACAGCTATGATTTATCTCATATGTGACATCAAGAGACTATTTTAAAGTAAAGATTTTACCAGTAAAACAAACCCTTAAACTTTCACGCTTCCCTTAATTTAAAGAATGTAAGCTAAAAATTTCAAAGGAACTTAAGAAATTTTTWGATTTTTCAGTTGTTTTTGCCTTTCAGGAACTTCTGAGCAGCTAATCTTACTCTTTTGCATACTCAGTCTCCTTAGAGAAAGAAAAGATAAAACAGGTTTCTTGAGTGAAGATTAGCGTAAGAAAACAAACTTTCATCAACAAAACAACAAACTAACAGATTCAGTGAAAAGTGTTAAAATAGGGAGTCCCTAAGTAGTCTTGTAAAATATCTTGTATTCCATTCAAGACATGCAGATTGCAAATTGTTCTGGGTAAAACACACCAACATCTTCAGCAGAGGGTACCCAGACCCCAAAGCAACAGGCTCCTCCTGACACGAGGAGCTCGCCCAGGGCTCCCCTCCCGCCTCCCTGCGGCTCTTCTTCACAGCAGGCTTTCTAATACGCTGAAGGCAACAAGTTTTTCCACAACGTACATTCTTCAATTTTGTTATCATGTCCAAAATTGTCACTGCCATTGTCCTGCCTTGCTCTTTCTCAGGCCAGCGATGAATTTGTCACCCACCCTCCCCAAGAGGCAGAGAGAGAGAGATGCTCCCATTTTTGCATCTCAGTGCTAACTTCAGTGGCATCTACAATTAATTAATTTTTCCTCTATTTTCCCTCCTGTTTCCCTTTCTATATTCAGTCCGATATTTCATTCAGAACAATCCAGCTACAAGTGTGTGTCAGAAGCTTAAATAACGTATGCCTCAAGATACTTCAAGTATCCCGAAGCACAGTAACAAGGCACAAATTACAAGGGAGATGAAATCATCTTTTAGGAAAAGTCGCTGACACTGGCAGTATGTGTTTCTGTTGTTCTTTGTTCTACTGTTTCTTTGTCACAGATCTATAAAGTGAAACCTTTATCTTATGCCTATGATTCATTACTTAGTATTCCTCAATCTATTCTAGCATTGACTGGCATAGAAAGAAGTGCATTTCCCAGCCATCGATAAAAGGACAGCAGCAGTTTGGGGCAASTAAGTTTGGGTACTAGCTGCCGCTCCCTCTGCTGCAGGACGCTGGTCGTTGTTCCTCGGGGAGTCCTCAGAAGCGGGCAGAGCTGCCAAACAGCAGCCTGAACCACGCATCGGGCGCGTGCCAGTGTGGCGCTGCTAGGGTCTGCACGCTGCCGATGCATCCTCTGCTCTGCCCATCTTCTGTAGCAATTTAACTAACCAAAACCTAGAAGTCCAAAACATCCGCAGGAAGCAGAAATTTAAGGAAGCTCTGTTATTTCAAGAAAGCAATTCTAAACAGCCTGAAATACTGTCTCCTTATGACTTCGGCTTGGGTTTTCTTGCAATTTCGTGTGGTGAATTTTTTGGCTATAGAAGGGGAAAAGAATGAAGGAACAAGCTGGGGAGATTTGTTGTGTAACACTCTCTGTAGAATGAAAYGAAACACAGTTACTTGACTTCCACTTTTCATAAAGAGTAGTGCTCATTATTAAACTAAAAAACTTTGTTTTTCTATTCTTACAGAATCTAAACATTTTTGAACTCTGGAGTTCTCTCAGGTAGAGAGACTGTAATGGTCTAGATCTCAAGGTCAGAAATATAAAGAACTGAGTAAAGCAGTAATTTCACACTGTGAAATGTTCTCTGAGAATACTGGCCCCTGACATAAAATGCCATGAAAGAAAACAACAAACTTTCATTTTTGATTTAAAGAGTGTAAGTTTACTCAGAGGTGCCCTGCTATCCCCCAAAGTTTAAGAGCAGTATAACCAGCCTTTACCACTTGTCAACATTTAATAGCCTACATCCCAATGATTGATTTTGTCCAATTGTTGGGTTTTTTTTCCCTCCAACTCATGTATTTAGCTTTCAGCTACAGCAGGTTGATAACACATCTATCATACCCAAACAATCTTATTCAGAAGCATTTATTCTCTGAAGCTATGTTTGCTTGGTCTTCTGCCATATACATTTTTTTCATACATTCCCACCTAACAAAGACAAGTTTATTTTGTTTCAGCTTATAATGCTATGTAATCTGTTTTGTTCCTTCTCTTTATTCTGTATATTCTCCTTATTGTCATTACTGTTAGCCTTGCCTTGTAAGGAAGCTTCATTTATTGAAAGAACGAAGATCACTGAATAAAGAGTGGTGTAAGGGTGTCAGTAGTTATTAAAATACATTTTAAATATTCCTATACTTCCCTCATTTAAGAAATAGGATCCCTCCTTCAGCAAGTTGCTACTGAAGTRGCATTGGAAATTTCCTATGCAGAAAGGATGTGACTATACTACTGGATAATATAAATTATACTCTCCAATAATGTTGATTTCTGAGTGCAGTCAGTAATACATTAGTTCAAATGTATGGCAGCACTGACATTCCTAGGTTTCTAAATCAAAACTATATAAAATCAAAAAAGCTAATAATGGCAACTTCTGCTAAGTTCTTCCTTCAGAAAAGCACAGCTATAGCTGCATCTTATCCCCGAGGAGCTCCAGTCTGCTGTCAGGAGGGGTGAGGCAACTCAGCAGCACCCCGGAAATGGACACAGATGCCAAGGGCCTTCACAAAGTCACGGGACTGACTCACAATTAAAAAAGCARTAATAACTTGGGGGTCTTCTCTCAGCTTTATTTCATACCTTTAGGATGCACCTACCGTGTCTGTTCAAGATTTTCTGGTTGCAATTTTTAAATTCCAAGCGTGTTTCAATACTGAGGTGACAGAAATGRGCTAGCTGCAATGGTGCTAGCAAGCGTACGAAGGTAACCATGAATCTGAAAGAAAGAGCAGTTCACACGTTGCTTCTTTAGTGACGTTTTCTGATTGAGAACATTCACTGAGATCCTCCGCAAATAGAAGACTTCTCTAGAGGATTTTCCAGTTTGTATTTTAAAGAAATTATTGTCTTTAAAGTTAGCACCATCCTAATTAAAGTTGTGAATTTAAAATGAGAAAGGAAGAACTGATTTTGAACTTTAAGAAACAGCGTTTTCCTGATGTAAAAATCACAAATCCATTTTTCCTAGATTTGGAAAAAAAAAAACCACTTTTCTTACAGAATTTCTCCACTTTGAGGCTCGTGGCTCCAGGCCAGCCCACCAGGCTGCTGGTGCCGGTGCGGGCAGGGTTTGGTAGGACACCTCAGGAATCCAGCAGAATTCTGCCAGACTTAAACCAGAGATACTGGGCTCAAGTGAATAAGTTTTAAAGTTAACATTTTACATCATTAGAAAGATTTTACTGCTGTTATCTTGATATTAATAAAAGCTTCCTTGCACAGCTTCACAGAAAAATCAAAGTACAACTGTGCTGAGTGTTCAGCAATTTATATTTTGGTGTCCCATATCATCACTAAGCAAACAAATACGAATCCTTCTGCTTCCAGTGCTACCTTCAGCTGTGCTTGAGGCAACAAACACTTCTGATTTTACACTGTAAGAAAGAAACTTGTGACAACTAAATCATAGCTGAACATTTCAATATCTAAGTTCAAAGACAACCGCAACCACAGCCCCAGAAAATACAAAATAATTATGTGGTGCCCACCAACCACATTTTTATAGAGTAGGTGCTCCCCAATACACCCCTCCTCCTGGGGCCRCCAGGACAGCTTCAGTTTCCACCCAGGACCGTGAGGGCAGGGGCCGAGGGTTCCYGGCTGCCTCCGCAGCAGCCGGCCCTCGCCATCAGCGGCGAACCCCGAGGAGAGGGGATGCGCAGTGCRGCTCGGCAGCAAGCGGCAAAGCAGCGCGGGGCACAGCGCGTTAAGAAGTCCTCTGCATACAGGCTCATTCCTCATCCATAATCTGTTTTTTTGAAACTAGTCCATTTCTATTTGTGAATCAGCACAGAGGYGATCTGAAATGCTTGCGTTAAGAGAAAGATGAAACTGAGCAAGACACCAAATTGTTTTCAGAATTTAGATGAAAATCTTATTAAAAAACATTCTAAAAGCAAAAACATTCAGTTTAGTAACCAAAAACTTTGGGTTCAGTAAAGAAAAAAAATCAGTTTTTCTTTCCTGACACAACCAGAAGTCACCTTCTTTTCTACTGCAGCTGAGAATAATATCCAGGACATACTTAAAGGACTTCAAAATCCTGTTTTGTCTGGGGCTTCAGTAACAGCATCAGCCATTGATGCACAAAATACAAATGATTTTCCTGCCACTTTTTTTTTTTTGAAACACTTTTTTTCCTTTCTTTAACTTGACAAAGGCCTCAAAACCAATGCGATTCTGCTACCTAGGCACGACAGCAGGATACTCATAAAATTTAAGCTTAGGGAGACAAAAGAGGAGGTTACAGTGCGCATAGGATCAGTGCAGAAGTGAAGGGAAAAAAAAATTCTTCTACAGCAATCTTTCTACTTCTGGAAAACTGCGTAAAGCAGTGTTTTTAAAGGTTTTTTTAAACTGAAGCTTCACCTCGTTTTTAAGGAAGATAATCTTTGAACCACCTTCTGCCCCACTGCTGTTTGGTAGTTTGGTGAGGACAGCAGTGATAAACAGGTTACTTGAGAATCAGCAGAGTTAAATCACGCTTGTCTGCAGAAACTAAAACCCGCCAGGGTCTGAAGATCGTTTTGTAAAGTATCATTAATGGGTGTGTAGCCCACAGGATAAATATCACCAGCAATTAAACCAATATTTGAGGAATATGTAGAAAAAGACTGTAATAACTGCACTTCTCTCAGCTCTCAGGTAGCTATCAGGTCTCTCTAGGAAGTTGTAATATGAGGATTTGTTCCATATATATATATATATATATACACATACATATACATATACGTATGTATGTATGTGTGTGTGTATGTATGTATGTGTATATGTATATTTGTTTATGTTCTAACCTAGGACCAAAAATCTTATTTTCCTCATTCAGGAAAAGCGCTAAAGGAAACTTGATAGAAAAGTTGCCTGAATAGAGAGTTGTCAAGCATGAYTGGCTTATTTTACAATAGTTAGCCAGAACGCTTCACTCTTTCTAATGGGAAAACAGTACTTTTCCATTAAGTGAGCCCTTGTATAATACAGCAGCATATCTTTCCTCCTTTGAGTAAATGCAATGCTTGCTAACCATTTTTCTAACCGAGTTGTTTACTTTCTCTCAACACTCAACTTGGCAGAGCTTGTGAACAGACACGCTTATGAATGGAGCTCCACATATATGAAAGAAAGAGGCAGTTTTGAAGGAAGCATATCTGAAAGAAGCAAGATAAAATAGAGATGGTACGATTATTTTTATTTTATCAAGTTGCTGTAAAACTGCCAAATCCAGAAGCCTACCATTTTTGCAGTGTTTTGAAAACAAAAACAAAAAACACAAAACACAAAAACAAAAGAACCAAGAACAACTGAGCCCCGCTCAATTCTCTTCTTTAGAAAAGAGTTTGCATGCTTCTTGAGTCACAATTCTTGCAAATCCTGAAAAGGAGAGAATGGAATAGATCACAAAGCATCATCACCACAGGCTTTCATTTAAACAGATAAATACCCTTATGTTAGACATATACATGAAAGCAGTTAAAGAAAAATCTATCAGAATTAAAAAGGACCGAGAGCCTTGTTCTCACTGAGAACTAAATGCCTTATCACATCACCTTAGACAAAAGTTGCTGAACAAAAAAATAAAATTGGCAGACACAAATGGTAAGAATCCACTGTGATTAACAGAAGCTTTGTGGATCTTGACAAATGATCTATAGTGTTCAAAACCAAAGAAATGTATGTTTAAAAACAAAATCTGGAAGGAAAAAGCTGTAATTCACATGTGCTAGAGGATCACTACAAAGATCAGGTTTTACTATTGGCAATAAGAAAAAGAGGCAGAAATGAGCTAGGAGAAGCCGATGAAATACATGAGAACAGACAAACAAGCAAATTTTTCATCTCTGATTATATAGAGTACACAGCTTTTTACAAAATAAATAAAAAACYAGAAGTTTTCTAAAGATCTACATCAAAGTTTTCTTTGGAAAAAAAACCCAAACACACAGCTTTGGAGCATAATTTCTTCCTTTTCTTCCACAAAACAATAATACATAAAATTATAACTAATAATTTTATACTTTGACTCATTTATATGTAGTCAGTAAACAGTAAAACAACCAAATTTACCCTATGAGATTTTATCAGCATGGTTATGTTGATTAGAAGCATGGTCTACTACCTGCATATCTGCCAAAACGGCCCTTTTATCTGTAGAAAGCTCAGTTAGGCAATGAAGCACGTGTGTGAAGTGACATATAGCAAAATGATGGCTTTAACCTATAAGCTGAATCCATATTAAAGGCCTTCTGTAACGCATGYTGTTGCATCAGTGCTGGCTATTATCCTGATGAAAAGCTAGCAGAAAACAACATGAGTGTAAGGTATATGTCTGAGCTACGGGGCAGGTAAAGTCCACCTGCACAAGCTCTACTTGGTCAGTGCCCTGACAGGTTTACTTGTGTTTCTTTCCAATTAAAACCAGGGATTAGTTATTGATAGCTTCCAGTCAGGGTGCACATTACTACCTCCAAAGTTGTCCTAGGACCTCCAGCAAACATATATTCTACATTATACATACAGAATAAAGATGATCTTATTTTACCACATTATCTGAATGGCAGACCCATTATTAGCAACCCAGTACTAAAATTTTTCCCATACTGGAAATACTTAGGAAATTGTTAATGCTTCGCATTAGAATGATACTGCCCTGAACATCTCCAAAAACAAGCACCTAGAACTAAAATCTTGGCCATTGCAATAGCTGATTGGAGGCAACTCAGGAGAGGACATTTCCACAAATGATTGCAGCAGGAGTAAGCACTTGTGGCAAGCTGACTATCTAATATGAGTGTTTGCTCAAAAGCAGAGAGGAATTTAGAATAAAATCCTGAGGGACCAAGCAAGCAGAGAGCATGACAAATTGCCTAAGATTCTACAGCTTCTCCCATGTTTCTATAGCTCCCACCATCCGTATTGCAGCCTCATAGTGAAATGCAGCATGTTACAAAGTACTGTGCTACTGGTGAAAATGTATAGATTTAAAAACAAAGCAGCAGAATATGAATCTCTTCAGAGATGATGAATTCTACTACAAATACCAACCACTGTCACACTGCGTGCGATATTAATACCTGTCTGTGTCTGAGCTACTTCTACTATCTGTAGGGTTAGAAAAAACAGCATAAAGTACAACAAGTATTTTTACTATGCTTTGTGGTACTTAGTAATGCATAGAGGAATATCAAAATGAATGAAAAATACAGAGTAATATTTTGGTCATCATTTTCCAAACTATGGTCTTGGTCTGCCACAGCAAAGTCTACTCTCTGCAGCCTGGTTTTCTTTTCTAATGGCATTAACCCTAGTTTAACTTTATAAACAAACCCACTGGAATCATTTTATAAGATTTGTATTCATAACAGTATGAAAGAATATTGTATGAGCCCTCCAAATGAATGCRTTCATACATAGAAAGAAAAGTATATACTGAAAAACTACCTTCCATCATCAAAGCCAAGTTCATGGCTCCTAGATGGAAGAGGGCAGATGGCCTAGAGAATTTAGTTACCTTATTTTGGTATGAAAAGCATGTTCTCCTAGGAAAAACTAGAAGGTTAAAAGCCGGTTAGAAACCCAGCACTGCCAAAGGCAAGCATTCCCTTATTCAGGCACTCTTCGTGCAAAGGTCCAATATGAAGCTGATACCATTTTTAAGGTTTTAAGCACAAGATCAGAATTTTTTTTTATTATGCTCACGCTTTCCAGAAGCTTTTCAGACTACTCTGTCATATTTCAGACTACCTTTTATTTTATTCCAAGATGCATAAATACATCAGTCAGCAGCAGTAGTTAAGAGGATGTTCTTGTTCCTACGTATAATGTAGCCTTATATTACAGTTAACTGCTCTGTGAGTGACATGAAACTGGACACTGGAAAATTTGACACCTCTATGACTCCTGTCTTGTTTATGTTTTCTGTTTTAAGATTTATGCACGCTGAGCACAGCTCAGAGCAAGTATGTTACAGTCCAATGCAACTTAATGATTTTGTTACTCAGTGCCTTCTCCTAAATAACAGGCACGTCTCTGCTTCCTCGCCAGACGGGAGTGATGTCAGAAGAAATACTGTCGCGAGGAAACCCTTTCTGAAGGGCCCACCACATAACTGAGCACCTTGAAGATCTCATCTGCATTTTCTGAAAGCCGGCCCTTGGTGATTTACTCAAACACTGACAGGGCTTTCCAGCTTCTTACAAGATAAAAGAGTAGCTGTCTGTCTGCACTTTTTCATCAGTGTCATTGGATATTTCACTGTTGAATAACCCATCTCATCCAATTCAACATAGAGCAATGGAGAATAAATCAAGTCCCCGTTCTTGGTCCCCCCCATAGCTACAGCAGGCTGCCCGCGGCCAGGGTGCTTTCCGGGGTCGCCCGTTTGCACGCACGCCGGGCTGAGCTTCCAGGCAGTGCTGTAGGGCTGAGCACGCCTTCTGCTGTTAACCGTCCTTCCCTCATTCACACGCAGTTCAAGTCTGGAATAAAAGCTCTGACGTGTCAGAAGCTAGAGGAGGAAAAGGCTTACGAGCAGGAACCACTGAAATCGGGCAGACAACATAGCTGGCATGGTGGACAAAACAGAAAAGATGTTCTTCAGAGTCTGAGCGAATGAATTAAAAAAAGGTTTAAATATTTAAATGTACTAAGGACTGGAAACCTTTACTATTCCCCAATTTCCCACTTGGTAGCTCTGATATTTGGGTTCAGAAAATCCATGGCACAGTCTGACCTAGCTGAGTGTACGAGTGGCCGCCCCAGAGATGCACACCTAGAGGGATGAGCTTCAGCAGAGCTAAATGCCTGAAATACACCACAGCAAACTGTACGGAAACTCTCTATAGAGTTCTCATTCATTTTAATTAACTCATAACAGAATTGCAGCTTAGCTCAAATGGAATGTTTTTATCATAGAATTAAGGCTGGACAGAAAAACCAAAAATTTTTTTGGGCTTTGTAACAGTCTCCCCTGCTGAAATTAATAGCAAATTCATTGCTCACAGAAGACCCTGATATCGTGTTTTGTTGTTTTTTTTTTCACAGAGTGACTTTTCAGCAATGTCGGCTACTAACTTCCAGTGCTCTTATGCAATGGCAAAACCAGATCTAAAAAACAAAACAGAACAAAAAAACCCAAAACACCAAACACACCATATTCATTAGAAGTTCTCACCAATAAATATCTTATCTAGCACTTTAACTAAAGGGTAATCAATGCCATCAATCTCCTGGATCTAATGCAAAGTAGTAATATGCAAATCAGAAAAAATTGAGGAAGTATTCTGATACTTTATAATCCTGAAAATAACTGCAATTGTAAATTTTGAGAAATACCTCTAAATTAGGCAACATATATTTACCCCAAAATTCACCCACAACCTTTTTTTAATTCACTCCTTTTTTAATTCACAATTTACATTAAAAATCATGTTAAAATTCTTAATTTACAATTGAATGAACCCAGAAAACATAGTCACACTATATACTGATGCACTGTTTTACATCCGGCATATTGGTATTTTTGTATTCTTTATTAAATGGAATGGTCAGGGAAAATGATCATTTCAGTCTCTAGACTGGAAATGGTTAATGCTCATTTTCCAGTTAATAAGTTGCCTTTCTGTTAAGTCACTGTTCAGAACTGTATCTTGATTTTCAGTCACATTATTAACGTAAGATGTTATGACTACTATATAGACCATACCCTGGAGCCACAGCTAAGATAAAACAGCACTGGCACCCGAGAGAAGCCAGGTTTGTGCTTTGGTGGCAGCCACACACTGCACACACTTCATAGTCGCTCTACTTGGTGTCAAAAAGATTAAATGTTTATTGGGGTATCCATTATTTGGGTACCCCATTATAATTACTTTCGATGTGCCAAAGTTACTGTGTTTTTCTCTCAAGTTTCTCAGTAAAATCATGTTTCATTCCTGTTGGTACTCACTGCAGACCACAACAACTGACTGCTTCCAGCCGGCTTCTCATTTGCAGGGCCTCCATTCTCAGAGGCGCAAAAGCAGGTCTTTAAGATTGGACTGCTCAAAACCACTTCAAATATTTATGCGGTCAAATCTAACTGCATTTAGAAGCCTAACTCCTTCTGTGTTGATTTAGACTTTTTTTTTTTTAATTTACTAAGTCTTCTGCATCAGAGCTCAGGATTATAATTGAAGTTCTATTTAAATACAAAATACACTTGAGGCAAACGTAAATTTATGAAGGCACCAAATAAAACAGGATTATTTTGAGTGTACAGACTCTCCAAAACTAAATATAACCAGGGTATACCTAGACTAAAGAAGTCTATTTAGGTGACTGATTTATACCTAAACTGAACACAGCGAGTCAGAAATAGAGCTTCCCTTTCCTGTGACTTGCACCGATTTAGAATCCTACAGGCTGCCACGGCGAGCTAAGTAAACAGAGCACACCAGGGTTTTATGAAAAATAAGTCAGTTTTCATGAACTGCGGGAACCAAATGTGCAGTTCAACATCAGCACAGAGTTCTCATTAATTACTCATCCTGAAATAATTTATCACGGAGGTCAGCATTTTTCCCTGCTGTAAAACATTGTATTGTTTCTAAGTTAAAAATAAAAATAGAAAAACATTTTAACTTTGGTGGTTTTGTAAAACACAAGAAGGACACAAGCCATACTGCAAAATATCTCACTGTCCGGCAAAACTGGAGTCTAAACTAAGTAGATTAACCCACGCGTACGAGAAGCAGCGGTGAGCGTGATCAGGTAATATTTGCTACTGGAAGCTCTTCCCCTCTCTGGAGGGGGCAGAGGTGCTACCGCCACAGCACGTCGATCCTGCCGCGGCACGCGAGGGCAACGGGCTGAACTACAACCTCGGCTCACGCCAGACGGTCTCTGTCAGGAGGAGCTTGGAGACTCTTCTTTCCAAAAGTCCCTTGTGCTGCACATCGACGGGGAGAGCTTGGCTGCAGATTAGGGCACAAAACCGATGAAAAGAACAAAAAGGCAGGCACACGGTTCTGCCTGCAGTTGCAAGGCATTTAGAGCGAACAAGAATTACATGACTTGATTTACTTTACAAAAACTGATTAGTAAAACCCCCTGTGGATTTCTTAACTATACTGTGGAGGGATATAAGATTAGTATAGCAATTCCCATCATCAAACATATTTACTGTTAAAATATTGGATTAGTGATGTTGTTATCCACTGTTCCAGGATTATAAAGTGATTCTTTAAATTGAGCAGAAAAAAATACTGCACTCTATCATTTGTAATTAGGTTTTAGTCCGAGTGTTTTTGCCTTTCCATAAAAAGTAATTCTGTTTCCCCTCCCCCCCCAAAAGACTTTCCACTGCACACAAACAAAAAACAAAACTATAAAAGAGGAAACAAACAACTTTCCTCTTTTGCTCCTGCGAGAGAAACGGTTACACACTTGCATCTTATTGCTCCTGCCTGTCACTCATTAGTAACACCAGGTGGTAATAAAACCATATTGGTGCTAGATGTTGGTTATTTGTAAAACACATGAATCTGCATTACCTGAGATTAACAAGTCTTAATCCCCGAATACTTAACCCTCACAAAGAGCTATAAGGAGAAGATACAAACCTTCAGGATCATCATCCTCTGGGTTTCCAATGACAATGTTGTCTACACAGCATTTGTGAAGGAGGAAGAGCATGAGGAAAGGGGATAAATAAATGTGCTCATTAAAGCTATTATGCTAGATTTAGGCCAGGAAAATTGGCATAACTATACGTTTTTAGCCATTAATTTAAGCAAGTAAGAGCATCTGCAGCTGTTAGAATTAACAAGTAAACAAAAAGCTACAGCTCTAATACCACCACTTTCCCTCATTTTTGCTGTCAAAAACCTTTAGGAATCACCTGCATACAGTATTTTAGATTCTGAATAGACAGTGACGTAACAGTCAGAATAAAGAAGGTTTAAATTATAAAAATATTCTGCAACTGAATAGTGGAACTTTTACTGTATTTGCCATGCTGGCAAAATTGCCTATTTGCCACTGCTGCAGTTTTATGCTATGTAACCTTAAGCATTGTTCTTGTTCCTGATTTTGGTAAATCCTTGTTTTTTCTTGCTATATTTACCCTACCAGTAATTTGGGACAATATAGCAATTTGGTTCTGAATAAGAATAATCGGATCAAATTTGTTTCAGGACATTAGCATATAAAATTCACATTTAAAAATGGTATCAGCAAACTTCAAAATTTAAACAATCATAGATTAGCTTGACTTTAAAGTGTTCTGTGTCAAACTGACCATAAAAATAGAGCCTATAAATAGGTATTCTTAACTGCTGTAGCTCTGTACAGCCTTGACAGGCTTTATCAGCTAAATGTTTAATCAGGCAAAGCAGCAAAAAACCCCACCATAACCACAGAAATGGATGGTATTTTAACATTTAAATAAAGCTTGTAAACCAATGACAAGCCTATTTGGGCAACTACTACCACCCATGTTCTTTATCTGGAAAAGTCGTGTCCCAGATTTATCAGTCAGAGATCACACAGAATGAGTGTCTCATACTTAATTTTCCAGACAGTAACATCAGTTTCTACTCACTGAGTTCCCGTAAAGAGACATAGAAAACTGCAAGTTAAAAGGCATAGCCAGGAAAAAGGATTCCCACTTTGGCAATGTCCTATTTCTTTAATTTATTAAAGAAATAAATATTTCTTCAGTTAATTAAATCACAGCTAAAAAAAGAAAAAAAAAAAAAGAATAAAAATTAGCCTGATAAAGCACTATAGTTCTCTGTTTTTCCTGTAATTGGAGAGTTTGGTTTCAAATTTGTCTTGGCTACTTCTGTAAGATGAAACCCTAACAAATATCAGAAACCAGGATGACAACAGAAGGTGGAACCTACAGAGTTTTCCCTCCTTCCTCATAAAAAGCACCGTTTTTTTTTCTCCAGTAAAACCCCTATGTGAAATTGTCCAACTACTAATACGTATCAGCTTCGCACTTCCTAGATATTAGGGAACAGATGTGGTACTTCTTGCTTCACTGACTGTTTGGCCCTGAACACTGAAGCTGTGCTCTCAGCTATTTTTTTTTCACTCTCTGTTGATAAAAATGTATCCCAAAGCAACTCTGAACATTGAACATGCAGTAAGGAGCCCAAGAAAATGTAATGATTCTTTTATTATTATTAAGTAGACAAAGGGGTGAGTGTCTCCCCTTAGGAAACAACCAAAAAACACACTTTCATATAAACAGCACTTTCTTGTAAACAGAAGTTGTTTTTACTCAGGGTTCGTTCCAGTGGATTTTAAATATATTCCTCCTCCTTTTAGAGTTGGGAACCATTTGCTTTATGAGCACCATTTGGATCATTTGCCTGTTGCTCATAAAATAGACAAAGCCTTTATCCATGCCATGAATTTTTACTCACTTTATACAAAATATCTAAGGAGGGATTTGCAGGAGCCAGAATTACAGGCATGGAAGAATTAACAACTAATTTAATTTTCTGCTACAATAATGGCTCCAGCAGTTTTTGATTTTGTTGATTACATCTCTTCTCGCCACAAAACAAAAAAAAATATGGGTGTTAGCTTCTTTGATTTTTTTTTTTTAAAGCAACAGTTTTTTCCCCCCCAAAAAGTGAATAAGAGTGACAAAAATATTTTGCATGTTTTAATTTGTGTAGCTATAACACAAAGCAGTGGCAAACGCAGCTGTCAGAACCGATCACGTAACAGGGTGACCGTGTACACGCTCAGGAAGAACGAAGATCCTCTTCAGCACCGGCACAGTCGCAGGTGGTGTTTCCGTGACTCCGAGGCCTTGCTGACCCCGCGCCATCAGCGGTGCCGGCCGCAGTCTCGCAGCCACCAYGGCCAAGCAGCTGCAGCCACCAAGCCCCGGCCGCTGCGTCTCCTCTGCTCGCAACTCGGAAGCCAAAATCCGCGCTTCCTGGCCAATAAATTGGACTCCAGCCCTAACTCCAGGCTCCGCCACACAGGCTGCAAACAGGGAGCCAGGAGGAGCCCGCGAACCGGCCCACAGCGATTCCTTAGCGGCTCGGCAGCAGCGGCCCGACTGGCGCACCTTCCCCAGCAGCTTTGCGCCTGCGCGTCAGGAGTGACGGCCTGTCCCTGCCCTCGCACCGCAGCAAGCTCCCGCGGTCCTGCGCGTAAGCATCAGTGACCGCAGACGCAGGTGGAAGCAGGCTTAATTACTGCCGTTAGCAACTGCCCGGATAGAGGTGTTCTGCGTTTCGGCTATGCAGTACCCGCGAGCAGCCAGGGCACGCTCTACGCCTGGGACCTGTTACTTCAGTAAGGGGGCAAGAGCCTACGTTTTGCAGAGACAGCTGAGGGACTTCCCTCAGCCTGGGTATTTATGGGTGACTGGCGCCTTCTCGTATGCAAGCAGGGGAACACAAGCACGGATACCACGTATGCATGACCGCAGTGAAGAACTCGCCTTTTAAGAACTACCAGCAATGACATCAAATGTAACTGACTTCATAGATTTTACCAAAAAAGCCTGCACAGTCAGCACCACAACTAATAAAAAACTGCACTCAGGTATTGATGAAGTTAGTAATACTAGAGATGTGCGTTTTTCCAAATGCATATACTGCATTTGCCACAAGCTTTCAAAGTAAGCATGCCTCTAAAATAAGCATGAGTTCTAGGATTTCCATACATGTAGTTTGTAAGAACTGGAGACTAACTAAATAGGTGATTGCTTGCTTGGGCAGAGTGTTTACAGGCTAAGGACAGCAGGCAGAGCCCACGCAGACTACAGCCACACTGTAAGTACAGACGGGGTGCTACCTCCGCCTGGTCCTCTCCCTCTTTGCCAAAGACCAGCTCTCTGCACAGCCCAAGTAGGCACATGGCTACGACAGCAACTTCTCAGCGTGCAGAAGACAGCTATAGATTTCCCGGCCGACCTTAACACCGAGTGGACTCTGCAAAGCAGAGGTGGGTGTTGCTTCCATCAGGAAGAGACACTGCAGCACATGAATTACAAACATGGTAGCTGCTGAGGGAGAAATGTCCTCACATCCACGAAAAGCAGCAGCTGTCTTCCCCTGGCAGAAGTTGCAGGAGAAGCCTGATTCCCCAGGTTGCTCTTCCTGGACCTCCCATATCTCCACTCTGCTCCAGCTCCCCCTCTTGCACAGTCCCAGTCCTTACCCCTGCAACAGCAACAGCCACTTTCACCTCAGCTACTGAGGAGCCGTGAACTGGCTCTCTCCTTCCCTCCCATCATCCCAAAATCCTCATAGTTCAATGTACAGCACAGTAAACTGATGCACAGGGAAAAAACAGCAAAAATGGCTCTGGATTCCTGTGTGCAAGAAATTTGTAGTAACTGATTTGCTCAGGTAAATACACAAATGCAAAGCCCATACATCTAAGACACTTTGTGTTAAGGAAGGTAAATATTGCACGAGTCTCTCCATTTCTCTTTTTGCATGACTAAGTACCACTTCCTTTTTGGATCGATCCTGATGATGCAATAGGTTGATCTTTCAGAGCTTCCCTTCAAAATAACACTCCACGAATTTAGTTTCTACACCAGAAAATGCTCATGGTTTCTTGACACACTACTCAGAACTAGCTTTGTTCTAAGTTTCTGTTTTGCCACTGATTTTGACCTGAGTTACAGTGGTGTATGTTAAAAAACAGAGCAATATAACAGTGCAAAGTTTTGTAAAATCCTAAGTACGTAAGCGACACAAACTGAGGTTAAGATAATGCTGGCATTTCTACCTTGGAAAAAAGCTGAATCGGATCCCAAGAGTTTAACTGAAAAAGAACAGTACAAATGGTCCTGATTGCCAAACACTGAAACAAATCGTTTTGACACGCGATGCCAAGAACCACACAGCTACATATTGCACTGCTTCTTTAGAGCCCCAAATTGCTTGATTCAATTAAGACTTACAGAAATCATCGTTAAAGAACATAATCAGAAAAGTTGTTTCAGCCTACCTGTGGCTGAGTCCATGGCTCCAAGGTTGTTTCTTTTAAAGGAGTTTGTGGCCTTCCCATTTCTTTTGTGTGCTTTTAGGAAAGAAAAGTATGCATCAGGTTATCCGTTCAACAACTCCATCAGCATTCAGCATTAATTTCCCTTATGGGAATAAAACACTACTCATGCACAAAATTCATACAAAATAATCATAATAAATCATGACTGCATTCATTTCAAGTAGACTACAGGTCTGGTATTTTTGCAGCTAAGTAACCTAATCTTGATAGAGTAGCTTTTACTTTCAAGGAGGGCAGGGGAAGAGACTGGCAGCGCTCACAGATTCACTGTGCTAAACAGCAATCTAGCATCAACTCTTCTTTAAAACTTATTGCCACCCCATTTTACAACAGCAGTCACGCATAAAGATAATAGAAAGCTATTTTCATTTGTGTATCTGCAGTGGATGGTTACTAAGTGATTACAAAAGTCACCAAATAGTTACAGATGAAAAAACCTCAGACATAAAGATCAACTGATTAGCCAAGTATTCAGCAGCAGGATCTSAAGGAGAATTCAACTCAACTCCAGTTTCTGTGTTGCTTCCTCCCTAGATTGTGCTATGTTGAATATATATCTTGAAAAAAGGACATAGACTACAGTGGAATTAAATTAAATAGGTGAACTGAAAGAAATATTACGGAAGAATAGAATGTTAAAAAACCCTACTCCCTAAAAATTAAGGGACAAAACAATTTGCCACCCCCATTATTTTAAGTCTGCATTGTATCTTCAACTTTACACTACCTTGGAATTTTTCAAAGATTGACTTCAAGTACAAAGTCTATATAATCACATAGATTAAAGTAGTCTTCAAAGAATTAGATTTGCTAACTCTTCACATTCCCAAGTTCTTTAATATTACCAAAGCATCCTGTAAGTACTCGCTAATGCATGCAGAATGTATCCTGCTCCGATGATAAGTGTGGAAAGTTTTTTGAGCGTTGGGACTGATGTGCTGCTTCAGGCTTCAGACAACCACTCCTGAACCCTTATATGGGTACACCAGACCTACTATATTTAATGGATCTTAAGGTAAATAGTTAAGCATCATTATTAATTACCATTATAAAAAGCTCACTACCTGTTTTCAAGAGCTTCCTGCTTTATACCACAGAACTGCAAATTCTATACATAAGACAGGATCTGACTTTCCGGAGTGGATATTGGCATTCCCTCCTTTTAAGTTGCTCCAGACAAATTTCCCCAGGCAGGAACTTTACACACTGTAGGGGAACTTCTCGCATTTCAGCACTGCTGCACAAATGCAGACAAGTCGCCTCCGTTTCCTCTCTCCAATTTCTCTCAGTTGCTAAGTGGGAACAGGGAAATTCACAGAAGTAGGGCCTCTGCTGAAAGACACTACTTAAGGGCCAGGCTTTTTAATAAAATCCTTCCTCCTCCTGAAACACAACGTCTCTAACATACTACCTTTTGGATAAGACCTTTGACAACACGCAGTATAAACAGCACCTTATCCAGGTCTCAGATCGGAGTGATCTAAATGCCCACAGAGACAGAAAAGGCTGACTAGGAGAGGGAGTTATATGCCATTGATTGGCTGTCATATGTAATAAAATACGATCATTTAATAGGAAACATTTTTAAAAATACAGAGTTTGTGGGCAACTTCCGTTAGCCTGGAACATTCACAGGGCTCATTTCAAAAAAAACCACCTTATTAAATGGCTATTTTGTTCTGGCAGTTTGGATTGCTTGTAATAATAGACTGCAGGCAATCATTCTTACCATTTTTTGTGATGTTATATTTTGGAGTAGCAACTGAACATGATTCAATCTTGAAATAAGACAATAAATGCATTTTCAAAAGAAAAATAACCACAGATTTAGTGAATGCTAAACAGAGTGAAAATAAATGCACCTTGAAAGGGAAGGTTGCGTTTTTCATGTAGTAATCAAGCATCAAAGGGACTGAAACACATCCTGACAATTATTAAACATATCAGTTGTGGTGCCAAGATACCATAACAATTCCACATAGGACATCCTGCTATGAACTGACATTAAAAAAAAAAATAAAAATCATACTGGTTCTGTAGAAATAATTTTCCTTGGAACTCTGCAGTTTTTATACCACATTAGTCTGATTAAGTATATTTTAGAGCGGAGAGGAAAAGGGAAAAGCAAATGTATGCATTCATGAAGAAAAGGGCCGCAAAAGTACATTTAGGTGACACAGTGCTCTAAGCTCTTGTCTTACAATTGAACGCTTGCTCCAAACCCCAGGTATGACTGAGGGATCGCCAAGCACAGCCAGGTAGATATTCTAAATATTATAGGTCAGCACCCACATTCTTATAAAATCAAGATATTTACCTCATTGGGGTTATTTCACATGTCAATAAGTAAAACTTCCAAAAACGTTCATAAACTGGGTCGAGCAACAGGTGAGGCAAACACAAGTACAAACACAAGTGATCAGCTCCCACGTTTGCATTGAGCGCAGCCTTTCTGAAGAATTAGTACAAAGCAAGTAGCCAGGCTGCATCTTGCCACTAAGAGAGTTACCTAACAAACAGCAGTAATTTTCCTTTTCTAATATCCAGCCTAGACTCTGAAAGGTTCAAAACAAGCAAAGTACTTCAATGTTGCTGAAAAACAAACCAGAAGATTTGCTAGTGAATCCTATTGAAGCTGTATTGGATAGCTACAAAGATAATATGCTTCCTCCTACTGAACTTGTTGCTGAGACAAAGCAAGAAATGAATACAACTTTAAATGTGTATGTACGGAAGCACTTGTATGTGGCTATAACTGTGCAGAGAGAAAAGCAACCATCAAGATACCACATACTCCTCCTTGGACCAAAATTTCCTGTCTTTGCTTAAGATCTTTTTGACCAGAATTAATTTTTCAAGAGTCATTAAAATACTGTATTTGCTCCAGTTGACATATTTTGAAGCTCATTTTCAACTTGGCCAGGGTCCATAATTTCTCTTGGATAGTAATAAAAAAGGGCATTTGGGTAAAGAAAAAAAAAAAGCAAACACTTCTTTTACTTTCCCTAGCTTCTCCAATAATAATAGGATTAATTAATGAAACTGAAAAAAAAAATACAGGCTATCCTTCTATGGCATTAATAAGTTTACAGTCATGTGTTGTCTGCTTCCTGCTACAGGCAATTCCAGAAAAGTGGACAGAGGCAGGTGCGCAGGTAGTTTCCTGCTCCTCAAAGGATAACGCTTACTCTCAGACGTCCTTCCAGCCTTCAGTCACCTCCTGATCCTGAATTTCTTACAGACTCGCACCTTCAGCTCTCCCCCACTGACCGCCTGCTGTCTCCCCGGGCCRGCAGGCAGGCAGCACCCTCCGCCCCGCCGAGGGTGATCGCCACAACGGTGCGACACACCACCACCAGAGCAGAACCAGGCAGGGCCGATTTGGGGCAACCACAGGGCAGTCAGCAGCCTGCATCCCACAGCATAAGGAAGAAGGAGAAAACAAGCAGCAACTGCCTTCTCCCCCTAGAGACTTTCCACACAAGGAGAATAAAAACTGTTTTGACGATTCAGTAGAACCGTTTACATGTAGATCTCAGTCTGATCTTGCGAAGTTAGGAATTGAGCTCTACGAATGAAAAGCCCCACCACACAGCACAGACCTGGTCTACCCCGGAGAACCGGGAAGTGTATTTGCATTACCACTTCTCATTACAGAAGAAAAATGGACATGAAGCAAATTATACATGAGCTGTGACTACACACAAAATAGCTTAAAATTGACTAGCACTAGTACTGTTAACTAGCAGTATATCTGCTGCACAGTGGAACTCAGCATGCTGCAAGACTCCCATAGTGCAAACCTTAGGCTGAACGACATGCTGCTGTAGCAATTGGGCTTCTAATATACAAGCTACCAACCTACAACTTGCTGATACACACGCACAGATTCTTCATGGATTAGATAAGTAGCACTCATTCCAAAAAAAAAAAGAAGAAAAAAAAGTGGTAATGATAACCAATCCTTCAGCAAGCTTCCTCCTGCACAGATAAAGAAGCATTTGCTAAAATTAGGTATTACTTTTGGAAGCCTCTCTCCTACCATTTTGCTTGGAGCATCTTCCTACAACCTTCTGCAGTTTCCATGATTACTCAAAAGAAACAACAGGAATATGGCCACAGTCTTTTGTTTATGTTCCCTCTACCTCCTCAACTTGACATTCAAGTTTTGCACATAGAAGAAAATTATACTCATAATGAGATAAAGATGGAATGATTTCAACCTGGATATTACCTTTTGGTTTCAGCAGTGCCATTAAAGCTCCCTTAGCTCTTGTACATGCACAGATTACAGTTTCTCGAGCAGGCAGGCATGACTTTGAGAATAAATTAGGTTCTCTTCACGTCTGACGAAAGAGCTGTCATTTCTGTGACAAGCCAGCCGCCCTTCCACAAGTGCGCAGAGCACCCGCGCGACTCCTCCAACACCTCCAACACCTCTCATCCAACAGCTCCGGCCCCAGCATTCCCCCTCAGCCTGTGAAAAGCAACAGTCGGCGGAACAATTCGCAGCCTTACACTACCATGCGCTCACCAGTTAACCCGGGAACTTCGGACATCGGTTGTTTGCTGTCGTACCCCAATCCCAGTTCATACCCGCAGTCTTTCCCCCACTTGTCTTATTCTCTTGCCATGCTAGTTCTCACGTTCTTTCCTATGTCACCTTTAAAAATTTCCTTCCAGAACCAGCTTAAAGCAGTGGGTCCCCAAAATTCGGTTTTGATACAAAGTCAAGGTGGCAGGCTGCTTCTGCCACAGAAAGGGAAGGCAGAGGGAAAAGATTGGAGCTGACACCGATTTGGGGAGTCGAGGGCGACTTGTTCTGTTCTACATCAGTACTTGTCATCCTGCGTAGCTGCCCTGGTTTAGGCACAGCTATAGGCAAAAAAGACAGGAAACCGCAGAAGGTCTTATTGACTTTAACAGGTTTCCTTTATCTTAGTAAACCCTTTTGCCCACTGGGAAATGCACTGTTCCTGCGAACTATTCCCTACGGCCAGCCAATCCTATCTCTCCACAGCTAGTCCAATTTTCAGGTATTTTCAGTGAAACAGTGAGAAAGAAGTTTTAGTTTGTGGAGCCATCATACAGCCAATCACATCTGTCTCCCACCTTACCATCTAGAAATTACCCTGATCAATTATGCCAGCAGTCAATACAGTCCAGCGGAAGGGCCAAGTAGTAAAAATACTGTGCACAAAATATTTTGCTGATACTTGGAATTTTCTGTCTAGTTGGAGCAGCAAAACAAAGCTTTAATATTTAATCAAAGGAGTTATTAAATCTTATTTAAGGAAAAAATGAAATTCATCATGAATATTTCTTGTTGTTTATTAGGAACAATAAGTTAACAAACATACAACTACTTATGACAACTTGACAGGTAATATCTTCCAAAGATATTCCAAATATATATTCTGAATATCTTCCAAATATGCTTCCAAAAATCTACAAGAGAAAATAAATCATAAGATAGATTCCAAAAGGTTATGAAAGTCATCATTTTAAGACAGACTTCATTTTTATTTTTAAGATGCCACAGCAGTGGTCTCCTTTCTGAAATAAAAGGTGAAGTCTCTTGTGCATTTGAGACAATTCAAACTAATTTTATAACAACTATACGTGAACAGAAGATCTCCTCCATCCTCACAGTATCCTTGCCCTCCAGCATTCAGTTCCTGGTGTCTGCACAGGTTAGGAGGATCCATAACAAGGTACTGCTAATTTATTCAACCTGTTTTCTCCAGCAGGTTCAGCCCCAGTCTCTCTCTGCCCTGTGACCATCTAGGATCCTGCCCTGCCAGTCCCACCACAGGTCAGGAAAGCAGGATGCAAGCGATGAGGAAGAAGGATGCTCATTCACTCGGATTCATGCCAGCAGCCACCTAACTAGCCCTCCCTTTTGCCTCTCCCTCTCTGAGGTACCCGCAGCCGGCTACGTTCAGCAGCTTCCCAAGCCATCGCTGCCCCGGCCCAAGCCCCGAGCTGCCAGGCAGCCGCCTCTGATGACAGATGCCCAATGTGAAATTGTGGCAAAGTCCTTCCTTCTTTGTCAGAAAGGAGTTAAATTATGCTCAGTTGAAGCCTCACTCTGTTTCGTGACCTGCGGTTCCAAAATAATCTTAGTAATATCTAGTAACTTAATGCATGGATATGACTATTTTTTAATTGTTGCTATTAAATAAGGCTACCAGTTTTCTTTCAATTCTTAACTATCGCTACAGGCTGCAAACAGAATTAATTCTTGCCCTCAGACTTTTTATTCAGATACTAAATACTGGATGTATTTAGCTAGTAGTCATCTTTTTTTTAATCCCACTTCCTATTGATAGGGGTTTTTTTTTCCCCTCACAAACCCTGGATTTATTAGAGTTTAAAAAAAAAAAGTTATGACACGACAATTTTGTTTTATGTATTTTGCTTTCTGGAAAAGCCCTAAAATTATCTAGATGGATACTACCACCATACTAATGGTTATTGATTGCTGTGAGAAGCAAAAGCAGACTGAAATTCAAAGATAATATGATGCATTTTTCTCTGGTGCCTTGCAAAATTGCTACAGCAGCATTGTCTGACTCAAAGTGTTTCACTTCTGCACTTTACAGGAAAGGAAAAAAAAGTGCTTTATGAAATTGTCTTTCAAGTTTAAATATTGTATTGCTTAAAGTGAGATTTAGGAAGCAAACAGCAAGAGATATTTTGTAAGTAGTATATTAACTATATTACATTAAGAATGTCTTGTCAGGATTATCATGTGTTTGGGGGCGGCTTTTGTCGTTTGTAGTTATGTTTAGAATATACTCCCAAGAGCTACATTTTTTAGACAGAAGCTGCAGAGTCTACTGTTTTTCTGTCCCACATCGTATTCAAGAAACCACGTATACTAATTCCACTGTCGATGGAGAACATCTTTATCATCACACGAGACAGAGAAACGCTATAAGCCTGGGAAGGAGCTTATCTCCATTAACAATGTCTCTTTCTTGCCTCTAAGTTGATTTCAGGTAATTGGATTCCTGCAGTCCTCTCTTCGAGCCCCCTAAGATCCTTCATGGGAAAGGCAAATGGAAAAGAAACACAAGGTTACTTTAAGTGAAAAAAGTATAATGTGACAGATTGCTAGAACAAATTATTTTGTTCCATATTTCTAAGCTTTATATAAATATGAAAATAAATCTGTACGGCTTCGAAGAAAATATATGGGAAAACCACGGGACAGCTGAAATCAAGGCGTTAGTAATAATTCATGTGGGAGTGTTTCTGTTTTGTGTTTAAGAAACACGTTTGGTCTGCCTTTTACCAAAGAACAGACAGACAAGTCAGGAGACGGAGGGATCAGCCAGGAACCCGCAGCCTCCAGCCCCGGAGGGGGCTTGCGACCACCTCCCCRTGCCAGGCAGCAGCCTGCAGTCACCGCCTACACAACTGCCATACCGTTTGGCTGTAACGATCGCTACTCCATTTCTGAAGATATCAGAACGCCTCGCGATGTTGCTATGCGTCCTCCCAGTGATTCCTTGGCCTCAAAAGCCACAATTTAACCCAGCAAGTCTCTAATGGTTCTGCCAACAGGCAGCTGTTATCTTGCAATTACCTCTTCAAAGATGCGATAAATCACCTACTGCATATCCAGGCAGACAGCCATCGTAAGGGCACGATTTCCAGAGGTGCTGCACACCCACAGTCTCCATCGTTTAGAGCTGTTTGCTATTACTTTAGAAAAAAATCGGCCCCTCACTTACTAGTATTGCTCCAACACACCGCCGAGGGATGTGGGTGTCTGGCAGGAGACGGGAATGGGAGACGCGGGGAGGGCGCAGGGTGGAGGCTGAACGACTCGAGCATACTAGGAAAGCTCAGAGGTTTAACAAAGCCTGACATGAGATTTGCCAGATGGTTTTGTACCGGATTGTAAAACTTTAAACTAATCTTCATTTAAGAGTTTTAAGGGCTGTATCCCTCTTATAAAGCCTCTTGCTCTTTTGCCTGGTTGATTCTGGTAAATTATAGATCAGACTTTAGAAAACTGCTTCCATGAACAGCAGCTCCTTAAATCTCAGCTAAACTGAGCAAGAAGATTACATGTTATTATGATGTAGCACAGCAGGATTTTTCTACAGCAAACATAATGATGTAGAGAAGGATAAAACTATCATTCTGTGCAAGGAGGTCACCCGCGGAAGAACAATGTCTGTCACGCAGCCAGCGAAGCCAGGCACCGGCAACGTGCACGGGGCAAATTCTTTTTCTTAATGGTTCTAGAAAGAAACCCAATCATAAGCAAAACCCAGATCTATATTTCAAGATTCAATGATCAAACATCTTACAGGAAAGGAGATGTCAGCTGAGAGAAACGATTCCAAACATTACTAGAAAAGGTATTTATTTCAAGGGTACTTTTAGGGCAAATGCATCCCACTGGTTTTAGGTAAGGAGAAGGGATTTTCTCCGAGTCCCCAGTGAAATGTCAGATACTGCATGGGGTATTAAAAATTAAAATGCCCACTAATCTTACAAGTGCACACATGCACTTTTAATTGTAAGTCAAAAACACTTCACATGGACACAAAGCACTTCACAAGCACAAAGCAAAGTCAGTAAACTAAAAGCTAGAAACTCTTTCTACCTGCTAGCAGTATTTGTACTTTTACACAGTATCTTCACAATTACTCTGTTCAAACTAAAGTAGAGGGAATTAATATATTTTAGTCACTAAATGATGACAAAGTTGAAGTGGGTCAAAAAGGAAAATAAAAGCCAGCATTTGGTAACTAGCAATAGCAAAATTTCAATAACCAGAAGTTGAGACCATCAAGTTCCAAGACTTGATATAGTAATTTTTATTAAACTTGTGACCTAACAATCTTCTGAACAGCTGATGCAAACATTTAAGCCTGTTCAGCTTTGAGTCAGTATTGAATTTGCTCTCATTTTCTGTACATGATTTTGAATGCAATATAATAATGTCAAATGACTTCCTTTTCTCTTTTTAATTGAAACATTATTTCCTGCACATGAAAGCTTTAGACTTAAAAGCAATCAGGTGTGATATTCACAGCTCTGGGCATTTTGAAATGTCATGCACAGGAATTACATGGATTTATCCTAAAGCTCTGTGTAAGAAAGAGTTTCAGCATTTTGGAATGCCTTATCTCTCATACTATGTTATTCAAGACCTCTGTTGTTCAACTGATTTCATTACATTTAAGTAACAATACGATACTGTGTTTCACATCTGCTTTAGCCTGCACATTGTTGCTAATGTATTTAAACAATAAATTTCCCCAATTTCTGACTGTAAGAGCAAAAGTATTGCCACAAACTCAGTTCATCCTAATGGAGCAAACCTACTTTAATTTTTGATAAAAACTGAACTTTTTTTCTAGTTTGTATATGTAAAAATTTCAGTGGTAATAGCTGATAAAACATTCTTGCACTGCATGTTCTGACTCAAAAGTATTTACATATATAAAACTAATGTGACATTATATGCCAAGGTATTCTCACATCAAGTGAAAGAAAAAACCCATAATACCAAATAGCTTGTTTCAGTTGCTTGAGCTCTATTTAGCTTTTAAAGAATGAATATAAATGTACACAAATGCATTTCGTGACTCAGGTATAAAGCATCATGTTAAAAATGTAGTACATGGTAGCAAAACCAGGAATTTTTTTTATATTTTCTGCATATTTTCTCCAGAGTTCCTAAGATCAGCTTTTCTTGTTGTATCCCTTCACAAAATAGTTGTTCCTTCTGAAGGTTAGCCAGAAAACAGATACTGTAACCTCTGTCGGTATCCGCCCTGTACAAATGGCTGTTTTCTCTAGGGCTTGTTGTCCTCTTTCTCTACAGCGCGATAAAGTTACATTTTACAGAAATCCAGCTTCCTATAGCATTTGCAATTTAAATTGCGCTCTCTCTATATATAAAGTCTGAACTGCATAATAGTGCTAAATGCTAAGTCTTCTTAGTTTTTTTACTTTATTAATACAAATAAACTAAAATTACATTATCTGAGCCAGCCAGGACATGGCTGGTGGAGAGAGGCCTGAATGGGAATCTATAATGCTGATTACAGCCAGGAGACAACGGCTGACAAAGTTCTGGGCTTTCAGCTTTGAAGTGTGGCAGAACTAAGGAAAATACGCCACCTTAAATTAGCTTTTCCAGAAAGTTGATAAATAGGCTTACTCATAAAGAGCAGCAAGACTAATCTGCAATTCTCTTGACATTAGAGACAACAAGATCTATAGAATCCTTGTTGGATCATCAGCTTTTTTCATTTGATGTCATCCTATTTATATTCCTTATCCCCAACTGCGCCTATTTGTCATATAAAAAAAGGTTGGATTTTTCAAGTGCATATTGTAGTTCTTAGTTTATGAAGCAAAATAAAATGTCAGATTGTTCTTTAGGTGGCAAGAATATGCCCAGAACAGGCACATGTAACATAAATAATCCCTTAAGAGATACAAAAATACTTTTTGAAATTGATTTTTCTCTTATCAAGTCTCTGAGTAAAACTTTAAGCATGTATCCTAACTTGTTGAACAGAATTCAAACTGAATGCAAACATAGTATTACTTGTAAAACAGGGAGGAAGAGGAAAACATGTTTAGGAGTCACCAAGGGTTAAGCATCTACTGATCTTAAGGTAAGAGTAGGTCCTTCTACTCTCAGGTAGATGGGTCTAAGGTAGATCCATTATCCTGCTCAAATCAAGAATGTCTATGGGCTTTATCGGCAGAACTTCTGAAAAAACATATCTGAGGCTTCTTACAAGAACAGACATATGTAATCACATTATTCTCCTTTCATTTGTTACTTTACATGTGGCCAGGATGGAGTTTGAAATCTAAATATTATTGTAGTAAAATTCCTTTAAAGTTGTATGACAGTCTTGTTGACCAAAATAAACTGGTGCCTGTCTGCCTCTCTGCAACTTCTTGCTTTTCCTTGGACAACTATGAAAGTCAGCTTTACATCAAGAAAAGCAAAATAAAAATATTAGGCTACTACTAAAGGCTACTATCTACAGACATCCACAAAGTGCCATCACATTTCACCTATTACTCAATGTCAAGGCCCCCATTCTTCACCCCATGTCAGGAATCACTTCTGATGTTACAAGAAAAATTCTACTGTGGTATTGCACACTCCACTGTGCCAGTGGATTTTGCCATCAAGGAAATAACAACGCCATTTCAGGAAGACTTTTGAAATTCTAACTTGGGTTTTTTTTCAGCCAAATGTAATAAATAGTATCATTATGAAATTACTTCTGTTACTGACCTAGGCCTGCCTGGTGCACCGCCCTCCTGAAAGGCAGGAAGCCCGAATCCTTCAGGCGCCGGGACAGGCTGGAGTCGTCAGCCCGCACGGCCGCCTTGGAGCAAGAGGCTTTGGAAGTGCTGAGGGACTTGCAGAGGACACACCGTTGAGGCCAAGGGAAAACCTGCCCTAGTTTCACTGATGCTTGACTGTCTCTGTATTATGGTAGATTTGTATGCTAGGGTGCAAAGTCAGGCTCAGAAGCACTCTCAGGTTTTTGTTTTGTTTTTAAACACATTGGTATACATTATGGGCCCACAAGACAGATTCAGGGAAGTTACCATAACATAGAAGTGCTCTCATCCTTGTCTAGACATCATTACAAGACTCCTTGGCCCAGACATGGGGATGGCCTAAAAGCTTAACTGAATCTAAGCATTGCCTCTGATGCATGTGTTATTTTATGTCCATACTCTAATGAGAAACATACTTCAAATGCACCATACACCACGGGCAGACTCCAGCCACAGCAGTCACACCTGGCTCCATGGTCCTCCACCACCACGGCAGCAGCGTGCAGAGGGGCACCAACCAGCAAGCCATGGGGACTACACGGTCCCAGCCTGTGCTGATGCCCCAGGTGCTGCAAAATGTTATTCCTGTTGTAACCGAAGACAGTTAGATAAATCTTGGAGAGTAATATAATGAACATGAAAACCAACCAAACCAACCAACCCACACGCTCACCAAGGGCGGCTGGAGAGGAAGGACTCTCCAAGCGAGGTGGGAATTCAGAACACAAAGGTGGTCCGGAGAGACCCAACTCTCCTCACCATGGGGCCAGGCAAGTACAGGCATTTGTCATCACTGAAGAATGTAACTTATTCCTATGCAGAGAAATTGTTTCTTCTCTTTGGGAGGGGGGAGACAGGGGAAACAGAGAGAAAGAGAAAACAACCCACTGTGTAGTGCCTGAAATCAAATCTTTCATCAATGAAATTAAATTAATTTAGGCAGGTCACTTTCTGCTAATAATGACTGCACTGGGCAACTTTAAACACAATCCTTCTGTAGTAAAACCCAAAAACCAGTTGATAATAGTATCAATCCTCTGGAAGCATCACTATCCTCATTTTTAAAATGGCAAATTGAAGAGCAATCACCCCAAAAGTTATTTTAAAGCAAGAGACAACCTGTATATCCCAAATTATATTCCTTATGGCAAGAAGAAAGAAAAAAAACACCCTCTCTTTGTTAAGATTGGGAAGAAAACTATTGTCATAAAATAATACATTAGAACATTCAAAGCAGATTTCATAGTATAAAAAATAATCTGCAAGACATCTTTCAAAACAGATGCACYTCACACACACTCTGCCTCTCACAAACGCACACTCAGATTTCCAGAGCAACTCCTAAATTAAAATATTTTGGATGGTCTACATGGAAATGATTTTTGTTATATACTTTAATAAAACACCATCTGTTATACTGTAGAGGATACTCTTATTAAATGATGCACTGCATAACTCAAGTTATTTTCTAAGTTATTGCAAATAATTCTTTTTCTGCCTCCGACTTTCCTGCAATATTACAGGCATGTGGCACATGAAATCTGAACAAATGAGTTGGGTGATTTGATACCTCAGTTACAAGTTCTGGTTCCTAAGCAGACAAAAATGAAATTCTTGGAATTTCAGCCTTTTTGCTAAAATGTTAGTAAAGGTATTTTTAACGCTGAATCCAAAACATGATCCTAACATGTATATATACGTGGTCTAGCTAGTTTGGACACCAAAAGTGTCCAAAAGACATGGTAGCAGAGACCTCAATTTGAGGCAGGTTACAAAGAAATAATTTATATTCTATGGCAAGCTTTGCAAGATTTAATACTCCACTTCCCCTTTTCCCCTCCCCCCCAAATGCCATGTATTGTTAGAAGAAACTGCAAAATAACAGGAATTTCCATTTTCAGATAGATAAGCTCAGAGATGTGAGCTTACAAATCAAAAGATCACTGCAAACTGTCCTCTATTTTGTAGAAAAAAATCCATCGCTGTGCATTAAGAAAAGCAATAGGAAAGAAGCTACTATTTTGTACACAGAGCTCTCACACACACTAAGGAAAGTGGTAAATTGGTTATCAGGGAGAATTGTTTCAATTTTTCCAGATGATGTATTCCAGGAATAATTTGAGCTTTTAGAAATAGTTAATGAAATAAAAATCATTGGAGCATCATTCTGATAGAAGTTGAAGGTTTTGCATATCTCAACGTAAGAGATTTGCAAATAAACATTTGGAAGATAACATGTGAAAGGCATGGGTAAAAATACAGAAGTTTGTCATCACTGGATTTCTAAAGTATATCTACACTGAATTACCCTAAGCACACTGTCAGTGAAATAATATATGGCAGTGAAATCATACACAGTAGTCATTCTTATAAGTGCATCATTCTGTCCATGTGCAAGAGACTGGGAAAACATTCACTTGCATAAGCCTTTAGAAAATTATCTGAATCTTTGTAAGTCTTCTGTGATCTTCTGTAATACATACAATTTACATGTTCATAAAACATTTAGTTATCTCAGGATTATTGCACTAAACTTGCTGTTGTAAGTTCAAAATCTCATGGAATACCAAATACACTCACAACTTACATGATAGTGGCCCTTACACATGTTAGGATTATGTTCTTTACAGCTCTGACCCCTATACCCTATAAAGTGGTATTGAAATGAAAGATCTGATCTCATTCCAGTTGACTTCCATAGGAACAATATTGCAATATTGGGCCAAGGCTCACTACTAAAAAAAAAAAAAAAAACAAAAAAACCCACCAAACAACCAACCAAAAACACACACACACACACACGAAAAAAGGTCCTGGGTCAGTATTCTCTATCTTTACAGCTTACTTAATTTTCTACATGCAAGTATAGGTTAATATTATGTGTGGATTGAAGCATTATTGACAAGAAAAAAAAAAAAATCAAATAGAAGTTACTTAAATGGTCTCTTTCTGAAGTAATAGAAACCACTCTTCCCTATGACMCCTTAAGTATTCTTGTCAGGCCCATTATAACAAAGCAAATTAACATAAAATGCCATTATTACAGCAACATAAAGCTGTTATGAACTATACATTTATGAAGCCTTGGTGTTTCAAAGTAAAATAATAAATATTTTTGTTTTTCTTTACTATTCTAGAATTTTCTCAAATGGAGCATTCAGAAACAAAGAAAAGGCCACATAAAACTTGCTGACTGAACCAAAAGGAATTTGCTAGGCAGTAATATGCAATACAGAAAGGCTGACTACACAAATGCACCAACTTTTCTTTTCCCCTTTCCTTCTCTAAGTAGGGGAGCACACACCCTGCTGTTCAATATCAGTGAAGCAAAGGCTGGTCTATGTCTCAAAAAGCAAACCTCAAACTTGCCGCGTCCTGCACAGCTTGCCTGCTCAGCTCCGAGGCAGTGGTGGCTCTGGCACAAGCACTCTCAGCAAGATTTACACTGGCCAGCCCAGGGTCCTATTTTGACAACATCCTACAACAATTGTACAAAGCTTCTGTTTCTTTAGCAAACAATAAGTTGGAATAAAAATGAAAAGAAGAAGAACAAAAATGTCATCCTGGTGCTCAGTCAGCAGATGCTAAGAGATACTGCATATTAAGATACTAGACAAAGAACTGAAAAGCCGTGATGAAAAAGACAAACCTTTTGAAACAGGGAATGAAAAGACATTTGTTCTCCTTTGTAGATGTATACTGATTATATTAAGAAAAATCAGAATACTGTAAATACAAAAAAATACAGCTAAAATAATTAATAAAAATAGTAAATGACATACGAAGAAAATGACATAAAAGAATTCCCTTAAACGCAGATGCTTTTAATACATAGTAAAATGGGGCAAAATGAATGCGTGTCACACAACTCATGTTAGACAAAAGATATATCAACAGTGATGGAGGAAGACTTCTGGAATGTTGAAGATCAAATTAAAAAAAAAAAAAAAGCAAAACTGTTTTCTATGTTAAATATGTAAAACAAACATGTCTACAGGGCATAGGCCTAATTCTGCATTGCCATGAATCTTTAGAGCATTTTACCTAAGCTCACTCTCTTCTGAGCAAGTACAAAAGTCATTAATCTTTAGCTTTGTAAAACAGCAAGATGGGATTTTGGATTTTATTGCAATGGTATGTACAGTATGTGTTAAATGCACTACCTGTGGTCAGACAGTGGCATGGTTTCCAACTGATCAGAAGTTATATAAAAATAATAGGTGGAAACATAAACCAAAATGAGAATACTGTATTAAAATTAGTGAATTCTCCAGCAGATTAAATTTTAGACTAGTTACTTGTTTAAATCTCTGAAGTTTGTAAACCTCACAGAGTTACTTCTACCAAATTATGCTTTAGTACTTTCTAATCAAACATAGAGATCTTTTGAACTACTGTTCAGCATTAATTAATTATTTATTTTTTTAATCACCAGTAACTGCCACTTCACATACTTCCTACAGTGATGTAAAAGCGCTGAAGGGCTCATGCCACAACAGTACCCATTTCTCAGAGCGTTGTGTCCTTAAACACCAGCACAAGCCGTATTACATCCTCAGCAACCCATCTACGCTGTCCGGCCTGCGAAAGGACTACCTCTTGTGTCAGTTTGTCCAGTCTTCCAAAAGTCCATCTAAAAACTGAACAAAAAAGCTTCATTTTTTTAAATCAACTCAAAAAGACAGAAGAAGGTCATGTCAAATCCTAACGGGATGTCCCTTTACTTGAAGCTAGTGCTAGTCCCATTCCTGCAAGTGAAAAACTGAAGCTGGTAACAGGGTCTCCTAGGGGAGGAGGGTAGAACTGGAGAGAGACCACCGTTACACACGAAGAAAGGAGAAATCTCAGCCAAATAGTAGATGATCTAGCTATGCAACTGGTTTATTATTACCAGTTAAGCCTAATGAAAATATAAAAATACTAACAAACCAGGATCTATGGCGAGGCTGGAAGATATCCACAGCTTCTTGGACAGCTGCTGCACACATTCAGTATATCTATAGCTTATTTTGAGATTGGCCATATGCTTCCTATTGCAATTTATTCACCTTCTTGCATACATACCTGTTTCTAATTTGCCTGTAAACATAGGAGCTAATGCATGCCCTTACGCAGACAACACTTGTAAGGCCGTAAGCAACTGCATCCTCCCAAATCTCTGATTTTCTCAGGTATTTTAGAAACAAATTTGGGACTTCAGAATCTTCTTTGTTACAGGGACATTTTTAAAGACCTATATTAAATTAGTGAATTTCCAATTTCTGTTTCTTTTTAATAATCTTAGAAAGACTAATAGCAGCAAATATAAGATTGCAAAGTAGAATGCCGTACTACACTTCTATTCTTGACACAATGAATCACATTAAAGAACTAAATCACATGTCCCTCACCTATTACCCAGCTCATTGCACAGAGAATCTAGAATCACTCTTCAACAAGACACTAGATAAAATACCAGTAATACAGAATTAATATATTTCCCTTCAGAATATCTCTGCAAGTATACGAGATCTTACAAAAACAAGATTTAACAAAAAAATCCACTGTCAAAACATTTTTTCCACTTCTGTATATACAAGTCCTTCTTTTCTTTCTTTCAAGTCTTTCTAAAATCCCAACTGATCCATTTTAGGTAAACCAGTTTAAGTTTCAGCAAAAATCAGTGTGGAAGAATCTTATCATAAAAAGCTAAAAGGAGTATGAAGGAAATTACACTTCTCTAGTGAAGTGTTAAACAGTCATCTCCTTACAACAGTTTAACAACAGTTCTCAACCAGAAGGGAGATCCACTTTAAAAGTTTGTCATGTTTCTCTCCCAGAAACATATGTGAATTTGATTTTTATTTTCTCTCTTTTTCTTTCTCAGTCCTTATGAAGTTCTTTAGTTTATAAAATTTCTTCAAGCATTTTTCTGCCAGCAATTGGCCTCTTCATTTTACTTCTACCATGAATTCCCAAGCACAGGAGTAGACTCTCTGCTGCTTTGAGATCTGCACTTAATTCTACACTCCTTCCTTTCAGTTCAGAAATGTCTGCCTGTATCTGCATCATTTTACTTCGGGCATCATTTAACTTAGTCCTCCCTAGCCACAAGTTCTCGCAGATCCTCCCACAAACTTTTCACTTCAGTAAATTGATTTGCTGTCTCCTCTAACTATCCTTCACAGCAAATCAATCCTTTGACTCCTCCAACTTTTCTGAGGGCTTACTTCCTGAATGCAGAAGAGTAAAAGTTGGAAGCATCCTCCTTCTTCCTTCTGTATTTCTCTGTGGCAGCTGAGAAAGATTGACTTTATATTAAACATTTGCCATCGCAGTTGGGTTCAGATAGAGCCAATGGACCACCGTTCCTCATCTCATTGCCATTATTGTCAAAGAGAGCTGGAAGACGGCAGAATATTGTGAATACACTGCGGGAAAAAAAGGAGTTGCTCACGCACTAGTGGTTTGGATACTTCTCCCCCACAGCGTGCACACACACATGCAAAAACCTAAAATTTCTCTTAGGATATGCTTTTCCATTTTACATTTTTGGAATACTGGGCTTGATTCTTTCACTTCTTACAATTTGCCTCATTGTTTATGGGTCTACCAGAGAAAAGGTGCAACTAAAAAAGAAAAAAACAAAAAACAAAAAAAACAGGGTCTAGGACTTGATCTTAACTGACTAGAGACTACAGCTGGCCACTTAAAGAATATTCTCAAGAAGCTACACAGAATGCCTGCTGTACCAAAATAATCCTGAGCATGATTAAAGAACAAGTTGTTCAGATGCCCTAAAGCAAATCAATAATTCAGCTTCACGTGAGATGTTTTTGTATCTTGGAAAGAGCACCGCATTATTACATAGGTCAGAGAAGAAGGAAGAAAACAGAGACAGATGAGGTAAACACACCTCCTGCAGAAATGTTAAAATGAACGGCATTGTTCATCGCAGAAGAAAGAAAATGAAAAGTGTAATATAGGAGGATATACATACTGATACACACAGGTATGTTTGTACATCAAATAAATTATATGGTGACTGCCTACAAAAATCTAGTTCAAGAAAAGGGAGGAAAAAAGATCAATTAAATTAGTCTCTTGGGTTTTTAAGGAATTAAAGGAAAAAAATCTCTTGTGTAATGTATGGTTACAGTGCTGAGCATATCACCAGCAAGGCCGTGGATTTCACAAAATGGCATTAAAGAGTAACAATATTCGGAGCTATAATAGTTAAGATAAAATACACACGTGACCTCTGGAGAGCAGTGTAGACCCTCATTTCCCAGCACCTTTAAGCTATTCTAAGCTACGGGAGCGAGATCTTCGTAAGCGATAATTCCACCCCATAGCATTTCTAACACATTTCTCATAAGCAGCTCACATTTGCCCCTGTTAGTTCTGGTGTACTTTACAGTTTTAGCAACCCAGCGTTTTTTCTGCAGCTTTGCATTTGTCCACACACATTCAATGTAAGCCGGCAAACCACAGCTCGTCTCCAGAGTGGAACGACTCCTCGAACACCACCAGACCTCTAGCGGACAAGCAGGCTCTGCCGAGGGGCCGCTACGAGTGTGCTCCACTGACTTTGTGCAGTAACTGGAAGTCAGAGCTCCGAGGATACAACTGCTCCCACATAGGCAGCGCTTTGGAGACACGACCCAATGAGGCATCTCATGCTTCTCATCAAAACCCGTGTCCAAATCTATAGAGATCACATGGCTGCACCTCCAGCAAAATCTCTACCATACAATTGTATTAGCCTATTATTACAGATCACAAAGTTCATGGTAGGCTATTAACTGGGAGTAAGCGACTTCAGAAAGCAAGCAATGCAAACAGAGAGAATATCTGTCTCTGCGCAGAGTCTTTCGAGACATTCTCAAGCGGAACTCCTCACTAGTCTATAAACTTATCTACAAAATAGATTTCTTTACCACATACATAGTTCCTATGTAATGGTCAATAAAAAATACAAAATGTATTCTTTTGCTGTTAAAGACATAATAATGCTGACTGCATTAATTCCATACCTGGAACATTACTGAAAGCTTAATTCGTTTAGCTATATCTGGGAGTTCAAAGGAATGTCACATCTTTAACAACGCAAGACACCTGATAATTCACCTAGAACATAAAAATTTTAGGCAGAATAAAAATGTTAATTTGCTATAAAACTTAAGTTCATAGTAGAGAAGCACAATTGTAAGACTGTGACCCATCACATAGGACAGAAGATACTAGGGAGAAATGGGAAACTTCTGAATTTCATGAATCACCCTACAACTTAAGTGGATTTTTTTTTCCTTTTTGAGACATGTTAAATTTGATTTCAGTAAGTTACACCATATGGTAAACTGTGTTTTAGCAATAATAAAAATACTTTATGGAAGAAATCATAAGGTAGTAACAGGAGATATGTTGTCCCGTGTTTGCTAGATACTTGCTGCAATAGCTTCTAATCCTGTATGTTAATACAGTAAAATTGGTTTCTGACTTTCAGAGAAATCAATGAACTATAAACCTTACGGGAGAAAAGATCAGGCTGTTATAGTTATAACACTGAGTAGAAAAACAATGCATTTCAGGGAATTTAAAAGGAAAAAAAAATGAATTAAATGTCCTGGGGCATTAAGGTCAGCTCCCTAATGCACAGTAAGCATTTACCAGCATAAAAAGGTTTTATGGTTCCAGAGGCTCAACATGCATTTTTCTGCTTTTAGAAGTCAACAGGTCCACACTAACTGTACCCTTAGTATTCATAAATCATCCAATTCATTATCAGCTAGTGCTGGTTGGCCATACGGTAAATCCAGAGAAGTTAGCTCTGAGAAGTGACTCACTTCTAGGTGCTGCACACCGTACCGAATTTGACACTTACAGTTCTCAGACTGCCATCTGAGTTGCATGTGAGGAGAAAACGCACCTCATTAATAGGTATAACAAACAAGCTATTACAAATACAGTGCTGACAAGAAAAAAGCAAGCACTTCAGCCTTGTCAACCAAATGTTAAAATTTATAGCTAAGTTCCACTGTATCGGAATCATTAGCTGTTACAGCACAGAGGAGACAAAGGCATTATAGCTAAAAGGTTCGATATGGATCATTGTTTGATAGGTTCCCGACAGGGGCCCTCCACAACTGCCACCACAGAATTTCAGCGGAAAATTAGAGTGCATACATCCATGCTCTACTAATACACCCCTGCCCCCAGTCCCTGCTACTGGGGATAACAACCATTGGATCACACATTTCCAAGGACTCTTCCAAAGCTGAAGGTTTCTATTTCGTACTCTGTGTGACTTTGTGGAAGTGAGAGAACAGGTTCAACTACAGTTCATCGTTATTCTCATTTCCAGAGGAGGTTTCCCCAGTGCTACAAAGATTTCTCCGAACAAGCGTCCATGGCTGCACCTATCTTGGGTCCTGGTTTCTCCTTTCCCAGACTGGAGAATTGTTGCAGCACACAGCTGAGACGCACGCACACATACAAAGACAACGTAAGCGCTTAGATTTCTTTTGCATGAACTGCAGCCCCCACCACGGCTGGACGGCACGCCTGCATCAGAGACTTGGATGTTTCCGGTTCCAGGAATGAAGGCCAGGTCACCTGCACCTCCTGGCAATGTGCGAGGAAGGAGAGCAAACTTAAATCTTAGACCTGACCCAATTACCTGGCACTATTGCCTGGCTGGAAGGAGAAGACCTAGAAAGGTGATGAGCTTGATATAGAAAAGTGTTTTTTTAAACTTTCCAAGTCTTTTGAAAGCCTAGTCAGAAAGAAGCTGAGGGAGTTTATTAGGGATACATTATAAACCATGGTTTAAAAATGCACAAAGGATCCAAGAACCTTTTTCTGGGCATCCCAGCTCAGTTGCTGGTTAAATTTTCAGTGACAAAAGGCTTTGGGATTTTGTATGCTTTGTTTTGCTCCCCCACCCCATTTTAATTAAATTGGCTAATATATGTTGAAATCAAAGCGGTTGTTCAGTGCTCATTCAATTTTCATTTTGAAGCAGTTTTAGAAAAAAAGATCAAATACAGATTGTGAACTAAATGGCTTTTTTCTCTCTCATGAAAGATCTCTTTATTCAACAAATTAAGAAAAGACATTAGTGCCAATGAATCACTTTCCTAATGTAACTAAGATATTTGACGTAAGAAAAAACACATTTTTGGCAAAATACAAAGGACACTACAAGGGGAGTACACCAGGGACTTCGGTAATCCTCTGCTATCCTCATTCCTTAAATTTGTAGAATGAGGGCACCTCAAAGACAACCTTGCAAAATCAGTACTCGAGGCACCATTTCTCTGATTATTGAAGAAAAACAATCTTGTTTACAGTTTACTTTTTCTAAGTTTGTAAGAATTGTGCCATAGTGCTTTCCAGCATATAATACAGTTTTCTGTGAAAATGAAGCTTTTCTATGGATAAAGCAGCACCAGAAGCAAAATCTCAACCTTCTGCTTCCCTGATTATAGGCTTAGTGCATCTCAAAGTGCTCATTTTTAATCTAGTATCTAGAAAATAATAAAAGGGAGAGCTAACTCTACTTAATAAGTATAAAGTATCATGAATCAATTGTTCTCTTATTTTGTTAAGAGATTTGTAACAAGTCTAGGCTAGGGAATACATGCTGCATCTCACACTAAAAACTTAATTCTTGAAGTAAATACAGTTTCAGTGTACTTAATTTGGATAAATGACATATCAGTGCATCTATTGCTCTCTAAGAGAAGTAACCAAACTGTTTCACTAGAAAGGCTGGGGGGGAAGTCAAGCAAAGGAGGCAGGAGACCTGCATGGATGAGCAAGGAGCTCCTGGCAAAACTCAACCAGAAGAAGGAAGTCTACAGAAAGTGGAAAGGGGGACAGGCCACTTGGGAGGAATATAGGAACCTTGTCAGAGTATGCAGGGATGCAACGAGGAAGGCTAAGGCCCGTTTGGAATTAAATCTGGCAGGAGATGTCAAGCACAACAAGAAGGGCTTCTTCAAATACATCAGCAGCAAGAGGAAGACTAGGGAAAATGTGGGCCCTTTGCTGAATGGGGTGGGTGCCCTGGTGACGAAGGATGCAGAGAAGGCAGAGTTACTGAATGCCTTCTTTGCTTCAGTCTTTACTGCTCAGGCCAGCCCTCAGGAACCCCAGACCCTGGAGGCAAGAGAGAAAGTCTGGAGAGAGGAAGACTTTCCCTTGGTGGAGGAGGAGTGGGTTAGAGATCATTTAAGCAAACTTGACACCCACAAATCCATGGGCCCTGATGGAATGCACCCACGAGTGCTGAAGGAGCTGGCGGACATTATTGCTAAGCCACTCTCCATCATCTTTGAAAGGTCATGGAGGACAGGAGAGGTGCCCGAGGACTGGAAGAAAGCCAATGTCACCCCAGTCTTCAAAAAGGGCAAGAAGGAGGACCCAGGGAACTACAGGCCAGTCAGCCTCACCTGCATCCCTGGAAAGGTGATGGAGCAGATCATCCTGGAAGCCATCTCCACGCATGTGGAGGACAAGAAGGTGATCAGGAGTAGTCAGCATGGCTTCACCAAGGGGAAATCATGCCTAACCAATCTGATAGCCTTCTATGATGGAATGACTGGCTGGGTAGATGAGGGGAGAGCAGTGGATGTTGTCTCCCTTGACTTCAGCAAGGCTTTTGACACTGTCTCCCATAGCATCCTCATAGACAAGCTCAGGAAGTGTGCGTTAGATGAGTGGACAGTGAGGTGGATTGAGAACTGGCTGAATGGCAGAGCTCAGAGRGTTGTGATCAGTGGCACAGAGTCTAGTTGGAGGCCTGTAGCTAGCGGTGTCCCCCAGGGGTCAGTGCTGGGTCCAGTCTTGTTCAACTTCTTCATCAATGACCTGGATGAAGGCACAGAGTGCACCCTCAGCAAGTTTGCTGACGATACAAAACTGGGAGGAGTGGCTGATACACCAGAGGGCTGTGCTGCCATTCAAAGAGACCTGGACAGGCTGGAGAGGTGGGCAGAGAGGAACCTCATGAAGTTCAACAAAGGGAAGTGCAGGGTCCTGCACCTGGGGAGGAATAACCCCATGCAGCAGTACAGGTTGGGGGTTGACCTGCTGGAAAGCAGCTGTGCTGAGAAGGACCTGGGAGTGCTGGTGGACACCAAGTTAAGCATGAGGCAGCAATGTGCCCTTGTGGCCAAGAAGGCCAATGGTATCCTGGGGTGCATCAGGAAGAGTGTTGCCAGCAGGTCGAGGGAGGTGATCCTCCCCCTCTACTCAGCCCTGGTGAGGCCACATCTGGAGTACCGCGTCCAGTTCTGGGCTCCCCAGTACAAGAGGGATGTGGYACTACTGGAGCAAGTCCAGCAAAGGGCCACAAAGATGATTAGGGGACTGGAGCATCTCTCTTATGAGGAAAGGCTGAGAGAGCTTGGCCTGTTTAGCCTGGAGAAGAGAAGGCTGAGAGGGGATCTTATCAACGTGTACAAGTATCTGAAGGGAGGGTGTCGAGAGGATGGGACCAGACTCTTTTCAGTGGTGCCGAGCGACAGGACGCGAGGCAACGGGCACAAACTGAAACACAGACACTTCCATCTTAACATGAGGAAAAACTTTTTCACTGTGAGGGTGACAGAGCACTGGAACAGGTTGCCCAGAGAGGTGGTGGAGTCTCCTTCTCTGGAGATATTCAAAACGCGCCTGGATGCAATCCTGTGCAATGTGCTCTAGGTGACCCTGCTGAGCAGGGGGGTTGGACTAGATGATCTCCAGAGGTCCCTTCCAACCTCAGTGATTCTGTGATTCTGTGATTCTGGGGGAAAACAAAACAAAAAAACAAACCAACCCACCCACCTTTCAGAYGCACATATGCTTCATGTGTGTTTACCTGCAAGAAGACTTACCATTTATTTCTTATTAATGATCTAGAACAGCAAAGGAATAGGCCAAAAGAAGAAAAGGAAGCAACAGTTTCACCTCTGAAACTTAGAACAGTATTTTAGAGAAGACACTACAGTTCACAGCACTGCTGCAGAATCCATAAACGCAGATAAAACGTTAGGTTAGGAGACGAGACCTGACAGAAGGATAGAACTGAAACAAAGGCAAGAATTGCACCACAGAAAAGCCTTTTTAACTACTGACATGAGAACTTCTATGTGCCCACTGCTCTGAATTTTTAAACAGCAAGATGATCTCCGCAGAGAAAAAAGGCAAAAACCCCTCCAGATTCTCACAATGAAATTTCCCTGAATGATGAGTAGATTTTAGTTAAAAATTTCATCCATTAGCAGCTGCTGATTCTTAGAAAAAGATTTTATATATAGAAAGGAATAATGATTAAAAAGTTGCATTATATCCAGCTTGAAAACACTCTTAAGTTCCATAAGATTCACACAGTACACAACTAATTATAAAATTTTGTGTAGGTGACAATATTCATTTAAAGTTATAGGCCCAGAATAAAAGGTCACATAGCTGAGGGGGAAAAAAAGACATCTGGAATCTGATTTTTAAACATTTTCTATTAAAGCTGTATATAAAGATCTACTTTTCCAATAAATTTTATAAACTTGTCTTTTTTTCTGCCCTATATCTTTACTGAGAAATAAGGTGACCATAGATTTCTGTCCTACTGTTTAAGTTAGTTGTTATTGGTTTTCAGCACACTATAAAATATTAATAATAATTAACAGCATACGCTTATTTTCCTACAGGGTATAATGCAGCTTGAGTATCAATTTAAAAGTATTTTTCCAATTTTCACAGTCAGTCTTAATACATGAAAAAAATGCTACTTACAAGTAACATTTACACCTCCTTTGTACTCTTTAGATATATGCATATGTACCCACTGAGATGGGTAATAAACAGCACAGTATCTCTTAAAGGTAAATAAGCTAATGACATGAATTTACTAAAGTAATCAAGCATATAGTAATCATTTCATTTTTTCAATTATTGCAAATTTTAACATCTCTCACAATATCTAGTTTTGGTAGTGGTTAGTTTTTTTTTTTTTAAATCAAATAATCTTTCCCCCTCCCTCTAAGCTATTTTTAAACATCATAGGTAAAACAACTGCAGAAGCTACTGACTCCAAAAATGAGTTAAGGCTGACATGGCACTACCAGTCCTTACTGGTGTACCTTTATTTTAAGAAAGGATGAAAAGCTTTCTGCAACTTTTTGTTTTCTGGCTCTCTGTCAAAAATTGCAGTGTTCAAGTATTTTACTCACAGCTTCTCTTCTCTAAAGCCAAAGAACTTCTTCACCATTTCAGATACAATGGACTACACAGGTCCTCTACTGAACTGTCAATGGTTAAATTACTTAACTAATACTTCTTACAGCAAGAATTGAACTTAAAATGTTTATTTAATTTCACTTACTCCTCTGTCCTTACAGCTATCTCTAACTAGCCAGCTGGATTACCACCATCAATAAAAATTGCTTTGTACTGTTGGACAGGGGTCAGCATCTTGAAAATACTCTCCATTTAATTATATGGATTTACAATTGCACCAATGTAAAACACTTAACATCCATATGTTAAAGTTATAACTTACAGCCTGCACAGAAATAATTATACAGCGCATACTGCTAGGTACTTTGCTCCTCTGAGACAAGCAGTGGGGGATGCAGGCACAGCTCGCATGATGAGGGCTGGCGAGATGCACACCCCAAGCCCAGGAGCAGCAAAAGGCGTCTGAAGGGGTCCGCGAGTGCCAGGAGTCACGAGCCGTGGCCYGAAAAGCCGGGTCCGCCCTGCGCATGGGAGTGCCGAGCCTCGCCGTCCCTCGCGGGGCACAAGGCTTTGGGCTGGGCTGGACCYGCTGGAGAGGACACCCGTGTCTCAGCCTTCCCATCATCCAGGCGCAGAGAGGAGACTTCACAGCATAACTGAACCGTAAAGCCGCGATCGCCTGGATTTACAGGGAAAGGAAGCAAGGCATTACAGCCTTCCCAAACCRTGCTGGTACGAACAACACGACGTGATTACAAAACTAATACAACCTCTCTACCCCGAAGCCTTTTGAGGCAACTGGAAGCCCACAGAAAGCACTTCTAGTCACTGCCAGAACAAATGGCTTCAATAAATACATTCTAAAACTTGGAAGATAGAGATCTGAGTTTCTCTTTTGTCTTCAAAGCTTTGTCTTATATCCTCTCCCCCCTCCCTCTGCTCCTGCTCCCAAGACACAAAGACTCAATAGACTTGAAAGCAAAGAACTGCGGAAGTCACAGACTTTGCTTTGTTTCCTTACAGGTCTGCTTTTATGTGAAATCTCTCTTTTAATCTTTGCTTTCTCTTTACACACTTTAGCCACAGAGCTAATTCATCCTTATAGATGAATAATGCACGCTTTTCTTTTAAATATAAAATGCTTTGTTTGGAAACAGCGCAAAGAGATCAAGTTAAGACAATATATGCGTGTCCATATTACCATTTTAATTTAAATAGGCTGTTAAGTAGAATAAGGCAACAATCTTTTTACTTCATTTCTCCCAAAAGATTTTAAAAAGACAAAAATGTAAGTATTTTAAACTAGAGAGGTGAACAGGTATTTATTTCTGTTAACGTCCTTACGCAACTATGGCCATGGGAAAAGGTGAGCGACATAAAGTGTGACAGGGAGATCATGTTACATCCGTCGCCGCTGAGGCTAGGCACATTGGGAGCATTGCTGTTTCTTGGCACAGAACGCAGCCGCTCCAAAACTCTTCCTAAGTGCCGTGAACAACATTTAAATTTGAGCTTGACATACAGACACACCATCCTGAATTGCCTGCTTGGTTAAAGTGAAGAAATGGCATCTACGATACTAACTGACCAGTCCTAAAACTGATAACTTTTTTTTTTTTTTCTTCCCACTGATTTTGTGGTTGCTGTTGTTCTTTCTGGGTAGGTGAATTTTATAAAGAATAAATATGCTTGATAATTACACTTGAAAGAGCTATAAAAGACAAGTAATTAGTTCTTCAAAGCACAAAAACTATGAAGRTATCAAAATCAAATAATTCTGACCCTAGGTGAGCAGTATTATCCTATTTTTTCAGTGACAGAAAGACGAATTGAGAGATTAAGTGAATTGTCCATGGCGATATGTTGAGTAATTCCCTTCCAACCTCAGTGATTCTGTGATTCTGTGATTCTGTGAATAGAAGTAGCAACTCCTACCACCAAAATGTACATTTAGTCTAGCAGACTAATAATACTCCAGATGAAAGAGATGATGGCCATCCTGCTCGGTCTCATGTGCACATTTTATTTTGCACATTAAGTAATACTGTAACAAATGCTAACGACTCCTCCTAAGTGAGCAAAGCCAGATACTGCACAGTGGAGCAGCAGGATGAAACCATACTCTTCATTCCTGGGAATTATTTTACRTAGGCAGAATATATTTTCCCAGAGTAGGTGCTTCAGCATTTTGGGCTTTGATTAAAGTTGAGAGATGCATCTTAAATTACTTACAGTAATAAGGCCAATCAGATGTTGCAAGTCCAGAATATATAAAGACTAAAATAGGAACGGAATGTTACATGAATATTTTTAATGCCAGTTCTAGATACAATACAGATTATAGCAAAAGTTAAAAATGCACACTGGATCTCTAGTTCTTGTATTTCTATTTGTATTACAGATCTCACAAATTACCTCATTCAGTAGGGACCAAACAATTGATTTTACCGATGGCAGTTATATTTGACACACATAATAACTTAGCCTGTTAAAGATTACTTGATTTCACTAAAAAAATAAAGAGTCAGACAGAAATGTAACAACCAAAGAGGTTTGACATCTCAGTAACTCAGAGGCTAATAGACCAGGTAKAAGTCAGGCACACAAAACAATTTTTGAAATTCTCAGTTCAAAGCACAAAATATGGACCAAACTAGGAAGTCAGAAGAATCTGCCTTCACAAATAGGATTGAGCCTAGGAAATGTAATGAGGTACTGGTCTCAAAAGTATCAGTTAAACCAGAAAACAGGTTTATTTGGTTTGTGGTGATAGAGGATACAGCCTTGTGTTGCAGTCCCATCCTTGTCAAGTCAGCAGACATAAGCTGGTCGTGTTACAGACAAACGTAACAATGTCCTTCCTCATACAAACCAGGGAGCACTTCAAAAGCAGAAGGCAGGGGGCTGCGGACTGAAAGAATAATTCACCAAGCCTAGAAGTAGATGGGCTATTCTAGTGAACTAGATCTAGCTCACAAGGCCACAATTCAAACAGTCTTTCCTTTCTAAGAATCTGTTTTGAAAAGCTCATGGTATTTTAGAAAGTCTCTAAAGTATTTGTGAAAAATCATTTAAAAGAATGTTTTCACTCTACTTAAGTTCTCTGGTAATAATACCATAACATACACATTTTCAGAACTTGCATTTTGAAGACCATTTTTAATGGTAAGTTACCAAGACTATCTAAATACTGTTTTTTGCTTATATATGTTCTTTTATGCAAGATCTTCCAAACTGCCTGTTTCATGTAATATTGTGTCATAACTGCATTAAGAAAATATTTTGCAAAAGTCTGTGATGAGTCTGGCTTCTGTTTAGAATCAAGAAAAAAAGTGGGAGAGTAATACTTCATTAATGTCTCCTTTAATAATGCTATTTTAGAGAGCGTACTTCCTCTAATGGAATAGATGACTTCTTTGTCTCTGTGACTTTATTTCCAAATTGTACGTAGTTTATGTGAAACATAGCTCCAAGGCTATCAATTGAGCTTGAAAGTTAATGTTCCTGTAAATCACCAACTGCCAAATCGAGTTATACCATTTACCTTGTGACTGGTTTTTGAAAGTTATCAAAGTATTTAGCTAATCGCACTTCAGACCCTGTTTGTCTCCCAAGCCTGCATGGCCAGCAGCCATCCACGTATACAAGACTGCACAAGAGAACTGCATGCTTGCTGGAGAAGCGATGTTATGGTAAGTCATTAGCGTGCTGTACCAGTGATGGATTTCAGAACTGAAAACTGCCATGAATCATGTCATTAACTTACAATTCTCTTTCCATACTAAAGTGTCTTGTGGCAGGAGAGCTATAGCAACAGCACAGTATTTGAGAGAAGTGCTTTTCAGAGAACTCGGGAGGTGAAATGAAGGGTTTTCTTTCTTTAAATGCAGAGTTTAAACAAACGACTTAGCAACCAGCAATCTTTACTTTCTTTTTCTTTATAGGATTTCCCCAACTTATACTTCTGCTTCTTATACTTATGCTTTTCTTTACTCAACTTATGCTTCTCTTTAGCATCCTTCCCTAAACCTACTTAAGAAGGACAACCACGGCACAGCCTTAACTTTACACAGAAGGAGTTAGGGCTTGGAGTTTAGCGCTAAAGGAGGCAACCATTGCTTAGATCCAACCCAACAGATGAAGGCAGGCTTTGTGCAATGTCCATAGTGAAAGATCAAGACAAGACCGACCAGCTCATTCTCATCACTAAGTTTGGACTGAACATCGTATTTCAAGTTAATAATTGGAAGAGACAAAGTTTAAAATCATGATATCAACACTGAGGAGAAAAAGAAAAATCCCAGGAGAGACAGGAGTCTGTTGAAATCCACAGTGTGAAACTATTGGTGACAAACATGTTGCTTGCACTATATGTTTCAGGAATTTCAGTCTAGTTTCAGTCTGGTCCCATTTCTCATCACCCACTCTTAATTGAAGCACAGAAGGTGTCCTCTTGAAATGTATCTTCTACTTTACTTTCACTAAAAACAAATCCAGTTTGCATACTCCAAAACCATTCCACAACATGAAGTAAAGCCCAGAAAGTGGAGATTCACTGTATCTGAACTAAAATGATAATGTGGATGCACCCTAAGCATCTAGCCAACTAGCAAATATKGGACCATTTTGTGAGTGTTCAATAAGGCTAGGTAAAATTTCAAGAGACAGACTAATTTATTCTAATACCTCCTAATGTATAGGAAATGGTTTTATTTAAGGTCAGTTAGAATTATCTGACTGCTATTTTGGAATTGCTGTTTTTAGTTAAGCAGTTCCAGAAAGAGGAAACCAGACTCAGAGCACAACGAGAGGCAAAAATAATCTCAGGTTGGGCATTTGCCTAATAACATGTTGACAGAAAGCCATCGATGAAAGATTGTGCAAGGATACCAAGAGGGAGGATCTGAACTGTTGTAGACAGCTGGAAGAAAACTGCATAGCTTCCATTTCAGTACAAAATAGATTTGGCCTAATTTTTTTTTTTTTTTAATTATGTCCTCTTTGTTTTCTTCTTTAAATCACTGGAGGTCTCCTACATCACTACAAAGCTATAAACAGCACTTCCACAATGATTATGTACCAACATTCTCATTCTTTCCTTATACATATTATGGGACATATTTCTACCTAGACTGCAAGATTATTGTAATGTTTCAGGCCAGCAAGGATTAGTAAAAACAGTACGTAAAACAATACAGCCTGCAACTGAAATCAGGGTATTTGAGGAAAGAAAGAAGTAGGTACAGATTTTAAGTGACAGAGAACTGATTACTTTAATGTTCATAATAATAAGACCTGCCAACAGAATAAGGAATAGAGTCATCAGTTAACTACCGGTGGTGACACTTCTTGTTGTCATTCAGCAAACTAATTGCCTCTTTTGTCAGGAATGAATTCCTTTTAACAGAGATGTTAAAGGAAATGGTGCCTGGCCAGGACGATACTCTGATTGTTAGAGGTTTCTCCCGTTTACTGAAGTTCCTTTTCAAGTTTGTTTATCATTTATGCTGATGTCTGAGGAGCTACTGGGCTCTTGCCTTTCAAAGCAGGGGATAGAAATAAGACAGAAAGCATTATGAAGCAATTTGCCAGCCTGAATATAACAACCTAGAGCATGCATCTATTCCTTCTTTAGAGAAGAGGAAGCATTTAATCATTTCTGAAAGACCTACTTATCAAACTGAATTACTTTAAGCATCTTCCTATAAATCATAAAGAAAAAGTATTTTATGCTTCCAAAAATGAAGCTCCTATTGCAATGAGAAATGTTAGCAAATAAACATATCCTGTTCCTATACTAAATTGTGCATACTCCTCTTTGTAATACCTAATTTATGACTGAAATTTTTGCTGAGCAATATTTTACTCAATCCAAGAAAATGATAAACACATAATTAACATCTCTTCTTCTTAACAGACCACACTTAGAAAATATTTAGCTTCTTGGAAGCATATGTAAGCATTAATACTTGTTCAGGCCCATAAAAATTGCAGGTGGAGGCCTCCTGGAATATTTGCTGTCTTCTTTGCAGACACACACAGAAACATTTGCTGATGTTAATCCTGAATAATCGAGCTGAATAAAGTTATTCATATTGACCAGCTTTTGCATCTTTTGCATTATTAGGCTATACATCAAATTACCAGTCTTTTAACAGGAATTATACCTGACTTGGGTTCCTCTTTTTACTTACAACTGCTGATGCACTCATAATAAACAGGGCTCCTAATGTTAATTGTGACTTCCGTTTGCCCCCTTCCCCCCCCCCCCACAAAATATATATACACAGTATATTCTCAAGAATTTAAGATTTACCACAACAAAGCACTTATATTGTGCATTGATACTGACCAGACAAAAAAAAAAAAAAAAAGGAAAGAAAGGCCACCAATACCACACGTCATCATTACAAAACAGCAGCAGAGACATATGGCTTCACACAATTACAGTATCACACGATTCTTTGTGAAAAAGACTCTCTCATGCACTGAATGTGTCTTTGTGTTGGTTTAAACATATGTACATCGTAAACATAATGCTTCCAGCCCCCATAAAAAGTGTTAAATGCAACTTCAACGCTATGTGTCTTTGCAGAAGGAGAGAGGCCAGAAGGCAAAGTGGCTGAACCATTAGTGGTACCCGCTCTACTCAAAAGACTTATGGTCCATCACCAGTAACACCAGTTAACTGGAAGATCAGAGCTGTGATCTGAGGCGCTCTGCAAGTCTCTTAAAAGCAACAGAGCTGCCTACACGGATATATCCTATCTACCAAAAAATATTCCATGAACTTATAACAGTGCATATGGACAAATACATGATTGAATATACTCTGCCAATCAATGTGCCATAAAAGCACAAGTGTCTTAAAACCTCTCTCACATAGTCCAACTACAAGATTGACACTGAAGCAAACTACATGAAATGGGAATAAAAGTAATCACTGAAGTTTGTCTTCAGTTACCACTAATTGGCTTAAAACTTACTGATAGTTTTAACTGAAATTATTCCCTCAAAAAATTCTCTGATGCTAGGATGACTAAAAGTTATTATTTAATAACAACATATCCCTGGGATACTAAAAGAGATCTCTGAAAAATGACTTCAAATTATGTCATTTTGAGAGAAATGCTGTCTAGAAAACTAGACACAAAGTCCTGTTTTTAACATATGACCAAATATCTCATCGTCTGTCACAGCATAAAAAGTTACATAAATACTAAAATCTCCTGTGTTCGAGTCAAATGAACTGTAAGGTTCTATGAACCAGTCGGAACCTCTCCGATTTTGCTTAATTTACTTTATAAACATAGTTACTTAATTCGGAAATGTGAATGAGGCTTATACTCTACAATATGGTAGAAAGCCAGATTTCGTGTTACATGCTTGGTAAACATTTAGACTGAGCTCTTTATCTCATCACAATCTGTTATCAAAGTATTTTATGGGAAAAAAAAAAATCAAATGTTATTCTTGTCCTGCAATGATATGCTGAAATCCATGCAGCAAAACAAAACCAATCTGAAATAAAAGTTAGATGTCTAACATGAGATGTACTGAGAGAACATTTTTTCTAAGCTGATACTGAGTTGGGGATTTTAGCACTCAATTCAACTTTAAAAAAAAGGATAAAATTCCTCCAGTGATTCTCACAAATCAAACGCTAACCCTTAAAATGTAATGGTCTTGAACGTAAAGGGTAAACCCTTGCTGAGCTCTACACCTGAGCTTGCAAACTATTCAGATTGAAGCAGCGATTTATTAAACAAATACAGATTTAGTTATACTAACTCATTACACTTGCCTCTACTTTCTCTTCTTCTACGACAAAAAATAACCTAACAATTTAATTTACATTTTTAAAGCTATGAAAACCTATCAGAGGAAGCTAAATAAAAAGTAGCTTTCATGGTTTTGCTTCCCTGTGAAGAAGGATTTATTTTAAAAATAAAAGCTTTAGAGTCTCTTCTTTGTTAGCACATACCCTATTGGTATTTAGGAAAATTAAATTTAGATTGAGTTATTTGAGAAATGCATATTCGATTTATTTTCGGTGAAATACTTACTATGGAATTTTATCATGAAAATTTTATCCACCTGCCGCCTGTATGCATTTTCAAAATAGGCTTGTTATTGCTTGAAGCTGATAAGGTGTATCAAGTCAATCCCCCAAACAAGAAGGACTAAAGTGATATCTCATATATGCTCCCTTAGGGATATTACTGCCTTTCTGCTAAAGAAAATGACTTTTTAATAAATTCCACATGTAGAATTAGAATATTACACAGACTACCAGGACTTTCCTAACAAATAGTCCTACTATAACAATGATGGCAGTTACAAGCACTGGGTAGTTTAGTTATGTTTTCACAGCACATAGCAAAACAGAGCACAAAAATGATTAACAGTTCAAAGATTCCTAAAATAATAGATTAACTGCATACGTACTATTAAGTACTTTCATCTTACATGTGTATTTGGAAAAGAGTGTAAGCAAATTTTTTAAATTAATCTCCCTACTGTTACTTTCCATTTCACTGCACTTTTTTGCTGAACTTACTTTGCAGTTTAAGTCATTCCCAAGCACTATTCCATCACAAAGTTTCAAGTAGGAAGGAAAACTGAATTTCCCACCGGACACAATGGGCCCCAATTTAGACATACAGTTAATTTAAGAGAGAAAAGGGTTATTTTGCTTTCCTGCTAGTTCATAAGTTTCATCACAGCCACTATACTGCTCAATCTGTGAAGTGTTTTCAATAGCAGGAGAGAAAGGAGCGTTTAGGGATCATTTCCCCTGGAGAGGGATGTTTTTCATTCATTCAAAAGAGGCAATTCCTCTCCAGTTTTCACACAATCGTGTTCAGAGTACAATGAGTACGAGTTAATACTCCTATTATGAAAACGAGTAAATGTTTTTTCCGATTTCAGTATTGTTGATCAAGCTTTTCTTGAGCGCCCACAACACTATTGAAAGCCTTGCGGGAATATAGGTTTGCATGCTGCGCTGATAAAACTGTACTGAGATGTGCAGTTCAAAACAAGGCCAGGCATTTTTTTGTCAACTGCTCACCAACAATATAAGCAAAGGCTCCAATTCCAAAAAGACTTGAGAGAGTGAGTGATTTTAATTCCATCAGATCCTACTAAAATATAAGGAACTACTTGAAGTTCCAATATAGAAACAAGATTTTGGTCTTCCTGCTCATGTACCTTTAAGTACCGAACAAGCCCTCTGATTTCAGATGGATTACTTACATATGTAAAGTTAGAAACGTAGCCTAACCACGTACTGATGCAAAGCCGCTGAAATAGTGCAAGTGAGCTATTTTACTGACCTCTAGAAATGTTGCATGTGCGTGGGGCTTTGAAGGTGACTTTTTGCAGCCTCAGAATCAAGGAGTGGACTGTTTTATGGAGGCTCCTACCTGAAATGTCACTATTTTTTTCTCTACGCATTATACCATATTTCAACCGGGAAATATTTTAGCATTCTAATAAAACATATAAAATAACTAGAAATATCTTTGTTGACTGGAGCATTTTAATGTGCGAAGTCTTTTCCTTCCTTAATTATATTTAATCATCATTATCGGTATTCCACTGGGCACAGGTACTTTTTTAAAATCATTAAAAATTTGGCATTTTAGCACAGGGGGAAAAACTACATACATTGCCTGTGATGAAAATACAGGAATTGGTATGAATGAAGCAGAGCAGAAGCACTGATAACAGAAGCACTGATTAAACTCCTGAATAGATACTGATTATGATCAAGCAAAATGGGAAAAATCAATTTTTCTTTAGCAGATATGCTAGGTATTACAARAAAAACCCTACTTAACTAATGAATGTACCCTGAAATGTTCTAAATTATTTACAGGAGTCAAATATTTATTGAATACGTTAAGGTATTTGTTACTCATATTAAAGCTTCTAACAACAATAGTTACGAGGATACACAAAAAAGGCAAAAAGGATTTTGAAAACTCAGCAAGAAAGCTTTTTTTTGTTTCTAGTGTAAGAATGAATAAGGTATAGCATAAGCATTAACTGAACCTAAGTACACAAATGAAGGTACTAATGTAATAAAAGCAATTTAACCTGCAGCAAATTAACATATAACTAAACAAACTAAATAATTAATATCCCATCTGTTTTACCATTAATGTTTTAGCATTTAGCCCATGTTTTTCAAGGCAAAATTAATGTGGCAATACTCTGACATAGGTGATACTGTAATACAAGGGTGATTTAATTATAACAGTAAATCAGTAGAACAGAACATTCAAAACATTGTGAAACACCTTAAAAATTGATAGTTTACAAATAGCTGTGAACTGGATAATTTAGAACATAAAAAGGGGGGGGGGTGCACAAACAGGGTGTCTGTCAATTGTTTTGTTCACATAGTCAGGTAATTTGAAGTCCGACTGCATTATTAGGGTTTAGCAATGTTAAGTAACTTGATTTGTTAGCATTAAGGAATGTTAAATACTTACCTTGCTATTTCTGTAGCGCAAGCATACAATATTTAGTATCATAATTTATGTAAGCTTTGCTTGACTTTAAAAGGAAGACCTAATTAAAGAGCATAGATTTAATAGACCTGTTTTTATCTGCATCTAAATCAACATTTAATTAATAACCTTTTTCAGCCAGCACTTAAATTTTGCTACTGTTCTTCAAGGGGTAAGGAACTCCACGGTTTAACATTAACAGATTACATACTTTGTACCTCCTCAAAGATAATTACATTTGCATTGTACAACCATAACAGCAAGAGAAAAAGCTGTACTTATTTACATAATATAGATACTGCAGTAAATATCCCATTGATCACAGGCTCCAAAGAAATAGATAAAATCTGACTTAAACAAAAAGACTAAAGGCAGACTTCACAGCTCTGGAAACTAGTCACTTCTACTTAGAAAGTCTTCAGACCTTGTGGCAAGAGCGATGGGATTTAAGTTACATGTGAGTTAGGAGCATGAAGTCACGCTTGCCCTGGCGTTACAAGCGCRGTGCAGCCAGGCACAAGGGCTGGGTCCCTGGGCCACCCGGAGAACTTCCCCCACGAATTCCCGGCGTGGCCCCGGGACGCCCAGCCCAGTCGTCTGCAAACATGAAAGAAGGCAAGATCCGAGACAGCGGAGGGACGTGAAATGAGACTGCCTGAACTTGCGGCCACCTTCGCGATTACGTATTTGACCGACTGTGCCGGGAGCTCTCCAGGAGGGAATTCCCCCAGTCCTATCGCCTTGCCTGGGCAGCTTCTGCTGCGCCTGGGCCAACAGGGACACTGAAATGCTGCTGCCTAACGTCCTCGGTGGAGCGTCCCGGAGATTGCCAAATGCTTCCTGCTGCAGAAATGATCAAATTGTTCATTGCTAAAACATCAGATAAGTTAAGATAATCGATAGAGATACCATTCTTGAGATAACATTAGGAATAGTAGATACTAAGATAATAATAGGAATTTACTTTATGACAACTGAAGTTAAACATTTTCAGCTCGACACAGTTACCAAGGATTCCCTGTAGCAACTGTGAAACATCTGAGTGTTATCAAATATATAGTTCTCAGTGCAACATATATTTGTCATGTACCTGCAAATGAAAAGACAACTGCTGTTGAAAAACAGCAAGGACAACTGCTCCTGAAAAGACAACCGCGACTTACAAATCCACTTTGGAGGCYTGAATTAGAACAAATTTTAACAAAAAAATTAAAATTTTATTAAACGTCTAGAGCATTTTGGTCCTTTAAGAGATATGCAGGTAGATTGGTAAATAAGAAATGTCAGATTGAGGACTGTGGCGGTTATATTTTAAGTAATCCAAATGCAGAGAGATCCAGAACAAAAGCTTACAGGCGAAGGGAAAAAAAAAAAAAAGAGAGAGCCAAAACACTAGAGATTGTGTTTATAGCATTCCCTAAATTGGCTTAGGCATTCTCAGCATTCAAAGCATTCATGAAGTGTTCATGAAGCGTAACAGAAGCTACATAAGCAAACATAAATCTGCTATATTGTTTAACAACCTAAGGGAAAAACTGAATCTGCTGCTTGAAACTCTTAAGGTACAATATTTGAAAAAGCCAATGAGCAGTTCATATGAAATTATAAGTTCTTACTGTTGTACTCCTAAAGCATGAAAGAAGTGACTCTGTATTCAGTTTGTTAAAAAACACTTCTGGGTATTTCCTGGCCAGGGGGGTGGATGCCTCTATCGCTCTTCCCTTACCAACAGGCCCCTGGTTAATACCTTCCCCAACGTCCCGGGCAGCAGCCTCACTGACTGCTTCACAAAATCCTAACTTTGGAGGTCCCCATCTTGCCCTGGCTGCAAACGCCCTGCACGTATACCCACGGAGCTACTTCATCCTGAGAAAGGATGTGTGCTGGGCTGGCTAGAGGTTTCAGAAATCAATTTTACCAACAAACAGGCTTGGGAGGGAAGGGGGTTATTCTTGCCAAGGGGGGTTATTCTTGCCAAGTACATCAGTGATTATAAAACTATGAAAATTGGAAAGAATTACAGAAGAAAAAAAGTGAAATAAAACACATGTCTACATAGCATTTAACAACCAGGCTCCATATTGATCTTAGCTGTTGCAATATCACAGCAAACAAGCCACGCCAGCTTCCGCAGAGCTGCTCGCCCCGGAAAGCTGCTTCAGATTCAGCACCTTTTTTTGCCCCTTGGTTCCACAGGAAATGCACTTCCACAAATCTCGCTCTCTTCAGAGCTCTTCCTACCTCATGCTGTCTTGAGATGGAAAGGAAACAACCCCCTTCCCCCCAAAACCAACCAAACAAAACCCCCCAACCCACATGCACTTCTTCCTTCCATTCTGGAATCCTCTCGGGGCTCACAGTCCTGGTGTGCTCTCTCTAGCTTAAATAGCCTCCTTCCTACTCACAAAATCTCATGGCTGTGTAAATTATGTATCGTGAGGAGCATTCACTGTAAAGACAGGTAAGGGAATACTGTCTCTGTCCCCCTACATATTCTTCATTGAGAGTACTCGCTTCCTCTTACCAATACAGGTAACAGCATGACACTCACCCCTCCCTTCTCTTCCCAGCCTCTCCATCTCTTTCCCTCAATCTCCCAGCTTTTGTCAGTTTGTCATCAAACTGGGCAACACAAGGTACCCAGTTTGGACACCGAGGCACCTGAGAGCAAGCTCTAGAGCTTGCCTGGTCTTCTGAGACGATTGAATTGGCAATTCAGTAGATGCTTTAGCACTCAAACCTCAGTGTCAATTGACAGTTTTGCAGATGAGATGAAGTACAGGAAGACAGAGTCTTCTGAAAAAACAGAATAACATATATGACTGAAAAAAAAGTATTTGACAAATGGAGCTTGAGGGGAGATGAGTGCTTCACAGTGCAGCATGGAGGGAAATACCAGGTACAGTGAAACTGAGGATTTGCTTAACCTTTTCTGTTCACCAGCATGAGTAAGACAGTTCATAAAAGACAAACCATAAGAACACACGTAAAAGCATGAGACTTTAAGAGAATATGCTGAGATTCATTGGAATGAATTTACAGACTGCAAAAAACACCAAAACCCAATTCACCATAGGACCAAAAAATTCATGATCAACCTACGGTAAGTTATTAGATACTCTACTTTTTTTTTTTTTCTTGCAACTTAGATGGCATTGAATTGTCCTACTTGCCTATCCACCTAATCATAGGTATGGAAGCTCTGCAAGGGTTGTTGTCATATACCTACCAACATCCTGGTTTGGTCACACCAATGCACATCTGTTCCGACGGCATCGCCCACCATGCCAAAGGAGGGCTGCCAGATTTGAAAAAGCTCAGACTTCAACCATACAGGTTTAGAAAGATAGGCTATCAAGTGTAGAGAGTGACAGCTTCTCTGAAAGAAAAGCCTGCTGACAGTAAGCAAGATCATATTCAAAACACAGGTTTTATTACAAAGAATCATATGTGCTTTTATTCTGATACATTACACAAACCTCTCTTCACTTTTTCTAGTCTGCTTTGCTGCTGCAGAGTGTGTGCTAACCAAAAATGGTTTATTATTCCCAACATTACCCCATGGTAATCTTTGTCAAGGATTGCTCAGCCAATAACTTAGCTCCTTACTCCAAGATCTTGTTTCACAGGATCTCCTCAAGGTCCCCAGACAAAATTTTGATTCTCACCCAATATTCCACAATGCATGTCCATATCATGCTTGGATACAATGCTTGCTTTCTATCAGATTTATTTTCCTAGAATTTGCCAGGAGATAATGGAAATCTGTAACGTTTTAGGGTGAGGTGTTGTTTACAATGTCTACAATTACTAATGAATATAAGAAAATGGTAGGAATAAGAAATCCAGTGAATATATACTTGATTTGATTCATGACCTCTATACAGGAAGGAACAAATTCACTCGTCACTTTTATGAGCCAAAACTCCACACTAGTTAAAGGAATTGACYGAATTCAGCTTACTGCAAAACTGTATATACTTCACTGAGTTCCTGCAATCCCAAGCTTTGCACATATATACCAGGTATACCCAATATATTTGGAGAAATAAGCCAGAAAGATACATCATTAGTAGCAATTGAGGAGAGGGAAACAAGAGTCACCTAATTGTTTCACACAGGTGTATCTTTTCCAGAGGCTCACCAGGTAAGCGGTGCAAAGTGCTGCAGAAGCTTGTGAATGACCACAGAAACACACTTTGACACTCTCTTGCCAAAGCTGCCAAGAGAAACACCTGGGGACACCTCAGCCCTCTGGGATGCCTGGGCACGTTCCTTATCCTTTGCTGGCACTAGGAGGACACCACTCGATACCCGCCAAGGTATCCTGCTGGATGCAGACTGCAAAATAACCCACAACACTCTCCAGAATAAGTCATCTTGGATGTGAAGGCCTGGGAGACGGTATCATCAGAGTGAGACAGGTGCAATATGCTGGCAACTGTTTTTATCTAAGCTAATGTCGTACTTATGTTGCTGTCCTTATGATAGATTGGGTATGGATACCATGCCTAAGAACAGAGCACACTAAAGGAGGACATGAAGCCCAATTGCACTGCAGCATTATGCCTATCGAAGGAGTACGTGTCATTTTATATTAGACATGAATGACTCCAGCAAGGGCAAAACGAAAATGCATTTGCTCAAGAAAGTAGAATTTGTCACAACAAAGAGATTTTCAATTCATTAAAACTAGAAACCCTCTGACCTTTCAGTCAACTACAGACAGGGGACATTCTGTTTCTGAACTATGCAAATGGTAATACAAAAATCAAGATTTTTTATTATCCTTTTACATATGCATAAACCACACATTCCCATTTTAAAATTACATTATACTGTGGCCTTCTAACTTTGAGTGACTGTTGCTAGCTAAGTTTTATTATTTAATATATAGCACCTGCATTTGGCATAATAAAATTAAGCATTCCCTTGGAAATCAGATAGCTAGAATGTTTCTGCTTCTTTTTTAGACAAGAAGACCTGCCTCTAAATTAGCATCTTTGATGTTGACTTTTCATCAGTAATAGAGAACTTGGTTTAAAAATTAAAAACCCAAACATCAAAATGCGTGAAAAGCTGTTAGAACTATTCAGTGAGGTAACAGTACAAAGTCACTGGTTTCGAAGACCACATCTGCCATTTAGGATCTATTGAAAAACCATGAACTTTTCTGAGAATCAAAGCACAATAATCCTTGTGAACTTCCTGCTGATATGGCCAAGACTGGCTACTATACAAGAAAACAAGTGTCTGGATTCAGAAGCAGGCTCTAGCTCTAATTAAGACTGGATTTGCATGTATGTTTGGACCTTTTGCCAATGTAACTCCTTCAGAAAACTACCCTATGCTAGTGGGAAAGTAAATGGAAAAAGTCCCTATTTTTAGTAGTTTCCCAGCTATTTCTGCGCCACTGAAATCTGTTGAGTGGTTTGCTAAGTTCCACCCTATCACATAGCGAAAGCGCAAGGACTTCATTAGAATGCCTTGGCAAACTGCCCTGAAATCACCAGCAGTTACAAATCCCTACCTTCCCCCCCCCCCTTCCAGAAGACCTAAGCTAAATTTTAAACTTGCATGCCTATCCTAGAAAAGAATTTACATTATGAAGGTGCTCATAATTTTTTTTCTACTCCTCCGAGCCCTAAAGGCAGCACCTCTTTTTAATTGTTCTGAATTCTCTTACAATACAGTATAAATGCAGTAAATGTCTTGGAAACAAATGATCTTTTACTCACCTTCTTCTTTCTATGACAAAACATCTGAAGGCAAGCTGTAATCATAACATCTCTGGTATGTTTAAAGCAGCTATACACTCAAGACAGATCCAAACTGCGTGAAAGATAAAGAAACGGGACAAAAGCCACTAGAGATACTTGAGCCTTCACTTGCCTTGGCTTAGCATTAAGGTAAGCCTCTAGGCATACATATATTGACTATTGTCTTAAAAACGTGGGTTTTGTACAGCTTTTTTGCTACTGTGTACTACTGGTAACTGACTGCTGAAAGACGCTTACAAAAAAAAGAAACCCACAGTGGTTAAAAAAGTGGAACACTCAAAGCAGACACAAATCCACTGAGGAAAATGCAGAGTGACCCTTGGCATAGGCGAGATGCACAAAACACACAAGAAACAGGGAGGAAAAACCCCAAAGGCCCTGTTAGCCCTGCAAGCATAGCATAAGTGGTTGCAGAGTGCCATTTTCAAGGTACTGAGTGCATTTAACAAGCTAATTCCAAGCTCCCCACAGTGAAGAAATGCACGAGAGCAGAGAAACACAGCAGCTACCGTCGGACAAAGCAAAAGCAGCATGATGCACTCCACTCGTCCTGCTGCAAGACTATAGCAGACAGGCACAATTTTAGCATAACACAGATCTACAATCAGCCTAAAAAAGTGACTTCTTCATTTTCTAACTGACAGCCACTAGCTCTACGCGACGTTATTAGCCTCCTTTCATGTCTTTTGAAATCTGGAAATGATACCGTGCAATTATCAGGGAAGCTGCTCTTGCTTCCATCCCGGCTGGGGGTGGAGGCCGGGAGAGAGGGAGGGAGGAAGCCCGGCAGCAGACGAGTGGAGTCCTCCCTCCGCCTCTCCCCGCTCAGCTCAGCTGCGGCCCGCGTCTCCCTTCCCCAGCCTGGCGACAGCACCGCGAGCCCCTCTCCTGGCAGTAGCCACCTGCTTGCCTATGCCCCCCGCCCATGGTGTTTCTGCATTACTTCTCGCTATCTGCAATTTCATGCAGACAGGGTGATTTTATGATCCTATCATATTTACGAATCGCTTCACGCACTTCTGGGGTGAAAAGCAAACGGTTTAACGTTGCACAGCACGCTACAGAGCTGTTCGCACAATGAAACCAAGGAGGTTGTATCCAGTTAGAAGCACATGGGGAATCGACGGTAAGCAGAAGGTATTGTAATTATCTTGTTTCAATGCAAATGTTCCCAGTAACGAGAAGAGCGTAAGGAAAGTCGCTAGTCTTTACCCATTTTCTGGCATGCACAGATGAATCTAGAAACACTTTTGATGACGCTACACATATAAACACCAAAAAAATCCAAAAAAATAAGATTCACATTGTAAAACTCTCAGATTTTAGATTTTTAAACAGCAAAACTCAGTCCAAAACTCAAAACCTTAGCAAGTTAATGCATTAAATGTGTGCATTTTTTGCCCAGGTATTATAAATTAAAAAGTGATTGCAAACCACCAAACTAACTGTCAGTGGGGCAGGGGAACACCCCCCCCCACACACACACACACATAATACCTTGGCTTATAACACATAATCAGAGCTGACTTCATGTCTTTGAGAAACTGTGTATATGATTCAATAGGTAGAAACTCAACACTAAAAATTATATTCCAGGTTTCACCATTCTGTAGTACAGAACTGAAATGTATATTTCTTACATTACCTAGACATATTTGCGTGTAGTTTAATAAAGCTTAGGGAAGAAACGTTTTTGTATAGCAGCTTAGTTTCTCCGCCAAAGTAACTGGATGTTTAGGGAGACAGAAGCTTTCCCATCGCAGCCAGCGTGTGGCCGGTCAGGCTCGCTGCTCGCCCGCGGGCATCGCCCCCGTTCGCCAGGGAGGCTCCGCAGGGCTTCGCCCGCCCGGGAGCAGCTCCGCACTCGCAGCACCAGCCGCTCTCAGGACTCGCCTCCCCTCTTCTAGCGTCCTGCTCAAACAACACGGAAACTCAGATAAACATATTAAGATCTGAAACCCCAAAACAACAACAAAACAAATATCGTTCTAGGTAAGTCAGGCTCAAGAGCATTTGTTAAGTGATTCTAGCAGCTTAGTATCAGCACAGAAAAATCCCCACCAAGGTCAAACACATCTTTCCAGACAAATCCTTTCTTGCCTGAGGTTGTCTGCTCTGTTATTCACCATTCACCTGAAATACCAGGACTTACATATACTGAACTATGGCAGAAATTAAACATCCACGGGATCATGTTTGGCTTGTGTGGGGTTTATATACATATGTTAATTCCTCTGATGTGACTGGAGCGCACAAAGAAAAATCTAGGAGCTGCAGGAAGAAGACTTATTCAAACGCTCAAGTCACACTGACTTTCAAAGCCACAAGGTTTGGGAATGAGGGAAGTCAACACACAAGTCACCTATCCATTTAATTAAAAAGTAATTTTTTCTCCCATGTACCTCCGCCCCAGGATAAACGTAATTTTACTATGATAAAGAAATAAACCAGAATAAGGCATAAGACATAGTGATATCTTCAACCTGACGAAATTTGTGCTGTTCAGATTTCTCAAGATGTCTTTGTAAACAAACCTGTAACTAAGGGAATGATTTGGCTGAGTGTCTCTTCGCTGAGCTTTCTTTCTTGCTATATATGCATCTGTGGTGGACCCCACACAGAGTGGATGGGAAAAGCGTGCAGCACACGGCTAGACTAAGCTGGGTTATTTACAATGAGAAAACATACCATAACTGAGCTTGGCTACTTAGGAAAGCATTTTATCCACCTAACTTTGAAGAAAGCACACTACAAAGGAGAAAAAGAAATGAAACAGAAGGTAAATACTATACTTATGGAAGCACTGCAGACATAGTGCTGGAAGTTTGTTCAACACTACTTGGTTCTCATTTCTGAGCTGAGACCTCCAACAGCAAGTCCCTGCCAGTACCTCATTTTGAATGTATACAGTCTAATTTACAACCACAGGGTAAGCTATATTGCAAGTTTTTGACTTTCCCTAGATGCCTCACAGATCAGAGAACGCCCAGGAAACGCTCGTTTGCAGTATCTAATCGCAAGGGCCGGTTAGCTAGGGAGCAGGAACGAAGGCTGCCGGTGCTTCTAAGGTATGTAAGCGAACAAGAAGATACCGCTTCTATGTCCAGAAACTATAGTTTATTAAGCATCAGAGGATAAAGTAAAAAATAAAATATTTCACTGAACATTAGCATTTCAAATTGCCATATTTAAGCAAAGTAAATGAATAATCTCTTAATTCTGTTATCAAATCTGGTGACTAGTGGACATAGCAGCTGCAGAAATTGTTCTAGAACATTTGACTGTAAATGTTGACTTTGCTTCTGAAGTTATATCCCCCAAAGAAATAATAAACCTAAACAATTAAATTAGTTCAGAGTGATGTAAAGATTTCTCTTTGAATAAGGCTGACGGACCACTTTTGCTCTATTAAAACACCCTACAGCTCAAGTTAGATTTTTGGTAGTATTTTACTATATGAGGAAAAAAATGCAGGAAGAAAAACAACCAATACCTTGTCTCGTATTTATGTACACGTGATGATCCAGCATTCTGTCAAGCCACAGCTCACACAAAAAAGGCATTCTCTGGTGTGTAAGTGTTACTGCTTTTATATGCCCTAAATTTAACACAAAAATTGATCTGGAAAAGTTGCTGTTGCATCCAGCACAAAACAACATGCTGGGGTACCATGCTAGGTCTTCTAGAACAAACGTACGACCAAACACACGAACAAGAACCACCACATCTTCAAGTTTCCTACTAGTTGATTTGGACCAACACCGATTTGAATCTGCATAGTTTTTTTTAATGCTTACATGACTTTTCATTTGACCGTCAGCCAACAGCCCCAACACAGCAAACCACTCCATGCAAATCTAATGGCGTCCTTTTGTCTGGTCAGATCTGATGGTGGTTTTTCATTTGCTTGGGGTTGTGGTTTCTCCCCCCCCCCCCCCCCCCAGCTTATTAGGGATAAAGGTAATCCTAGGCTTAAAGCTCATGTAGACAAACCAGAAAAAAAATGACAAAACATGTCAGAACAATAGTCATTTTCATAACAGCTAATTCCAGAGAGACAGTAATAAGACCATCAATAAAAAAATTCTGATATAAAAATATACAAGAATATTTTTGCAATGTACAGGTTAATGCAGAAATATTAACTACTTTTAATCAGTAAAATCAACATTAGTATTTGGATCACTGACCTTCCAAAAAGTCCTCAGGTAGCACAGAAAATTTAAAGTAAGGTCCAGATTACATAGACATGACAAAATGGTCTGAAATTTGCTTTTCATTTCAGCAATGCTAAATTTGCAACCACACAAGACAACCTCTCTTGCATTAAGCACAATCCAAAAGATTCTCCCAGTGTTGCAACCAGACTGGACAGCCCATATCATCTGTTATAAAAAACAGTAGGGAAAAAAAAAAAAATCTCCACAGCTACTGTATTGTAGTAGCTTTCTAAAATAAATAAGAGAATTTTCTAGTGAAAATAAATTCTTCTTAATACTTTTGTTGAATATTTAATGACTTATTCTCAGATCATTTTACTGGTGAGGTACAGGTACAGTATGCTATGTCTCCAGCAGATCTTCTGCTGAGTAGCAGCAATCTCTAGGTCACTCAGCTCACACTAGTGACCTGCCCTTGTAGCAAGAATGAATGATGTGCTGTTTATCATAAGAAATCTCACGTCTTTATCCACGAAGCAAAGTTATTAGAATAGAATAACCTTTACATCTTTAATTTCTGCTTTGGATAGGTAGGAAAAAAAAAAGAGAGAGAAAAGATTTGACAGTAAAGGGAAAACTAGGCATACAGACTGAAAAGAACGGGTACAGCTTAGGAAATGCTCTGGAATAGAAGCTGGAAATCTGGGCCATTTTAAAATTAGAGCATGGTAGTAAAGAGGATAGAAATTGGTCAAATACTTCATTTACTTAAGTTTTGAAACTAATATTCACGTGACCATGATTGTCTGATAACACTCCTCAGGATTTGAATCCTATCTATATTTCTTTCAGCACGATAAAGAGACCAGATCTGATTACTGTCCCAGTGTTTATAGAGGATCAGATTTCAATCCTTGGATTTTTTTTATATTATTATTTTTTTTAAAAGGTCAACATTTTATGTGCATCCTCCAGATATATTTAAGTACCCGTCTCAGTTTGAAAACTGTTTAAGTTTTGAAGCCAAGTCTGCATGCAACCAAAAAATGTGATACAAGTGCAGATTGATTATACAACAAAATAAAAATCTGAAAGCAAGTCTAACTTAATTTGTGCTAATCTACTTAGCAAAACAACACAGAGTTAAAGAAGAAAGAACGGAGATTTATGTTTGCATTGTGATTATATCAAACACTATAATGGTAAAGACATCACACCGAGGTTAATTGGAAAAAAAGGAAATAACTCTAGAAGTTTCAAATCAATGAAAAAATGACTTATATTTATTTAAATTAATTTACATGTTCCAGACCAGATGAAAGCAACTGATGAAAAGCACATTGTTTGATCAGGTCATTTATTTGTGAACCAGGTGAGTAGTATTCATTAAAAAGAGGAGGGAAAACAAAAAAAGAGAGAAGTAGAAGATGCATTATCCAACAGTGAGGAGGCACAATGACAGTTCCAACCAGCTTCCATTGAAATCTTGCCTTTGCATTTCTCTCTGCACCAAACCAAACAATCTTTTAACAGACTAATGAACCTTCTAATAAAGAAATGAAATCGTTGACAACTTCTGTGCCCGATCCCGACCTGATGCAAGTCAAGGAAATTACAATCATTCTTTTCTCTGGATGATTTATTTCTTAATGAACAGCTATCTTTTCTAAAGTCCACCATTTGCCAGGAATTACTATACCCTGGAATCTGTAATGCCCCAGGACAATCTTAAAACATTAAAATATTTTTTTATGCAAGTCAGCAGTACCACTAGTTTTTCTAGGTCCATTCATCATCTAATGAAGGCCAGGAATATTGCGTGTATTCATCCTCTCACCGCAGCTTTGGCCCATCTCTTACCAATTAACCTTTAATTGGCTAGAGACTCGAGAACAAGTACCTTGGCATACAATATCCCCTCCTTAGCCAAACCTGCTAAACTCCTTACAGAAAGCAAAAGGTCCACTTTGCCAGCCAGAAAGGTCAGTGCAGGAAAGACCCTGAAAAAGAACTGCACAGTAAGAAGCACAGAAAAAAAAAGGACGGACTGTTGAGGTAAAACTAGAAGCAGAGCTCAGCCTGATAAAAGCAATATAAGGTCTCTCACCAGTTGGGTGGTGGTGGGGGGGTGTCCATCAGTCCTTCAAGAAATAAGGAATACGCTCAAAGTATTAGACCACAACAGAGCTAAGTAAGTACTTCTGACCCTACAATCGTCCTTGAGTCTAACTCGGGTATGAGGCTGGCAAAGTGGGAATGAGTTCTGTCCTCACGTTTTCTCCTCACCTCTTTCTACTTCCATGTATTTAGGATTGTGGTTTGCTTTCTGGGTAGGGAAAAATTTCCTCCCAACAGATAGAAAAAAATGTGTATACCTGTGGACTTCTGATTAGGGAGTAAAAGAAGAAAGCTGAAGAAACAGCTCAAGCCTGACAAGGTCTGCCCAATACATGATACTAATTTAAGAAATGTTTCAAAGGAATAAGATAATTTAATATTAAAATACTCTAACATGTATGTACTTAGCATGTACTTTTGTATTTCAGTGTTGAGAAACTTAGCACGCAAGCAGAACTGGTCAGGAAATCTCCATCAAAATTAACTACTGACAAAAAGAGGTTGTGAAACCATGAAATATTAATAAAAACATCTCATCTTCCCCATAATCAATAGTAAAAAAACAGCAAAGATCTGAAGAAAAAAACAAATCCACCTATTTTATTCTTAAAGCACTTATTTGGCTCTAACATAACAGAAACTTAGTCAATAGGTTAAAAAAAATAACCTTTTATTGGGAATTCCTACAGGTAACTGTTAGCAGCCAAGCTTCTTCGACTTTCTGCTTCAAAGTTTCCAATGAATAATTTTGGTAGTAGTGTTTTGTCACACTAACTCAAGCAGCTGAACACATCTGATGCTCCTATAACAACAACATCCATTTTTCTGCAGAATCCATCAACTGTACACAAAACAAAGTACTTTAAGCCTCAATCTTACAATAGCTCTTAAGTATCGTACAGGTAGCAATTCTAACAGACTAATACCACATACAATACTTATTTGTGCATTAGGTTTATATAAGGAGCTCTTAAAAAAAACAACTGTGCAGGTGTTGCATCATGGCAGTGCTTATAAACCATCAGAAAAGCTCTTCCGAAGCATCTCTCATGGCTGCAGGAAAGTGGCTTACTACTGAATTTCTATGGACTCCTGAGACTGAAAAAAAAAAAAAAAAAAAAAAAGCCCACCACCTACCATAATGAATGACTGAATGACAGAGACCTTTACTAGAGCCAAGCACAGCGGAGATAACCAGAAGCTTACTGGTTATCAATAACTTGATTTGCAGCGCCTCCTCCTGCAAAAAGGACATCTCCAGTAAGGGTTTCAACCACGCTCAAGAACCTACCCATTTGCAACAGTAAATGTTCATGTTATAAAACAATACCACTTACAAAACTGTCACTTGAACTGTAAGCTAAAAGTAAGACCAATAGCAACTGCTAAACACCATGAGAGTTAATGCAAAACAGTCATGACAGCAATACAGAGCGTTTTTCATGTTCATGTTTTCATGAGCTACAATGCATGATTTGTTGCAGGAACAGCAAGACTGCAGAGAAAATATGCTTCGTCTCCCTACTCTTGCCACATGGTAGTGAAGTATTGCATGACCCTCGGCAGAAAGGGTCAGTGTAGGTAAAAGACCAAAAGCCAAGGACTTGTCAGTGATGAGCTGTGGGCAAGCAAATACTACTGCAAAGTACAATTTTTAAGAAGTAGGGGTTTTTTTTGTTTGTTTGTTTTAAATAGTAACCCAAGAGTCACAGCAATATTGCAACCTACTGTTTCCTGAAACATTCTCACTGAACTTATAAGGAAATTTTGCATTAAATCACAATTCTAAATTATTAATCAGATGGGAAAGATATTCATACAGTACTAGGAATACTGGCCGCACAGTTCTAAGGCAGAAGACTGGAATTTGCTATTATTCCATGAATAGCAAATTCTACCTGTGTACTAAAACAAATTCTACTTTGCACAAAGGCGCATACCTGTGATTCTCATTTCTTCTTTTAAGAAGGGGATGATACCCTTCTATTGGTATAAAAATGTATACGTACCATTTTCTATACAAAGAGGATTTCCTAAAGTATTCAGTAGTAAGTATATGCAAAACCAGACCTTTAGCTATCAGAAATAATTGACTTAAATTTGCTATGCACCCAGCAAGCAGTTTGTAAGACTGGGCTTCTGCAAGGGGAAAAAGCTTAACAGTTTATGCTTTAACATAGCAGTCTGTACCACAATTTGTTTGCTGTTGTGACACCTATTTGCAACACCCACTGTGCTAATTTCCAGTGCCATGCTTAAAAGATTCCTCAAAAATTCCTCTCAAAAAGAAAACGATTAGTTTCAGATACAATTTCAATTAGTTTAAATTGAAAAAGATAGACAAGACATCATGAAACTGCTTTGAACATTTAGACTAACATTTCTGCATTGTTGTTTCTATGGCAAGTACTGAAGTTTACTGAAATGAACTTCATTTGGGGGAGAAAAGGGGGGGACGACAAACAAACAAACAAACTCAGGTCTCAAACCGTCACAAAGAGGAACCGTGCACAAATGGAACAGAAACCACTCCGTTTCACTGCTTTCGGATAACTACACAATTCATTCACATCTGTGGCAGTACATTACAGCCAGAGATTTATGGATATTCAAATGGTGTACCTGCAAACACAGATAACTCCAGGGAGCATTAGAATTTACTTCACACATACTGGAAACAAATACAGTTATCTGTTCCACCACAAAAGGACAGCAGATGACATATCCCACCCAAATGGTGTCAAGTAGCTACGCCATGCTCCGAGACACAAGCTGGCAGAAGCAAGCACAACCGGAACGCGGCACCGAGGCTTTGTCAGGGAACACCACCTCCACAAACCTAATGCCTGCAGTTTGCAGAAGAAAGGGAGAAGAGCTTTTGTTTGCAATTACCAAACTCTATTTTGGTTCACCTCTTGGATCAAATCCCCAAAGAATGTTTTCTTTGGGTTTTGCGTTGTTTTTGTTTTCAATATCTGCAAACTCCATCACGTTTCCCTCCTTGCTACACAGAATATAGCACAGCTAGAACATCTCTAGTTTCTTTTACTGTTTGATGATGTTCGTTTTCCTTCCACTTTCCATTGATAGGTTCCCATCCCCCTTCTTTTTCAATAAAATACAGGCTTTCAGTAAACTTTGTTTTTCCCTAATCTTTCCTTTGAAACATACTCCATAGCTTTCCACACTATCTTTGTTTGCTTCTCTTGCTTGGACATAGCAAGAAGGGTAGCGATCTGGGAAAGGGGAAGGGTAGAAGCAAAATAGAGGCTTTTAAAGATAACGATTCTATTTCCTAGAAAAATTAAAGTGTGCCTTCAGTCATAACTAGATTAATATTCAAGAGATATTACAGCATAACAATTGCTGCCAGAGTTCAGTAATTCAAACAGTAATCAGATCTCATTAAGCAGATATTCCCCTATTCCGGAATATCAACCAAAGTCTGACTCCAGCAGATGAACACAGTTTGTGAGCAAACAAAATCCTGACATGTACTGGAAGGAAACACCACATCCCGAGAAGCAACACAGCAGAACTTCCTTTAAAATATTACATATGAACACATCCATGTTGTGACCACACAGGAACAGCTTGAGAGGAAACGTAGCAGCTGAGAGTAGGTTTTCATTTAAGACATGATTTCTGAAACTAACATTGAAAAATGGAATTCTCCTAGTTTAAGTTATCTCATAGGCACACATGCTTCATTTGCTGCTAGAACTAATAACAACACTGAGCAAGGCAGCCAGCAGGGCTATTCAAGCTCCTGAATCTGATCTTTTGGGAAAAATGGATATCCTTCAGTCTGAATAAGATGATGTTTCAAACTGATTATTTTCACACACACTCTTACTTTTTTATTTTACCATTTAAGAAACATAGGTTGAAGCAAGATGCCACCACTTCTCTGTTACATATGAACAGGGCGAGGTTAAACCGTGATCTCGCAGCATATGACAAGGTCTGTTTATTCCGCTAGAGCCGTTCACTGGAAGGGCCAACACGACAGAACGCTTGCACTGAAGCCTCCCCATTTGCAGTTTAATATAGGAACAAATGAAGTGATGCTTAAGTGTAAATATAAGATCAGCTCACATAAGCATTCTTACCTTCACCGCATCCTGGATTTTGTTTCAATTACAGTAAAAATAYGTAAATAGATTCCTTCCGTGATATCAATTGTCCAGATATGTAATGATTTTCCCAGCAAATCTATTGTTTTAAGCCTTTACTCAACAGGACAACTCACATGACTGATTCTTCATCAATATAAACTTCAGTTTTACAAGTCATCACTAACTGGTTGGGATAACAGATTTAATTTGATATATATTCATGTGTGAACAGGTGAATATCTTTGCAGATTCTTTGTTGTAATGTTATTGAAGGTAAACCTGCAGGAAAAGGGGGGGGAAAACTTTTCCAGAAAAACAATCTCACTCATTTCTGTAGGTACAGCTGACACTTCAGTATGAAACAGTAGGGAATAATTACCACGTGTTAACAGTCTCTCATGATCTCTAATGCTTTTTGCACTATTTAGCTATTTCCAAGAACTAATTCTAGCCAAGTATAAGCATCTCACGCACCTTGGCTGTACCATACAGGTGTCTGCAGCTTGTGCTTGTAATAAATACACGAACGGCAGTGACGGGCTGAACGCCGCTCGGAAGCCCTTCCACAGCAAGTCCAGTCATCGCTTTCAGAGGGCAACGCGCACGCTTTCCAAGATGCTGCCTCCTTCTAGTCTCTTTGACCACTTTGTATCAACAGCGTAACTTAGGTTAGCACGTTTTGGTCAGTGCCAAAGTTAATACGCTTCTACTGTTCCAATTTTCTGATTGATTTTAGCTGCCAGCTCAGAAAACCCTTGTAGGGGCAGACCTACTCTAAGACAAAAAGGAAGCTGGCATTCTATAGTCTGCAGATTACATAGATTCACTGAAAAAAGTTACTGAGACACTAGCACAGCTGCCTGAACTTTAAGTTACCATAATCCACACCATGTAGGCTCAAAAACACTAGTTCTTTGGGAAATACTAACACAAGCTGCATGTGAAAGAAAACCATTACTTCACACAACTCCAGAGAGGTCTCGGGTGGAGTACTGCTAGCTCACCACACTTTGAAGACTAACAAAATGGTAAATTTAGAAAATAAAATGTTGGGGAGGGGGAGGGGGAGTTAATAGTGTGCATAGCCTTTAGAAAAGGTTAAGATGGAGCATTACAAATGGTGAAATATTTGTCTTTAGGAAACATCAATCCATCAGGAGTGGTTAAGCATTTCACCAAAGGCTGATGACCTATTGGATCTTCTGCCTCATGATGAACTGTATCAATTCAACATTATCTATAATAGTCTTGACAGTAGTGTTTATTTTTACTGAACTTCACAACATCCTACAGGACCACTCTTATGAATTTAAAGCAAGCATTCAGAATTTTCTTCAAGTACTGCAGAATAATACTTTAATTCTATTTATGCCAAGTCCTATAATAGAAAACATGAATTTAAAGATAAGTGAAGATGTTGCTAATTGTTACATTATTGAATTTTTGGAGGTGATGCACTTCAGGTCACATTCTGTAATGAAAACAAGCATGCTTAATACTGAGAAAGATATGTTATAGGTGCCTGTTCTCAGCGGGAAATTCTTGGTTGTGCAGAGCAAGTAGAGAGCGACACCTGCACTCTCAAAAGGTGTCCCAACTCCAAAGCACATGCCATGGTGCTCTCTAATCCCTTTCAACCTCTTCTAGATCATACTTGAATCAGTACATAGCTTTCCGGACCAGCTTTCTTAGGCGCGTAACTCTATACTGCATGAGAGTTAAAAACTCTTGCCCTACAGTAGATTCCTAAACCCACAGTTTAAGAGTTCGGCACTCACAAATTGAGCTCTGCAACGCTTAAGTCATTAATGGGTTCTAGTCCTTTAAGACCATTATGTCCTCACAACCATTCCTCATTAAAAAAACATATATATATATATATATATATATATATATACACACACACATATGGCAATTGGAAGTATCCATTCATTTCTAATAGAAAAAAAATCTTATTTTCCCATTGCCCCCCAAAAGTTATCTATCTTATGCCAATACAAGAGAACCTTTAAACTACAGGGAAGATTAGCATCACTCTCCTGGGATAGACTGCCTCATCACAACCAATTTGTCACAATGATGGTCTAATTAAATGCATTATTCTTCTTCAAAGACATGAACACTTGACATGTTTGAGTTAGACATACAAGACGTCCCCTCTTCTTCAGTCTATACCTTTCTTTGTAATGGCAGGCCCACAGGGAAGGCTGCAGGCCTTCATTTACAATGAAATCAGTGAACAGAAGAGTCACTTCTTTTAAACTGTTTTCTGTAATGGTTGGATGAGTAAACCCCATGTGTTCATGGGGATCATGCTTCAGAGTAAACACCAAAGTTAGCTGTGGCTGGTCCTTTTAATCAAAACATTTCAGATATTCTAAACCAAGCAAAATGAAAGAGCCAATGCCTCCAGAGAAATGTATAATAAGGCCCTGAGATGTCAAGTTGACCCCCAAGGTAGAAACAGCTACTTGGCTACTGTCTTCAGTAAATACAAGGTCAAACACCCAATTTTTCCTCAAAGTTATGAAAAGGACAGTACTTCTCTCTTTTACCATCTGAACCATACATCAGGCAGCAGTTCAGAGAAATTTTAGCCATTTTGCAACATTCTACAAGAACTCAGTTGCACTGTTTGGGCTTATGAAAGTTGCATGTGACCCTCTGCAAATAGGCTATGCAGATGTTATTATGAAGAGAAAAAAAWATATATATAGGCTTATGCACTAAGTCCTCCTGTGACAAGTTTGAACTGGATTGTCTTTTGTAGCATTTCACTGTTTTAATCACATTATAAGATAAATGGGATCTGTAAATGCCTTACATTTGTTTAGTGTTGACATTATTTGTTGGTACTGAGGTTGGTTGCAATACACGGGATTATTAGAAATTCCTTGCTATTTCGAACAGCAGTTAAACAAAAGATCTTGGGCCCTTCGCTTCTTACATTCATTTGACCAAATTTGTTCACTTTTATATAACAATGGATTATACGATCGTCATGCATCACATTGCACTACTGAAAGACCTCTGTGCCTACTTAGTGAAATTTAAACAACAAAATGTTAATGAGAAATGGCTTAGAGTGGCATTAAATTATTTCAACTATGCATTAGACCAGACTTGATCACTCAAACACCAAGCAGCAATGAATTCTGCAGGTGCCACCCCAGAACCAAGACAGCACAGAGCATAAGAAAGTTTGGCAGAGCCTGGATTTCATTCAAAACTTGTCCCAGTCAAGTTAAAACATTTTTCACATATTTAGCATTGATAATGAAGCAATAAAGCAAGTGTGGGTATAAATTAGTTTAGTAACATCAGCAGTAAGCATTAAATAAACATATTGTTAATAGGAGCTTATCATTAGAAGATGCTGCACTGTTTTTCCTCAAACTTGAAAAGAAATCAAGCATGCAATTAAAGTGAAATCCCCACTGCAACCAATCACATTCTTAATTTTAAGTATGTATTTATGTGCTTTATTGGACTGGGTTCAGAGTGCTCAGCATTTTACTGGATTGCGCCCTATGGTCCTATTACTACAGAGCAGCTGAGGACTTTCAACACTAAAGGCTGAATCAATTTTAAAGAAAATAGAAGATGCAAAGATAAATAATGGGGGGAAAAAAACAAACAGAAACATGCTTTTCTATTTTGTACCTGGCTTCTTGCTTGAATATACAGACCCAGATTTACTCAAACTATATTCATTTCCTAACAAAAGAAATAAAAATAATTAAAAAAAAATCCTATTTTGGCTTCTGAGAGAGGCCAAGGAGAAACCCACCAGTCAACACTTCTTTTCTTAACAGAATAGTCTATAGCTAGTGTCCAAAGCTGTAAGTGAATTATTCTTTAGTATACTATATTTGTACCATTTGTCTGTCAAGTCACTGCACTACCAGTATTTAACTCATTATTCTGTCAGTCCCATGGAAAATAAAGAGCCTTTCTTACTCAGTCTAAGACCAGATTCAATTCTCCAGCAACTTAAAGACTTACACTTTTCAGTCCAAACATGGATATGGCCTTTTACTACAGATACAACACAAAAAAGGAACAGGCAAGTCTGTCTCTTTTGCTGGCACATCTTCCTTGTATGTACCATAAGTACATCTCAGTTTCTTCAGATAAAGTCTTCACACAGAGGTTCATGATTATTAAAAAAAATAGTTTTTGATAAAACTATGTAACTGGATGCACTGCACTACTGTTTATTTAGAAGGGCTAAAATATCAATAAAACCCCATGTATGAGAAGCTTAAACTATATTAATAGCTAACAAAAAATAATCAACATCGATTCCTGGATAAAAGTCAGAATTTGAAAGTATAATCATGCCAAATCAGAAGGGAAGGGGGGAGGGGAAAAAGCAGTAGGCATCTTCATAAACCAATCATCATAATTTATAAAACATCTCAATTCTACTTGATATGATTACATATTTTTCATTAAATGACATTGTTCATTGATTTATAAACGTAGGATTGAGTAGCTTAACAAGGAAAAAAATTGAAAATGAAGTCAGACAAATGTTTTTCCTGAGCATCACTTCAGTAAAACCAGAAGTCATGAGCACATTTCTGTGTTAATTCACAACAGAGATTTGCACACTTGTAGGAGCTCATACGGAAGCAGTGAGCCATAGACCTCTTAGAATAACAATCGAAAAGAGACAAGAGCCACAGCGCTGTGTATTCCTGGGCCTCCAAAAAATTTTTTTATAGTCAGCATATGTTAGCCCACTGGAGACTACTGCAATACTTTTAGAATGATTAAATATTACTAATATCCACTAGTAATTAAAACAAAAAGTGTTGCCATACCTTTACATTCTTCTTCACTGATTCATTCTTTAGATTACAGTGAAAAAGGGAATTCTAAGGTACGTTCTTCTTTGTCACTCTAGACTTCACTTAATTTATCACCGTAGCACTTTAAGAACAGAAATACTGAAGAATTTGTTTGGTGTGTTGATTCATTTCATTTACTTTAGCTCGTTACCTTGTATATTTATTCAAAGCTATCTGAGCTTTTCTTGAGCCTGTGTTGCCCTGCAGGGAAGCCTGGTGCCTCTCCCTGCCCCACGCACACCAATTTTGACCTATATCCAGAAGGAAACATGAAAGTTATTCCTCCTTGTGAGTTCTGATTRACGCCTCACCACATTAGGCAACCTTAACATAGATGTATAAGCTCCATGATGACTTGTTTCAGTCATTAATTCTCTCTGCTTTCACTCAGCTATAGGATTCTCTTAGCATCCAGCTCAGATGAAAAAGGAAAATGGTACTATGTTCTTCTACCCCTTAACTATGAATTTACAGTGGTTACATACACACTTGTACCTACTACATCCTATCTTAGGACCTCTTAAAAGTTGAGAAATTATGTCATTTCATGAGAGAGTGCCTCAGCTATCACACAAGTTAATGGACTTGTGAGGTAGCATTTTAGCCGTTCACCAGTCCACCATGCACACGCAACAACGCGGGAAGAGGAACGCCACAGAAGACAGCTTCTGTCTCCAGGTAAACTGGCACGTCTCTGCTGCACTCGGGTGCAAGGGCAGGTTTTACAAGCTGAAACTCCAAGGAGTAGCATGTAAGAAAATTTTAGTTTGGTAGAATGCAACCGAGCACTTGACTGGGGCACTCGCTGCTCTTGCAGATTTACAGTGGGTCTTCAAATGCCCCCAAACCCAGCAGGACTTGAATCCTACAGCTCTTCCAACAATAATGCCTATTAACGATCAATAAAAATTGCTGGCTACTGATGCTGTCTAAATTCACTTCAGAACACACTGAGGGAGGTTTAGGGGCCGAGTTCAGGCCTAGCTGTACTGGAAAAAGTAGTATCCTTTGGTGTGCAGAGCATTATTTCATCAATTAAAACATTCCTGTCTGCAACAGACATGCCACATTAAGAAAGGTTAAAGCCAAAAGGAACCCATTTTGTTAAATTACAGCAGAATTAATTGATGTGTTTAATCAAAGAGATGCTACTTGGCAATGGCATAAAGCTTCTCTTCTCTGGGGATGGCACCAACATCACGGGCAGATTGGCAGCTTTTAAATAAATACAAAACAATAAAATAAGTGTATGCTTCTATCAAAGCTCATGGTTTATAAAATTTGAGAGTCAAACTTTCTAGTACCTCTCTTTTCTTACATATACTATTAATCTTCTCTTAGCATGACAGAAAAAGCAATAAAAATGCTTTTGACTTTACAATTACTGTGAATATAATGCTAAAAAGCACAGAAGTACAAGAAAAACAAATATTTTGTTGGTTAAGACCTGAGTCCCTAAACACCTGAGTTTACAATATTGTATATAATCTCCTGCCTGCCCTTAAAAAACAAAACAAAACACTCAAATGAGGACAGCTTTGTTTTGGCCAAATTTCATCCTTCGTTTTCCTTCTACAGAAAGTCTCTCTCTTGAGTTATTTCTGCCAAATGCTTCTGTGAAGTCCAGTGCAATTACAATGCCTATTTCTAAAGTAATGCTTCTTTCACCAACAAATAAGTAAAATGCAATGATAACTATAAAGATTCTTTATGCCGTAACACATGAACATGCATTGTGATTTCCTATTAGTGTCTTCCTTTAAAAATCAAAATTGCACACTGACTCAAAGAGAGCCCTTCATATTCCTTGGCAATATCTCACCAAGCTGAATTGCTCCCTTAACACTGAACTTTGTTTGTTTGCTTTAAGCAAGAGTTTAAATGGGCTAAAGTATTTGGTGGACTAGGTACAAAACAAAGAATCCAAGAGACTTTTTTTTGAAGAGAACAGTAGAATCTCTGATGTCTTCCACACAGCACAAAGCATGTCATTACAAATGGACTATTTGCCAAATAYGCAGTCAAGTTCATTGAGCAATGCTTCCCATGATTATCCTACTAATTTCCCATGATGCTTATTTCAGTTACAGTGGAAATGCAGCTGCTGATATTCTAATTAGATTGACTTTTAGAGACTATGGTTTCTCGCTCTCTCTCTGATCCTTAYGTTTTTCTAGAATTGACTGAAAGTTTCAGAGCATGTATTTCTTAAAAGCACAGTTCCTGAACCTTAAGTAAAAGCTCATCTTGATAAAATGGCTAATAACAACCCTGCATAGTAGATTAACCTAGGCTGACAAGTTTTTTTTCCGGTATCTCTTTTGCATGTCAATCTGGCGTATTAGCCACTTAAGGCAAAACGATTCCCCAGGTTGTTACAAACCCATTCTTGGCTTTTTCAGTCAAGAACATCTTTTCCCTTTCAGGTTTCTTTTAAGCTGAAGGAAACAAATAACCTTCCTCTTTTCAGCACGCTTTCCTGAGTGCAGCTACTTGCAAACTCTGCATGCCATGGATGCAGTGCCCAGCCATGAAATACTCCAGCACACTCCCCTCCGTCTTCTCCCACATTCCTTCTGCGCRGACAGACAGAATAGCAGGGATCCTACCCTTGAGTGGGCTCTGCAGCAAGGGGTAGAAATGAGGTTTCTTTTAAGAAAAATCTGCATGGTCATTCCAGATCTGAGTCTAAGAGCAGCCCTTCAAGCAGAAAGTATGTATAGATAAATTTAGAGTCCTCTTTTCCCTAAACACCTTTATACACAGCAACATAGATGCAGCCACTAAGAACTACTACTCTTAAAACGTGTGTTCTGTTAGATTGCTTTCTGCAAAAGGTACGCACAGGTCCATGACTCTGAAAAAATACATCTGACCTTTTGTTCATTACAGCAAGTGTTTTTCTTTAATTATTATTATTATTATTTTTAAAGAAGACAGACACAACATTGTTTCCAACAAGGTAAAATACAAGCAACAAGAACTAAGGGTAGCATATTTCCTCATTAAAAGCAGGTATATAACCCCTCTATCTGACATACATTGCACAACTATGTTCCATTTGCGATGAGGCAGATGCCTTCTCATTCCATAAAATCTCATATGGTTATCATGTAACTTTAGACTTAAGAGTTGCAATTTCTTCCATATCAACATGTAATTCTGATCCTAAAAAAAAAAGGTAAAGGAATGCCTTTTCTCACATTTCTTTCCCGATACACACAACAGTTTAATGAGCTAGATGTTGCAAACAAACCTTTTTCAATTTTGGGGGTAATATTTCTCATGACAAACATTACATTATTTGCATAGGAATAACTGCAGCACATATGACAGACCATCGATATCCTAGTAGGGACAGAAAGATGTGTTATTTTTAAGAGGCAGAGGAAAGCACAACTGCATTGTTTCTACTATTCCCCTATTCTGGAACAAGCTAATGAAATAACGCTAGCCACTTCAAAAGCAATGATCTCCAAGGAACCATTACAACAACTTGTGAAAGAGATCAGAAGATACAATGATGCCCCAGGGGGATATCATTTCTCCAAGGCACAGCTCTGCTTGAAACCAAAATCAGCCTGCTAATTCTGCCCACACTTGGCTCCTTCCTCTSCCATATGGATTGGTAAGGAAGGAGAGAGAGGGACTATGGCTGCCGCTGCTGCTGGCTCCAGATGGCCTAGCTGGACCTAGGCTGGCTCTCAAGTTGGCTGTTTTGTGGAAGTCACTTGCCAGAATTTCCCTTTTCAGAAGTAAAATGTGCAATAGAAATGGCATATAGGTGTCAAAGTAGTTTCCGAGCAAAACTCTCGGGTACCAAGTTCTTCAGCTGCTAATGGGAGCTCATTCTTTTTAGCCGGTTATCTGTAAGTTTCCAGTCTTGCTCCTCTCTGAGACTAATTATGAAACCTCCATGATTTGTATGAACTATGAAACTACTTCCAGAACTACAGAGATTCATAATAGGGCTACAGGACTTTAAAGAACATATAGAAAGATGCCTAGTAACCACAACACTCTCAGATACTGAAGAAATCGTAAGAGTATCATAGGACAAAGCCCCTGGGATTCAGCATATAATCCACCTCAACTGTTCAGATTGGCCTGACACTAGCAATACCAGTGTTACTGCATATTTAATTCATTTTCTCTTTCTGTTTTCCCTTCTCTCTCTGAAGGTCTGCAAAAGCACTAATGGTGTTTATAAAGTAATTAGAAACTGAAAGATGAACTTACAGTAAAGGTATTAGTCTTTTGAGTCAGTTCAGTTTAATTTTCAGGAGGCATTACAACAAACCCCACCAAATATGAATGCTTAGTCCAACTAAGCCTGTGTGTTGTTAGACAAACTGAGCAATTTTCTAACGAGAGTTAAATTAGCTATTTAATCAATTTACAGCAATGGCAGCAAAACAGACTCTAACCTTAGATGTGGGCCACTGGCCTACCTATGATGTAGCAATAGCTACAAAAAAATACTTTAAAAAGCATAGTTAGAAAAATGTAATTTTAAATTCATGAAAGGTACAGCAAAAAGTAGCTTCATTAACTGTTAAATTAAGAAAGAGCTTAATTCAGGCTGATAGTATCAGTCTACCAGCAGATATACAGGCAAATAAACTGGCACAGAGCCTGAAGGTACCTACCAGCAGCCACTTGCTAAAATGTTTCTCCAGTGTTGGTGAGACACCTTAGATATACACCTTTCTTTTTGAAATGTCTTAACTTGGAACTTAAAACTGGAACAAAACATTAAGCAAAATGCTCTTTTGCCTACCTGAGCTTCTCTCCTCATTACCCTCCAGCGCAGGCAGGCAGGCAGGCAGGCAGGCAGGCACCCTGCGCTCCCCAGCAGCTCTCTGCCCAGCTGCAGCCCCTTAGCACCCCACTCCCTCAGCTGCTGGCCACAGGGGCGGAAACGCAACTCTTTCAGGGGGGTTAAGCTCAGCTGCAATGTAATGCTGCTCCTCTATCAGTCATTATAAATCTGTATCAAACTCCTAGAAGGAGTGTTAAGTTTGTTTTTTTTTAAACTTACATTGGTATGTTACAGTACATAAAAATGCTCACATCAACGCAACCTCTCTACTGTTAACACACCGACATAAGCAAATCATACAACAACTATGCGTGTCAGCAGTCATTTAATATTCCACAGAATCCTCACTCTCGCTCAAGCTAAACTGACTTTGGTGTTGTCACATGTAAGTTACTACTACGGATAAGTTATCTCTGCAAAAGGAGCTTGTCTTACTATGAGAAAGAAAAAGAAATAAAAAGGTGTGTTTTTTTATTATGTGATTAACTAAGTTATCTACTGTGCTGTAAAAATCCTAATGGAGTTAAGTATCTACACTTCATCGCGAGGCCAGCGAGGCAGGGTCAGCCTGCAGGTCAGCAAGAACTGCCAATTAGCTTCTCAATACAAGTCCTGCGCTTTGTTTCTCCGAGGTTTTTAAGTGAGAGAAAAATCATGGGTCAATTATCTCACTGTAAAAATTGCAAGACTTATGAAAGACATTCACATGTAGGAGCAGAGGAATGAGGAACTGACCCATGAAGACAAAGAATTTAGTTGCATCGGTTAACCTGAATTTTTTTCTTTCAACAGTAGGTGAATATATCTTTTCTTCTAGTATTTCATTAAATCTCTAGGCTGAGGCAGACAGAACAACATTATTACTTTGGGTAACAGACACTGATGGAGGCATTTTTTTCTGTTCTTGCAGTATTCATTAATATAAGTTAATTTGCTTCATTTCTTTCTTTCCTTTGTCATCATCTCTCTTTTGATCACCTCATTCCTAAGGAGCAACATTTCAGGCAGGCCGTGCTCTTGAAGAGCATCCCAACATTTTGATATGCTTTTTGATATCAATTTCAGCATGTCAAGACTATGTTTTTGATTATTTAAAGTGATGCCACCAATGAAAGAATCCTGATTCCTTAACTTATCTACTGCAAGTTTTTTCTACTGAACACTTTTTAGTAAAATTACTTTATAAAATTGGTTCTGCATTGGTTAGATTTCATTTTCTTGAAAATAAATGCATAAAATCCCCAGAAATTATACTGTTCTGATTAATCTGTAATTTAAACAGATCTGCAAGAGCTGTCTGGACATACATTACAGGAAAGAGATATCAATCATCCTTTCTTCACTGTCATTCTGACTTGTAGCCCTTCTTATAGGCATCGCCATCCCTTATAAACAATAAGCCTGGAAGAAATATTTGTATTTTAAAGCCATAAAATTTTGTGGAAAAATACCTCCTTCATCAGCAAGCTTAATGTGAGAAATTAAAACACACACACACACACTTGACTAGAGGGACCGAAGAGCAGAAGGAAAATGCAAGCTTACTTTGTTATCAGAAATCAATGTTATTACTTTTCAGTGAGATACCTTCCATATTTGAAATTCAAGAAGAAATAACCCTCATCAGTCAGTTTTGTGGTGCCACAAGAATCATAGTTAAACATATTTATCAAGGCACACAAAACGAGCAGGAATTATTTCAGTTAGGACCATCAGCCTGAATAAACACAGGGTAGACACACTGACACCCACACACTTGCACAGACACACTTACATACACAGAAACAGAGCGGAGTTTAGCAAACGAAGCAGATGTATGGTGGTTTACATACAAACAGACAAAGACAGAGCTCTGGTAATTACTTGGTAGTTACAGTACTGTATTACTTTGGCCAATAAATAATTTCTGCTTCTTTATCAGGGATATGAATAAYGAAGTTATCATTGAAATGACTGAATTTATCCTGGAAACTTAAGTAATCACCCATGTTACAGCACCCAATTTCAAATTTTTTCTACTGAATTACGAACAGCTCACTTAAGAGGATTCTTCTTATTCACTGATAAAAGAACTCAGTACTTTCTGAATTTAATTATTTTGTTGTTAATTTAATAAAACATTCCATACTGAAAGATTCCATCTCCAACCAAAATTACAGTAATCTTACAAAATATTTTCCTTAGCATGCAATGAATGTATGGAAAATTAATCAGGAAAACTAGGATGCCTTTTACTAATGCCCTTTACAAAGACCTTGAACACTGAGAGAAGGCAGAATTTTGGCCATTTTTGGCCACAGGGTTATTTTGTCAACACTTTATGATCCCTAAAATTAATTAAAATTTTGCTAGGTTTCTTTGGTTTTAACCTAGAAAAACTGGAGGTTAAGATCCTTTAGATATACCACAAATTTAACCTAGATCCCACTTAACTTATTGAATAAATCAATAAAAGCATTCCACCTAAAGCTGGAGAAACTGAAATTCAAAATTGTTATCTGGTCCAAGGTTACAGAGCACAAAATATCAAAATCAGATTTAGAACCACATTCCATCTTTTATATCCTTTAAATTCCTTCTCAGTGAGCCCTTGCAATAAACAACAAATTGTTCTCCATAAAATATATGAAGCATATCTATATCTGCCCTTTGTCTGAGATTTAGTTGAAAATAAATCAGATATATACTAGATGCACCTGCATCAGGAGATACTGACTACTCCAGAAATATTCTTCATAGCTGCTAGAGAAAGCCAAGCAAGTTTGCAGTTAAAAAAGTGAAGTTCCAGGTCTGCATATCAGCCACGGTGAACTCAGCGCTGTTACTGGCAGGGGGGAAGAAGAAATCACTGAAAGTATTAAGCCACCAGACAACCTTGCCGTAAACTCTTTTGCTTTGAATGTTTTAAATGTTATAGTGAAATCATGCTACAAACCAAATACTTGGACAAATAATAATCATGGTCTTTATTCTTATTGAAAGTATCTTGTAGCTAATTTTGTTAAATTAAATGGTTGACAAGCACCTGCATACAAACAGGACGTTTTTCGGCGGTAAGATTTTAGAAGTGTGCAGAGTCACAAAACGACACTTACAGAGCCCAGCTTTGATGGCATTGTTCTTTGCCTGTGGAAAAGCAAAAGCAATGAATATTATCACACACTGTGCACTAAGATGCAAAGAAGAACCTGGAAGGTTCAGGGTACATTGTCTTTGCCTATTAATGAATACTTCACAGACTGTGTAAACAAAACATTTCCTAACTAATAAAAATATTGATAAAAATGCACTGGTGTCTCCTGGTGCCCAGGTTTACGATGTTTTGCTCTTGTTTGATGTACAAACTTAACRTAAAATGAAGTAAAGGACAGTGGATAGTGAGTACTTTCCTTTGGGCTTTTTCATAACAAATGTGTTCTGTAATTTAGATTACTGAAATGCATTCTGGTTTGGGAAGCTACACATCTCTATCCTAAGAAAATTTCATGTTTTATTCTGTGATCACATACAATGAATTAAGGTATTTAAGCTACAAAAAAGATTAGCAAATATTTTCTTCCAGTACATGTAGACTCTTGGGAGAATTCAGATACCTGGTTGTAAGACACCTGTTTTATCTGTTCCCCTTCCTCTAAGCTGCTAAAGTAGCGTGTGCTCAGATGGCTTGTTACACTTCAAAATATACATTGCTATCTTTTGTTAGCTTCTATGAGAATGAAGTTTGTAGCACTATACCTGTATATTTACGGGTGTGTGCTGATAACATAAGCCATTATGCTGTGTTTCTTCCCAGGTTCTCCCTTTTCTCATTTACCGTATAAAAAAGGCTTTATCGGGGTAAGCATATTTTTTATAGTTCTTCACATAATCTGAATATGCTCCATTACTTCTTTCATCTTAACTTTACTGACATATAAAGAAACTTTATTTTCTTTTACTAGTGAAAAACTTCCATTTACTTTAATATAGTTATTTTGCTTATGTTTCACTGACAGTGATGGTATCTGATGCTAAAAAGAACAGTACACTTCACACTATGTGGTAATGTATGAGTAACCAGTACTTTCCTGGTGACAGAACTGAAGTAATCCATTAAAAGTCTTTATAATTTCAGTTTGAAGAAAGTCTGAGCAGGGCAGATAACATTTTAATAATAATTGAAACTGTAAAGTTTGTCAGTGACCATAAATCAATAAACACTCCACCTGTGCTCAGAAACCGATGGCATTAGTATTTGTCCCACAGTTGAAGATTGTGAAAGAATTTTGAATAGAAAACTCAGTAATTTTCAACAATAAGTGGAAGAAAATGTTAAAATCAGGTTTATGGAATGGAAGCAGCGAGAAACAGCTTTCAATGAAAATGAAAATCAATACAAACTGCTTACTCGTTCATCACCCCAAAATGCTAGTGTGATCCTCAACAAGCCTTGCCAGGAGAGCGTGAGAGATTCCTACCTCTGAAAGGAACCTCCAAGAAATGATACAGCAGTGTAACCACAGTGGCGTAAAAGGAGAAGGGTGGTAACCTCACTGAAAGCTAACGTGACACTAAACATCCCCAGGGTATCTGACCCAAGCAGACATGGGATGAGCTATTCTATCCCCTGCCAGGTGACTCTTCCACCCCACTGTTCAGACAGGAGAACGACTGACAGCCCCTCTCTCGTACTTTGCTCAGCCATTTTTTCTCTGTCTTCATATGACATGTAGGGCCAGGTCAAAATTAATGTCTCTTCTGCTTTTAAAATGATTAAACCCCAAAATATTTAACACTTTTTTATTTCCAGTAATGGGGAAATATTTTAACTTCAAAGAGTTTTTCACTCTAAATAATTGTATGTATACACACACACACACATATATATATATACACATATATATATGGTATGTACGATGGTAGTAACTAAATGTCTCTTGCATACTTGATATATTAAAATGGTCCGAGACATGGAAAGTATTAATAGCCCCATTAATAGAATAGAGGCTTGAGGCAAAGAAAAAAATCAGTGATTTGTTTATGCTTCCAAAGAAAGGTTTGTAGCAGAGCCAGGAATTTAGGCCAGCTCTATTAAATTTCAGTCCAGAACTAACTGTTCTTGTCAAAAATGTAGCAAAATAAATGTTTCATTTTTTACTAAGAACATAGTAAATGCTCACTCAAAATACTTTCATTATATGAATGCTGAACCAATCAATTAATGAGGAAGATTTTCTTTCTAAAAAGATATAATGATGTGGTGAGCATAGGCAAGAATTCTGCATCTGCTTAAGAAGGGGAAAGGGGAGATAAAGACAGAGGAAACTTTGATGAAAACTCATCCACTGAAAATGCAGTGCTACTGAAGTCCAAGAATATAAAAATACTGAAAATGTTCATTCGCAGGAGTTAGGTGGAAACTATAAATAAATATGATCCAAAGAATGAAGAGTAAGATCTTTGGAAGAGACACTTGAATTTAATTTTTCTGTCTTTGATGAAGAATTTATCAGCAGAGCAAGTAACACTTCCACTCTACTGCAAAGATACTTGTTTGCAAAATGCCAGATATAGGTGGATTTTCAAATATGAATATGGAATTGACAGTTTCTTTTTTATTGGTATTGCTCTATGAAAAATATCCTCATATGCTGGAGAAAGAGTGCTGACTAAAGCAGTTATACCAAAGAGATCATTAAAAGAAAATTAAAATACTAAGTGATTCAAAACCAGCCCAGATTATTTGTATGTTTGTACTCAGAACTGTGGTATCACATTCTCCAAATCTGTGCACACTATCTATAATAAAATATTGCAGGTGCAAATTAAAGAAAATCAAAGCCTGAAAACACTCCCTTTAGTCAAAGAAAGCTAAAAGCCATAATACTTGAGATAGGTAGACATGACATAAAAAATGTATTAAAGCCATATTAAAGACTGTAAAAGAGCATTTGTTTTTCCCTCTCTGAAAGATTAACTGCAGTACAAAACTTGGTGGAGGTCCAGGGCAAATGTAAGAGAAAATTACAGATCCATCTTGAATATTCTGAAATGGGTAAGGAATGTTAATGATTCTTGTTTTGGCTAAATAACAATTAGCAAGGAATACTCCTTCCCTCAGCATTAGCAGGTAAGCATGTAGGTGTGACCTCCACAGGGTCCCTGTTATCTGGTGATTTGCAAAGTGCACGTACCAGCAATATCTTCTTGGGATAGGTGGTATTTCAAATAGTTATCAGTATCCTTTAGCGAACAATCACAGAGATAAATTGAGCTAAGTTGTATGTCCTGAGTGTTTCCATAAAAATGTAAATATTTTAGAATCAGATTCCAGTTATGTTTCCATAGAGTTTTATATGCTGTACATCTAGCTTTCAATATAACAAGACAAAGAAACTCTTTTGAAAAATTCAGTAATTCTGATTTAAAAAATATTAAGGTATTGTCCTTTTGCTGGCAAGAAACTCCACTCACAACCCCTGTAAGAAAGACTAAAAAGGCAAGTATTTCTCTAGCATGCATTTTCTTCCTTAGTATGAACAACTCTGTCTTAACATCTATCTTCCAATCAATTTTCTGCTCACGTTACTGTTAATTAGGCTTCAAACTTCTGTATTTCTCTCTGAGGGTTATTAGAGTCTGTGTTCCTATCAGTTGTGATTGTATATCTAGATGTATACAGCTGATGTACAGAGATGCATACAGATGTATATCTGTGTGGCCATAATGAGAATACTTGATTGGATTCCTTTTTAAAATGCATGATTTTGATTTACTTTGATTATTTAAAATCTTCAGCCAAAATGCCTGAATGCTTGAGCCTATTAGACTAGTAGGCTGTACTGGAAGGAAGAACTAGCTGACCTACTAATTCTTTCTGTTTCTTCCTTCTGTAAAGAAATACAAACCCGGTCAATGACAGTTGTTATGTCTCAGCTCTCCTGCACTTTGAACCCATGGTATACCAGGATATGCTATGCTTTTTTAAATATTAATGCCAGTAGTTATGCTGTAAGTCAGGCAATCTGCCTGGTAGCGTCTATACATGCCAAAGGGCAAGTGGCTGCTTTTATGCAGTTACCCAATGTGGGTTCTTTGATTACATTACCCCTCAGCACAGATTAAGGAGCAACTTTATGTCAATCATAAATGGGGACTTAATGTTTTAGATTTCAGTCCCTGACTACTTACTGCACTGCTGCAGYATTAATCTGAATGTCATAGATGCTGCTCAAGATGCTAAGATCGAAATACGTGGAGTTCTGTCCAGACACTAGATTTTCCACAGCTTGCCCCAGTGATTCTTTCTAAATCTTAACAGACTCACCATCACACTTATCAAAAAGTCATCGGTGACTTCTTGGTATATCCACTTTTGACAATTTGAAGGAACTTTGCTTCGAGACAGTCAGAACTTTATAGTTACTGAGCATAAGGCCCTATGAAGCTACTTACACTTGTGCACTCAAAAAAAACCACATTCAAGTCATTTTTAACTGTCTCTAGCAGTTAAAATGTTACAACAGATTATGAGAACTGGAGAAAAAGGATGAATTCCAAGATCAAGTACCTTTACCAAATTCTTTTTTAAGTGAAGACAAAAATATTGACTATGCCTACTATTAAAGATATTCTGATGTTTAGATCTTATATTCTGGTAAAGGGAGGACAGAAGCAGTCAGAAAGAATTCCGATATGAAGGAGCTTGTGCATAAAGTGAATTAAACACATTTTGATTTCAGTCTGTTAAAAGCATATGCTTTTATTTTAGTTTAATATTTAAGAAACTAAACTCTAAATGATGGACAGAAAATCCATCCATTTAGACAAGAGTTTCAACCCATCTTCACAAAATATAATTGGACCTGAAATTAGTCTAATGATCAACTGTTTAAAATCTTATTTTAAAACATACACAGTTTTAGAATTCTTTTCAAATGCAAGTACTAAGAATAATTTGGCTCTGATATTCTTTGATAGATAATTCATATCATTTACTCTTTCAAAGTACTTAGATAAAGTTAAACTTTCATAAGATATTACCTTTCTGATACAGTTTTACTCAGTTACCTGAGTTATCTCAGGTAAACAAATGACAAAAATATGATCCTTCAACAAGCTCTTCTGAGCATCCCAATCAAGCAGTACTTGCCAGCATTTCTCAGCTATTTCTATTAAAAGTCATATACAGATTGCAAAATTGTTAGTTGCTCTGATAAATCTTACTACGTTAATGAGGCTGATGATTTCCTCTGCAGAGATGAGAAGGCTATTATTGGCAAATAGGTAGTAACCTCTTATCAGCACATTTCCAATAACTTTTTATTTTCTGACCCATCTGTCCAAATTTATCTGTAAATCCTGTAGGATTTACATGGACACAAAGAAATCAGTAACTTCCTCTTGCTAAGTGTTTACCACTTTGAAGTAGATTCATACGTAAAGGTGTCAAAATTAGCCTGTTATGGAGCAGCTGCTTATTGTACAGAGGAAAAATATCATAAGCATTTCGTTCTTCTTCATTCTGACTATGTATGTGCACTTCCAAATAGAATACAAGACTCCTGTGGTGAATCTCTTTAAAAGGAAATGCAAGGTATTACTGCTGTGGCCACGTGACTATCCTGCAGTTTATTGGACCAAAATCTAAATAAATAATTGTATGAACATATGATCTAACTGGGCAACCTGAATTTTGCACTTAATACACAGTTTTTGTTTGTCAAAAATTTTTGTAAGGAAAAGGTTTAGGCAATTAATTATTAATCGTATCTAGATATCCCATGCGTGTTATTAACAAATTTACCCATGCTCAATTAAGTAGTCTGAAAGTAAGTCCATAAGTAAGACTGCAGTGGAGGATAGGTGGCCAAAAAGCATAGGCTAATAGACATTACCTCAATGAAACTGCTCTTAGTTTCTTCACAAAAGAAATACAAATGGAGTAAGAAAAAATATCTAAACAAATCATATTTGCAGAGTTGAAATGTTTCAGCAGGTTTGAAAACAAATGATAGCAGCAGTAATTTAACCTTTCACCCCAAGTCAAAATGACTGAATTATAGAAACTGGTGCTATTATCCTGTGTCGTAATATACGCTAGGATATTCAGAGCAATAAATGTTAGAGAGAAGTATGAACTACATGATATTAAAATACATGATGCTGGATAGTAAGAAATAGAGGTGCTAGTTTGAAACAGAACAAGTGAAAATCAAAATATGCAACTGGGAAATGGCCTAGAAACAGAGTGAATAGAGTATTTTGATGCTAGACAGACAAGTTAGAGATTGCATCTTAGAGGAAAAGGATATTACACAGAAATATAACCGCTATTTCATCTTGGAAAGGAAAATAAAAAGTTCTAGCAGTTTTATCTGTTAGAATGGAAACTTAACTCCTAAACCTCTGGTCCAACAAGGATCATTATCTGTGCAAACATTAATTACGGAAGTGTTCATACATATATGCTTCCATTCTTTGGTATATCAAGCCAATTAGACCAATTTAGCAAAGTTCAGACTGATTTCACTGCTGCCCGCAGGGTTTGCACAGAGGCGCACCCTTGGTACAGTAAGGAGGTGAAAGCCTGCAGTACGCCCCGCTGTTGAAGAGCCCTTGAAGGCACCCACCGTACAGTGACACGGCATAGTGATCACTGCACAGTGATCCACAGTTAGCAGCATCCTCACCTCACCACCTCTCCATGTCTACCAGTGCCTGCCACTACCATCCACAGCAGACGAACTCTTTTTCACAGCTGGCACCTCCACTTGGAGACCTCTCTCCCAAGCTGTCTTGCAGCCAGGAAGCTTCTGCCCAGCTGAAGTCTACAAGCAACCAGCTCCCAACTAATTTCTCAAGTTCTTGTGCCCAGAGAAACGAAGTGCCAATAATGCCTGCTGGCAGCTCAGCCACCTACAGCATCTTCTAAAATGGCTATAGATATCACTGGGTGATCCAGAAATAGTAGAACAGTACATTCATGTTTACCAAGGGAAGGCAAGGAAGATCCACAAGAAGCTCAAGGACCTTAAGATCTCTTTGTTTTCGCATCCAGATAAACAGCCTATGATTTATGCTATAGACTAAGAAGAGCGAAGGCTAATGGCCCTGTTTACTTGGCTTCTCTGGACAAATCTGAAGTCCCAGAGGGGGACCTCCCTATTTCCTTTGAGGTCAAGACTGGAAGAACTAGTTTATAGATTTACTTTTTTTCTCAAGGTCATGTGCTTTACTGTTGGCTAAGATGACAGCTTGAATTTACGCTTACTCTAAAGGAACATTAACTTCAGTGACCCCCCCAAAAGAATTACAGATACCAGCTCATCTCACAGAACCATGAAGGTGGCCTTGTGCATCCAGAAATCAGTATCCCACTGCTGGCTATCCCACTTCTGGAGTGTCTGTATATGAACAGAAGAATGAAAGATACTTAACAACTAAATGATGATTAGCAACTGAATGAGAACAGAACTAAACTGCTAAGTAAACAAAGATTAAGACACTAAAGTCCCTGATCCGATACCACGTAACATCTTCCGTCAAACAAGTACACACACGTACTGTCTTTTAAATTCTGGCAATACTTTTGTCATGAAAAAGATTAAATTTGAACTCTGAGCAAATAATAGTTTATATATATATCATGGTCCCATTTATCTATGAGATATTCATCTTGCTAATTTTCTCAAAAATTTGCTTGAGTATTATCACTGCATAGACAAAGGGACAGACACAACATTTGGGGTTATGCCTGGCACATCCCCATGATTCCTATGCTTCTCTGACTCCAGGGATCAAAACATCACCTGAAACAGCTGAGGCTGTCTCTGACAAGTAAACAGGGATTCAAAACTGCCAGAGATGCTGAACCATTAAGTCTCTAGGAGTTCAGTCTTGAAAAGGGKTTTTTTGATGTTTCCTCTCCTTATTATAGGGAAACTATCTTTGATAATCTGGACAACTGGCTCAGAACATTATGAAATCAAAGCTCCCACAACATCAAACTTTAATTTAGATACAAATGTCTCTCTTCAGAGTTGAAATGCTCTTAATACATGGTTAGCCTTAATCATGCATGTTCCCCTGATTCAACATAATATTTCATTTTGACCTTTTGCTTAGAGTTAAAAATAAACTCTGACAATTATCATTATGTAGAACTGATGATAAAAGTAGACTCAGTGAGTCTACTTTATATTAGAAACATTCCCTGCATTTTAGCCAGTTTTCCTTTCTGCATCTTGAAAGGTGAAAGAGAGGGAAGGTGAAAAATCAACATGACACAACGTCTTCAATGTCAAACTCAGCTTTTTAAAGAAATTACATGTGCATGCACACATTTTATAAAAAAAAAAAAGGATAACAAGCTTCTAAAACTTGCTTTCAGTATTTCTTCTCTGAGTAAGTCATGTATGCTTTGCTTTGTCAGGTTCTAGAGGGGAGAACTTTGGTTAACTTTGCCATTGAAATGCAGCCTAATTATGTTACTACAGAAATATACAATACCTAGATAGTTTGGCATGGTTGTGGAGACAGAAAAATGTAACGACAGCTAGATCTGACAGCAGAAGACAAGAAGTCTGAGAACTAATCTATACTGGAAGCTAAATACTGAAGTTAAAATGGATGCATCTGCAATCAGAAGGATGCTGCTTCAAACTACTTTTCTGTCTTTGTTAAAGAGCTTTCTTACTACGCGGCTTTCTAAATTGACTTGCAGATTTTAAGAAGCAGAAATTCCTGAGCCACTTGATATACCATGGGAGGGTGAAGAGGATCACTAAAGCATTGCTGTTTATGTTAATAAGATAGTAACTCAATTTACTTGAGTACTGATCAATGCTAAACAATCAGAGAAGTTCATGTATTATGTATTTCAGAAGAACTTGTGCTTTTTAGTGGAATGTCACAAGGTTAAACAACTGGTAGACACTGGTTCCCTTGAGCCCAATTTCAGCTACAGTGCTTCCTAGCCACATAATGAAGAAACAATAGCAAAATAAAACATTGTTTGGAACACATAATGAACTGCTCTCATAAACTTCAACCTTCAAAAATCATTATATTTTACAGTTTGATGCAGCAGACAATTATTGGGCCTCCATTTGGCTGCCTACATCGAGCAATGTGCACTGTTTTTTACTGTGTCTCAGTAATTATTGATAGAACAATTGTCATGGATTGCACTGTTAATATCAGTACATTAGCAACTGGAACAGTTTGTTGCATGCTTCCTGTCAGGTATACTGCAGGGCTATAAAAGCTGCCTCTACTTATCATAGTTAACAATTACTGTAGGAAATATCCAAAATATAAAACTCTCAAATTATCTCTTCCTCCAGCCCCTGACTATTTTCTGTGGTTTATTTAATCCTTTTACACTAAATTGTACTGCAGATACTGAATACTTTTTTCGGTTCACAACAATTCATGAAAAAGTGTTATTCATTTGAGTTTTAAATCAAGGGAGAGCATTTCATATTCATAACTAAAAGGAAAGATATTTCTACTTGTCTGTCTATGCAGCACTCCACTGAAGGGTAATTTGTAAGTGCTATTACTCTTAACTGACAACTCAAATATAAATACAAAGAAGTAATACTTAACACTAAAAATCAGTTCGTAAAAACAGGGGCAGATTTATTTATATAACATCTTATCATGTTACATGATCATTCATGAGAATGAGATTTCATTCTCATGCTAATTGATGACTCACAGCTGAAGTTATAGGACAACTATGATGTGTTAATCACAATACCTCAAACCTGTGTTTTTATTTGTTTTTCACCCTTTAACATTCAAAAACACGGTGGTCCAGCACTGGAACAAGTTGCCCAGAGTTTGTTGAATCACCATACTTGGAAATACTTAAAAATCACCTGGAAAAGCCCCTGAGTAACATAAAGAAACACTTCAGTTTTTGCCCAGTTTTGAGTGAGGGTTTGGACTAGACAACATCCAAGGGCCCTTTCCAGCCAAAATCATTGCATGATTCTATGATGGTAACTGGCAAAAGTAGGTTCTTAAACTTTTCACACATAGTCCTGTATTTCATGTGAGCAAAATGAATGCAAAACAATTTAAGCTGTAGAGCAGCTCTTTATGGAACCAGGCTTGGAGAATTCAAAAAGAAAATTCTGACTGCTAACAATGCCTTTTAGAGCTGGGAGAGATGGAGAATGCAGGATACCATGAAACACTTATCAAGAGGTTCAGAGGCATTAATGCCACGATTTATACATCAACATATATTGCAAAGGTTACTTAACATCTCTTTAGATTAGTATGTTGTTCAGAATCAAATTAAAATTTATGATTGGAATTTTGAATAATTTATAGATATCATGTGTTAGTGTGCTTCAGAGTTTCAATTCAGTGGAATGAATATGTACATCTACATCAAATACATAATATATAGATATGGAATTAATTGCACACAGAAAGAAAGACAAGGAAAAGAGCTAGATGAAAAGGAAAAGAGCGTGCAAGTTCCACTGAACACAGACACTTTCGTGTGAGGTAAGGAGGAAGTATTACAAAAATAGGTCACAAACAAAGGATAACAAAATTATCACAGAATACATCATGATACATTTAATTCCACAGGTATCCTTTTAGTCTATAGTTTGTAAGAACTGGTATCTTGACTGAGGATCCAAAGGGCAGAAGACGGTCGTGCCCCGGCAGGCGTTCAGGCACAGAAGAGTCTCCGCGATGCGAGGCAGACAACCTCCCTCTGGCTCAAACCACCATGTGAACACAGTTAGAGCCTAACTTTCAGTCTTTGCTTGACTTTGTCCCTTAAATTGCATGACGGTTTTAAGTTAATTCTTAAACTAACCCTGTAGAACAGAAGCTGACTGTTCTTTTATCTTTATTATTCATTGTGATTTCTAAGCAGCATTAGGACCCATTTTGGCATTGGTATGCCAAAGTARTTTTTCAAGGTAAGTTAGTTCTGAAACAGCAAAGAAAGCCCTTTTAACTGAAGATTTTCAAGATAAAAATGTGAGCCCTTAGGAGAACCAGTATCTTCCATTTTGCACTTTAACATTACAAAGGATACACAATATACTCACCATAATTAAAAAATATTTGTAAAAAGATGGTATGCCTGCTCGCATAGACATGCACCTTGGAAAATTTACTCATTGAAAAGATGGCAGTCTCCATAATCTTTGTAATACTTCTGATGATACAAGTCTTACTCTTAGATAAGTGGGATAATTAGGTGAGCTGGACCCCCCCTCCAGCACTTGCTTGCATACCTCTTGAAATTGTTGTTAAATGCCCGAATCAGCCCCCAGTCTTTAGATTTTAGCAATTTACATTCTAGAAACCTATCCCTAAAACTTCAAGGTTCAGGATTTCTATTTAAATCAAAGCTGAAATATGCAGACACTAGATCTTCTCTTCTTTCAAATGAGTCTTTTTGAAAGAATTAACATTCCTTTACTTCCATTAGACCACATTAATGTATTTCCACAGAGATACTACTTTTTCAGATGGACTAAATTAGAGAACCATTGTGGGTATCATTATACAGCTAATCAAACAGAAAATTTTTAGAATTTGGTAAAAAGGAGAAAAAGAATCTCATATATGCTGTTGGACTCAACGCAGACAGACAGGAGATTTAGAAAATATAAAACTTTATTCACAATCAAAATACTAAAAAAAATCTAAAGCAGAAAAATGCTTTAAATTATTTCAAAATGAGAAGTATGTCTGATATTAAGATCTCAAATTAATATAGCTGAGGTAGAGAAGAAAAGCATAGTAAGATTATTTACAAAGAAAGATAATCTGGTCTGTATGACTGCTATGTAGGATTTAAGATCTTTCTAGATTTAAGATTTAGAAATGCAGAAAAAAAGTGGATCATTTTCCCTTTATTTATTTATCTTACACTGTGCTAAGCACAGATCATTAGGTAGAACCAGGTAAACACATCAAACAACACTGAGGTTTTTTTTCCTGCCAATGTAAATTTGCTATCCTGCAGGATCTGACCTTATTTTAGCCTGGCACAAATTTTAGCCTTTCTGCATTAGAATTTTAAGATAAAAAAAAACTTTTTCTAGCATAGAAGTGTTAGGGTTCAACTTCCAAGAGTTTGTGCATGCAACAAGTCATCATAAAATGTGGAAGAAAAAGTCATTCAAATAGCTAAAAGCTAAAAATAAATAAATAAATAAATAAATAAATAAATCAGATGGCTCTTCTATTGAATTTCACTGTTAGAAATAACGTAACTTCATGAACTAATACTTGTGTGCTTAGGGGACCTTGATTCTAATCTTTTTGGGGGAGTCGAGTACTAGTGAAAAGGTGCATTAAAGTCTACATGCAGCCCATACAGATAATTAACCACATCACAAAAGCCGTTTATAATCAGAACTGCAAAAAAGTGTCACTCAGAACAGAGATTAATTTACAGATCTGCAAAGAGAGATTTAGTCAACTCTTCTGGATGTTTTTAATTTCTTCCTTTCATCAGTGCCATTAACTTTAATGCACCGTGTTTTCCTTTGGACTGTCTGCAGACAGAAAAACAAAATAAAAAGCAATTAAGTATAAAATGGCTAACTCTAACAGGAGCAGAGTTAGGTCAAGCTCAGCTGTTTTAAAAATCATAATAATGTGCAACTGTCTACAATAAAATGTTCTTAATTTATTTTTAATGCAATGGTGTCCAATCTGCAAAATATGATAAAACAGGACAGACTTGAAACTAATTGTAGAATATTTCACTTACTAATTCCTCCATAAAAAGTAACTGCAACAATTAGCAGTTAAATACATTTTCATTCATTAGCAACAAAGGTAGGTCTTGGTCGTACTTGATAAGAACATAAAGCAGATCTGAGGCAATGTAATTAACCAGATATTAAGTTAGTCTTTTCAGTTGTAAATGGTATTTGTAACTTGCTATTTAAAATAACAGTTTATACATTTTCATCACATTGCTGTATTACAAAATGCTGAGTTTAGATGTTTTTTGGTTATAAAAATATGAAAGTAAATAATGACACAAGTGCATCTTGTTCTCAAGCTTTCTACTACAGAATCTTATATACATATATATAAGTATATATGTAAGTGCACATGTGCTGAAGTCTGGACACAAAAATGACAAATATGTAGCTAATAATATTTTCTAGAATTCTTTGTGGTAATATTCTTTGTAAAAAGTGGCTTAAAGTTTTCAAAATATGAAGTTCAGTAACTTTTTTATTAAAGAACTTTAATTATTTGTGACTTTTTTCCCTTGTAGAATAAAATTACCATTTTGGTCCCTTTTTCTTACGTGTTTTATTATACAGATATAGCAAGACAGTCACTTAAAATGCAAGCCTTATGTCATTTGAAGATGACAAAAGTAAAGGTAAAAGTGTCAAAGTAAGATTTGGGACCTCTTCCCTCTAAGAATACGCAGAATGGTATTCTGTTAATATTTATTTCATTTTTGAAAGCAAAAACAGAATATTCCTCCTGAGTTCTGAGAATTAATGTGTCCAGTTGTAAAGGTGATGAGAAAAAAAGTGATTCTCCTTGACCTTTCTAAATGTTTATTCTTTTCTTCAAGTTTCAAAGGCATTAGAGCTAAAAATGAAACAGGAATGATACTTGAAATACTAATACCCGGCAATTTTCTCTCTGCACCATTTTCGAAACAGATACTTTTAACAACCAGGAACTGCTGCCTTTTTCATTTTGAAACTGAGCTACACAAGATTTGATAGTTTAGTTGCTTTGTTTATTCTATAGCATGATTTCAGATTTTAACACCAATACAAACAAATTTGCACCCCAATTAGCTTTCATTAATCAGGTTATTTCCTGGGGCTGTACAATACCCCATAGCAGATACCAGCTAAACCACTAACTGAAAACAGCAATATGTAATTGTAACCAATAAACTTGAAGCAAAACCAACCAAAAAAACATAAAACTGCCTTAGCAATGTTATAGCCTTAGCCTTCTACGGATATCTCTCATGTGCGGAATAGAATCTGCTTCTGATTTTTAAGTTAACAATTTTCATATCAGAGGGATCAATACGAAGAACCAAAGAAAAGAGAAAATGAAATACATAAAATTACAGTATGGTCTCAAAGAAAACTAAGAGATTTACAATTAAAGCAAACATTTTTACTAGAGCAGAATATAACATAATGCATTTTTAAAGGCGGAAAATATTGATCATTGGTTATCTCAGTTATTAGCTAAAAGCAAAAAGGCCAGAAGTTAGATACAGCTGGAACTCTGGGAAGCCGTACCAAAGACCAAGTGGAAATGGGAGATCTTAGGAGGCAAGAAGACACTGCAGGCCTAGCTCTGAAAGTAGGACAAGGCAGGGTCAGCTGCTCCTAGTTCCCCAGTAATTACCTTAAGGCCTTTTTCTTCTCCCTCCTTCCCTTGAATTACAGTAATAAAAACTTTTAAATGCATATGTAAATAAATAATTTCACTAAATCACTTTGATCACTAGAAACTGTTAGTTAACATTAGACTGTTTCAGCTGAGAGAGATTCAGAGAGATTAATTTGTCTTCCACTGCGCACAACAGCTATTCAAAATCCTCTAAAGACCAGGCTGTGTTGTAATGAAGCATATTTACTGCATTCTTTGTATTTTATTTAGCAAGTAAATACTCTGGCATTTTCAAACTGAAGGAATCTCATTTGTTTTCATGGAGCATATCTTTCCAAACAACAACAAATACAGAGCAGGAGCCTATTTACATTCTACTCTGTCCACAAGCCCAAAGCCTCTCCAGCAATTCTTGCCCTGGGTCACGAGGTACTTGTATCACGTTTTAGTGTGTACGGATATTCCTACCCAAGCAGGGATCTAAGCTACACTTTGATTTTGAAGAACACCATGATACTTCGCTGACTGCGGCTATTAGCACCTTGCTGCTCTCCAGAGAGCCATCCTAGGCAAAACTGCTCACTGGAAGACATTTCTTGCTCACCTCAAAACCACATCTCCAAATAGCTGATGAAACTTCTAAGGGGACACATACCATTACTGTTTAAATATCTCCGAGTAAAGTGCTAATGAGAGCTGAATATCTATTAAGATTTCAGTATCCTGATTTGTAGATGACACCTGGAGTGGACAGCTTGATGTTGAACAGGTTAACCTTAAAATTACTTCTAATACAAGCTTACTTTTAAGTAAATTGAACATAAAAGTAGTTTTTACAATATCCAAAATGGACATTACAATTACACATAGCTACAAAAGACATAAAGAAGAAATGAGGGAAAAAATACACTTAACCTATCAAAATAAGATTACATCTTAAAGGCCTCTCTCTTCCTGCATCCAGCCAACTTGCTTTAGAAGTTTTCCTGACAAAATCTCCTCAGGGATTCTGTCTTCCTCAGGTTACTTTAATCAGAGAAACCCATTTCAAAGTGAAGCATGTTAGCTTTTACAGTTAATCTCCCTTCTGAGCTCTCCAAGGAGCTGAACAGATTTAACACATTTCCCCCCCTTTTTCTCCCACCCCAAACATGTTTATTTTTAATTTATGTAAGAAATAGTTTTGAAAGTTATCCAAATAAATGAAATATCTTTCTTAATTTATTACTTCGCTGAGATGTAAATGCTGTTTTCCCTGAGCAGGCATGCTCTCTGCCTGACTGACCAGCTAGCTAGTTATCTGTTGTTCCCATGAAAAGTAAAGCTTTTAAGCTCTTCTCCCTTACTCGTCTGGTAATCAGTGGCCTGCAGGTAGATAGATTCTGCAACAAACTGATAGTGAAAAGTGTTTGTATCCACTGAACTTTTATTTTTCGTCAACCTCTGCATAGCTTCCTTTAGATAACCTCCAAATAGGATAAATGTATGTTATGTTGTGTGTCTTTTGATTGAAACTAGATACAGAGATAATAAGTCTCTTTCAAGTGACAGTAGTTTTGGAATTTGAATCTCTTCAAGGAATATTATAATATCATCAAAAAGCCTTCTGTGGAGAAGCACACTTTCATGTCTTTAAAGTGATCAACTACCATCAACTCAGAGATGCTGCTTCCTGCATCCCTTCCAAAAACGAAATCTCCTTTAAGACAACGTAAGAAGATACCAACGGGTTTAGGCTAAGCAATATGCATTTGTGTTATCCAGTCTTTCGTAGGAATTTGCAGGGTAGATTCTTTTTATTAAACAGTAGGATTAATTATGTGATTTTCTGATTTTTAGTAAGAAAGTGCAGAATTACACATTTTAGAATATTTCTCAAAAGCAGCTTTTAACAACTCCTTATCGAGATCACTGTATGCAGCAGAATACATGAACTAATGTATGAGAGATTAAATGTCTTAGCAGAATTCTTATGAAGCATTTCATCTGCATAAGCTTAAGAATTATTATTTGTTTTATGACAATGTCTAGCAGCCTCATGGACCAAATCAAACTGAAGGTGGTACACCACTGCTATCATTCAAGTCCTAATCAAAAAAGAGCAGAGTATTTTACAAATTCTCAGCTTTCTATTTTGATCTTAATGATGCTAGCAAGTTTTTATTCCCCCAGGATATAATTAATAGTAAGTTGAAGAAACTGATGAATTGAAGATGTAACAATTGTGATTTTCACAATTAAGGATAAAATTTTAAACATGGTTCAGATTTAAAGGAAAAAGATAATTAAGATCAGACTAAAACATTTCACTGCTAAAGCTTTCATAATCCTTATATCAATGTTGTACTGAAACTCTATCATTCATTTTAGGGGATAAAAAAACACAGTTTAAGAGCTGTAATATTTAAAAATTAAAGAATTAAGAAAAGCCAAGGTGAAAAGATGTTTTCTCACGTACCTCTGCTTAGCAGACCTAGCAGGTATATTTTTGTACATATGTCATTAGGAGAGGTGCCATGATTTGACAAATTTGTTTAAAGATACAAGTTTCAAAGTTTAGATTTCATTTAAATCAGATGCATGTAGCTGGTTGTGGTACTCCACACCCAGTTAAAATATAAAATAAAGTCTACAACTATATGGACATATGGGGCACAAGTGTCACTAGCTATCAGCCCCTAGGCTAACACTTCGTAGTCTCCTAATAAATCTACATGTAAAATAAGCTATGATAAACAGTGGTATTCTTGATCTCTAAGAGCAATGTGACTGACTCTGTGAGCTGAATGGGGTAATTCATCTAGCACACTGCCCAGCTTTCTGCTGATTTGCTTAATGTCATCTCATCTTAACTGCGGAATTCTGTTCCACTTTGTCCTTGCCAGGTACAAATTATGTGGGAATAGGAGAGAAGTACTAAGACTATTACTAGAACCACAATTATTCCAGAATTGGTCTGGATAGCTTGGGATATTCAAGATAGTTCCAATGTTCTCGTCTTCCTTCTCCTTACAAATATTTTGTGCATGGATGGAGAAACGCACTGAAAGAAATTATGGTTTCACAATTTCTGCTAKGGCTTTAGCCCTCTTTTTTCATTTAAAAGCTGAAGAAATATTTTACGCAGAAGTCTTAAAAACTAGGCCCAGCAGAGTCAGTGTGAAATAATTTGAATGCAAAAGTAAATCAATTTGAGCCATTCTAGTGCCAGGAAAAATTTTATATCCAAAAATTTAGAGGAAACCCAGCTGTCGATTTTGTATGGTTTTCAGCCCTGAATACATTGTTAGCTGGCAAAGGCCCCAAGAAATCCAAACTGATGATAAAAATAAATATCTCACACTGGGCTCCCAGAGAACTGCAATCTGAGGATTTAAAAGATTTGTTTTGGAAATTTTTAGATCCATAAAAGTTACAAGACAACATTTTCTGCCTTCTAGTACAATTCTGTCTTTCATCAAGATGATTGTGACCATGATTTTAACGCTACTTAGTTAAATATTACCAGCATCAAAGGCATCCAATGAAATCTAGTAGAAATATAGTATATTGGATGACAGAATTTACAGAAAACACCTGAGGACAAGCTGTAACAATGTCTGTGCTCATTTTTCCTAACACTAGTCATGAAATTCCTTCCTACCTTGTGCATAGGACAGATTATACACCTATTATTTAGTCAGGTTACCCATCAGCATTATTAACAAGTGGAAGATATTTCTCTTAATTGGCTTCCCTTCAATTTCTTAGGAAATTTTTAAAAATGAACACAGTCATGCTTATTGTACACAGAGACTAATAAAACAAGCAGAGAATAATAGGAAAAGCAGAAGAAAAACTCCTAATGAAGAATATATGTAAATATTGTATACAATCATGTTTGATTAACTGCAACTGGTCTTCACATTCACATTCAAGAACTGACTGAACCTTATACAAAACTAATTTGCAAACATTTGCACTTATAAATGCAGCACGGTTTCTCTGATGTAATTCATACAATCACACTGAGTAAAGGCTTGCTCTCAAGGGACCGGAATTTCATCCATCATGTAGTGTCTGAGATGTTTTTTTAATAGAGATCAGTGTGTGTAGAAAATATTTATTAAATCACTAAATTTATTTGATTTGAAGTATTTCTGAATAGTCACCTGAAAATTTCCAGGGAAATCTGATTTTATTCCAGCCTTTACAAAAAAACCCTTCTCTACAGACAAAGGCTATTTAGGAAAAGGAAAAGAGCAGAAGAAATGGTGTGTGGGGGGAAACATAGGCAAGTTTTATTAAACAAGACATTATGTGAATGTTACAGGTATGTCTGAACCAGAGACCTAAGCTTAAGCCAATTACCACTTAGCTAAAGCTAGTCTGATGAATAATTTAAAATAATTTAATTGTGGCTGGTGCCAAAAGCCCTATTCTCATCCCCATCCTTTTCCCACATGTTCCCACCAGTTTCCTTGTTTTAGCACTCGTCACTTCTTAGTGGCATGCTGGAAGCCAAAAGCAGGGAACTCATCAGCTGAAATCTAACCCAGCAAAATAAACAAATAAAGACTTGCTTTCAAATGGATGCATTTCCCAATATAATGTATCCCCCAACTGTACAAATGATGGAAGGAAGCACTAAGAAAACAAAGCTGAGGAAGGGAAGGATCACCCTTTCAGCAGTAGCCCACATGTAAATTCACTTACAACCAACATCAAAACACTGCTTTTGGTGTGACACTTTTAACACACATATTCTGATTTCATTATGCAGTTCTTCATTATGTGAGTAGAGTATTTGTGCTATTTCAGGGTTTTCTGCTCTGTACTCTGCTGCACATTGTAGCTTCCATTGCTCCCTCTGTATTGGCTTTTCAGATATTAAAAATAAAAAAACAAAAAAACAGAAAAACCTCAAGATTTTCCAAAGCAACCAAAACCTGAGGAGTTTAAGTCTCTTACAAACTTGAGATACTGTAGCAAATGAGACTATCAAGAACATAAAAGAAGATACTATATGTTTGGTTTTATTCATAATCACAGTTCTCTGAAATCCAGTGTCTCAGTCTTTCCTGGCCTCTATGGAAAGAGTAAGTACAAATCTGACAGGAATGGCTACCTTTTAGCCTTTAAAACAACCAAAAAACTGTTTCAGCTGTTACCCTAGATTTCTAGCAGGCATCCATATGTTCCTGAGCTCTTTTCAGTGAGAACAGCAAAGAGACTTTTGTGGTGAAAGAATCTTTGATGATTCAATCTCTTTAGGAAACAGAATTCTGGCAAAATGCACTATTTCAAGAGCATGCTGTCAAAATATCCCTTCTAATTCGGAAAAGAACAACTGCTGAAATGTATGCAGTTTATAAGGAAAGTTACTCTGAAGTTAAAATCACTGCCAGTGGAAAAAGATCCCCTCAGAAACTGAGCTACTAATCTGTATTTACCTGCCCACTCAAGTGGCAGATGACAGACCTACGGTCAAAATTCACTCTGCAGAACTGACTGCTGGTTTCCTTGGTCTGTGTAGACACGAAAAAATTGGCACAGCAACAGACCGGCTGAATGGCCATACAAACGAACCTTAGTATTCTTGTTTAGCTTAAAACGATGCATCTTCTTATACCATGTGCTACCTGAATGGCAAATAGATCATTTCTCACCTTTCTGTTGGCTCATGAAAGACAGTTTTCAAAACAGAAGGATATAAATATGCTCAGAATAGAATCTGAAGCAAAGAAAATTGCAAAACATGCCCATCTTTCTTCTCAGGACATCAAGTAAAGTGCAACCCTCCTTTTTCTTAGCTTGTCACAGATTAGCAAGATTAAAAACTCCTGTTTCCTTACGCCTGGAAAAATGCCTAAAGGCATGTTAATGGAAGCATGTCTGTAACGTTACTTCTGCGACAGCAGCAGGCAGCAGCAAGGCTGCAGGAAGGTTATTCAGTATGAAAATGCTCCGCTGAGAGTGCAAAGTTCTCTGAATTCTTGGAGAAAGAGTTTTATTGAGATCAACAAAGTTAATGCTTCTTGCTAGCTGAAGGTTTGGCCAGAAGAGCATAAGCAACTGCCTTGCTGTACGGACAGTTTCTGCAGTGTGTGGACTACAAAGCCTTTAACACTGCAGTCTGAAGGTCTCAGTTCAGGCTCTGCATCTTAGCATTCGCAGAGATCCTCGGCGGAAAGTCGATACAGGCTGACCACTCAGGATGATATTTAGTATCTGCAGCAAACTGCTGTCCAAGGAGCTATCTCACATCCTGCCCTGGAACGGCAACTGGGTGGTTAAGCTGCAACGAGAGCTGCTTCAGCGATCTGATCTGATCTGAAGCACGGTGTGGTGCTTGTTTGGTCTGTTTAGTTTTCCCTTTCTGAGCACAAACTGAATCACCTTGATCACTAAGAGATCACTGTTTCCAGCCTGGTCAGATTCAGAGAAAAGATGGGAATGCCCTTTTTCATCAGCATTTCAGTGTTATCAGTTGGGCRAAATCTCATCATAAGAGTCTGAGGCTAAAAGTCATTGACCATTTGTTGATTATAAAATGATTATAATCTTAAACCAAATCAAACTATTCTTACTTTCAAGTCTCTCTTCAGATTTCACATTCACATAAGTATATAAACGAATGTACCATGCGTAACTACCATCAAGAAAATCTTGCTATTCAYTGTTAGAACCCCACTATATTTTAACATATATGTTTAATTATCACAATCAATTTTCAAGGAAAGCAAAATTACTGCTAAATATTCGCTTAAAACACAATTTTTAAGAGAATTTTTACCCCCATGTAATATCTCCTTAATCTTTTATTATTTCTCTACACAGTTGTTTATTTTATTACTTAGAAAAAGGTATTTTATAATACATTCAATTTAAAAGTAGTTTATAAAATGCAATTCAGCTGATATACTAGTATTGTCACAGCTGTCAGACTAACATTAAAAAAAAAGGAAACATTTTTGGAGACTTTTGACACTTACAGAAAAGGTAATTAAGCCACTGGACAACATTGTCTGATGGGATACCTTCACAGATGACAAAGGAAAGTGAGAAAGGAGAACGTGAAAGGTTACCCTAAAGGACTACTGCCATCAAGTTAAAAAGCTTTATTTGCTGAATACTGCATTCACGTTTTATTACAGATTTATCACTGAAGCACAGTAACTGAATGGAGTATCGGCACTAGTAATTGATTGTAATATAAACATACCAGATTTGAAGTGTATTTGAAGTGTATTAAATGTATTATGAAGGTGTATTATAAGGTATTAAGTTTCAAATAATGAACTGCATTTATCACTTACTCATTAAAATATGTTTTCTTCCCATAGATTATCTAATTAGTAGCAGACAAATTGTTTAAGACCTGTTTTCACTATTATAGAGATGGTGTTAATAAACAAAATAAACATAATGGCCACAATGACTTTTTGTGCATTAAAAGCTGAACAGAAAACAAACAAAAACCTGGCAACATGTTTTTGCTAAATAGCATATTAATGTAATCACCTAAGAATATAGTATTAAAATTTTTGGCCATGCTGCACGCTCAAAAGATCAAACAGCTTTATGCTTCCATTAGTAAGAAATATGCTGAAAATTGGTTTTCACTAACATATTCTAAACTGAAATTTAGGCATCTTCGCTCTGCTACAATAAACTGCAGACAGTGCTGCTGTAGATAGCTTTATTTCTTTAGCCTCATTCTCAGAAACCACACATGGGGGTGAAAAGCTGCTTCAAAATATAAAGAATGTAATTTAAATTGTACAAGAATTTCAATTTCATAAACAACAAAAAAGAAATCCTTTTACTGGCTTCATGTGGGTACTTAAGGTATGCATGCATGGGAAAATACAAACTGTGAGCTCTCGCATTTGACTGGCTATGAGACAACTTTGCAGAACAACCCTTCATCCCCCCTAGCACAGCGCTGAGCCGATGCTACTGCCTTCTGCTGAGGGGCTGAACCAGAGCTGCTGCGTAGGTTTAGAAGCCCACAGATGCTGACAGAGAAACTCCTATGTGCTTTAAATGATCAAAATGTGAAGAGTTTCAGCAGATAGTGGTCAAAGGGCTTCCCCCGCTACAGAAAAGTAAGAAGCTTGTAAAATATATCAAGATCAATTTAGGTTGGAAAAATATGAACAGAGGAAATTGGATGAATCCCCTTCCTCAAAAGACCTAACTTTGATCCTTAAAATCTTTCAGTAAGTTTAAATTAACTACAAGTAATCACTATTCATCGCTGCCATCTTTTCTCTACCCTCAGAACCTCACTTCAGGCTTTGATCTCATTCTTACCAAGCTAATTTCATTCTGTTTAAATATTACAGATTGTTTTGATAAATTCTTCCTGTGCTTTTTCTATTTTATGGGCTTGGATTTAATTGTCCCACTCAATATAGCTGCTAACTTAAAGCCACCCTTGCCAAGTGGACTGTTTAGGTCAGTTTATCTGTGAATATATTATATTGCTAAAAAATGTGAAGGTTTCTTGATCAGTTTATTACATCTACAATTACCCAAAGCTCAAACAAGTATGTCAGAAAAATGACTAATTACCTAGACTGACATTAAGTAGCTGCAACCAGAAAGTCTTAATTTAAATGCTCATTGTACTGCGAAGACTTAACTTTATACTTTTATGATCCTATATTTAACCAACTATGAATGAACCTTTAGGAAGAAAGCCCTTAAAATGCAAATATATATGTGTCCATTCACTCTATTGTCCAAGTGCTCTTCAGACCAGCTACAAAAGTTTAATACGGAGAAGGATTGGTGCTTTTTGGTTACCTGCCAGAGATAGACAGGTGCTTCTCAGAGATGAAAACGTGCTGCTCCACAGACTAGGGACATAGTGCAACATCAGGTAAAGAGACATAAACCTCAAAACAATTTTATCATTGTTCTTTTTTATTGTTATTATGCGAGTGTGAAGTTAAACTCAATGATTAGGATTTGGAGCAAGAATAAAGTTATGATACAATCCTGCAAATTTTATTAATTCAAAACTTGATTATGACAAAGGTTTCCAAGGAACAAAGATTGCAAAAATATGCAAAACATATCAAATAAAATGCTACCTGCAAAAAATCACATTGACTCATTCAACTCTGTATGTTCACCTTCCAGTGGCCCTTTACAACTCCTTTTAGGACCTTTTTTATTTTAGAGCTACAGCTGACAATAGAGTGATGAATCTGATAAGCTGGACTCCAGTCTATCAACTGGTGGACATAGCAGTAATTGTCTGTCTCAGGAGGGACTTTTAGGACAAAGCAGAACTCCTAACTCTAACTTCTGAAACAAATGAAGAACAAGTTTACCCATTACTGAATGCAATGACTTCAGTAAGCACGGGGCCAGCCTCCTAAAGAGAAAATACACCGACTGAAAGTTTGATATTAAAACCTGTGTTTCTGTTCTTCATTATTCACTCCCTTACAGATGTAACTGAGAAAGGGAGATTTTCTTCTGGAGCACTGACATAATTTCTCATGGCATCACTTGAGAATGATAAACAGAGAAACCAAGGGAACAGTAAATTACACAAACTAAAAAACTGGTCCAGTCTCTTTATAATAAAGTGATCTTCAAAAATTAAGACAAACGTATAAATGCAATGCAGCTAGACACAACACCACAAATGCAAAAAATTAAGATTATTAAACATACATTTATAGTGTTGCAGCTGTGGTCAAGCATTAAAACTTTGTTGTTGTAAAAAAGCACTAGGGTTATCTAGTGGGTCTTAATAAATATCTACTATACAGAAGTGTATTATTTGAACYGCCTGCATATTATATCTCACAGAGTATCTCGATAATTTCATAAATTGCTACTGCAATTAAAGGATTTAGAAATCCCACTCTGCAGAATGCAGTATAGGAGCTTATATTATTTATACTATATATTATATTATATATTTATATTATATTACAACAGAATGTTCAGCGAACATCTTCTAACCTCTCACCTTGAATTTCATCAGGAATTTTTCTAGAAAAATGTTTAGAACATCATCCATGAGAAAAACAGTGTTTCTAGCACCTCTTCGAAAGTAATTTAAAGTTGGAATATGTCTTGAAAGCAGTATGTGAAAGTATTCTTGGCAATACCTACCTTGTGTTTAAGTTTTTCTGTTTCAGTTCTAAAGTGCAACTGCAGATATTGAAGCTATAAAAATAACTGATTCTTGAGCACTGAAAAGTGGTATTTCTCTGTTTATAAAGCATTTGGTGGATGTGCTTCTGTCATAGAGATTCCAGTGCTAGGAAGGAATAAAGTACTCAGCAAATTTGCTGGCCTCAGCATTTCAACGTAAGTCATGAGTCATAGCAAAAGTCTCAATATTATTGTCATGATGAAACATGATAAAGATTTTATTTTGCTCTTCAAACATACGAATAAAATGCAGAAAATATCTCTAAGTTTCCTCATTTTGCTCACACAAATACATATGATTCTTCTATACAGGATTCTACTAATTTGGATTTGGATCCAGTTTATTCGTTAACTGCAGGGCCCCAGATTGTGACTAGAGGTTCTGGGTGAGATAGTAAGTAAATTTATTTCTTTGTAATGTTTATAATACAAATATTGTCAGTGCTGGAAGAACTAGCTTTTTTTTTTGTTCGGTCAGCTTGTGAAGTATCATCAGCTAAACCCATTTTCCAATGCTCTATTGAAGGGAAGAAGGCAAAATGGTAATCGGAGTCACATAATTTTATAATCTCATACTGGATGTCTGACTACTATGAACAGGAACATTTCCCAGCTACTTATGGAACTTGGAATGTTGAAAATTTGAAAAATCATGTCTTCTCAAACTGCATGAAATGCAGTCGGAAAAAAACATTCACAACAAAGAAACCAGCTTGCATTGCATAAACTATACTGTGATTTCCTAAGTGCAAATAGTGATGTTCAGCTTCTTTCTGTTTCCTGCATATTAAACTCCAATTCAATAATAAAGCTAAATTTTCGCAGTATATAAAAATGTATCTTGAAATATCTGCAAAATAATCTGGGTAACAGTCACAGTATTAAATGTTAGCTCTTCATTCATGGAGAACTGCAGATTCTTCTGTCGCCTCATTACATTTTTCAAAATAGTTTGGCTTAAGGTAATAAACTTTGATTCCATTCTGAACTCTATTTTGCTAATTATCTCTGGGATAAAAATTACCTGTATTTCACATTTTATTTATATTAAGAACATTCAAGAAAATGTTATCAAGATGTTATCAAGATGTATCTTTATATTTAATATGACAATTCTCTGTATAAATGTGTAGATCTAGGACTCTATAATCGTACAGCACTCAGGGATGCTGTAAGAAGGCATTGAGTAATTCAGCAATGCCATTTGCAGGTCTGTGTTTGTGCAGCTCAAGGATAATCTGGAATTTACAAAGAAAGAATAGGAAAAAAACTAGTGGATAAATCACTGAAAAACACTAACTCTCAGTGGCTCCCATAGCCATTGTTAGCCACTGTTTTTGAACTTCATTTACAGTTACTGTATTTTAATTCTTTTCAGAAAAAGAAGAAACATTACAAGGTAAACTACTGTGGTTCTATTAAATAAGATGTATACAGGGAACCCTATCTAGGGACACATGAGACTGGCAAGGAATATTCACCTAGCAAATGTTTTTAATTAAAGGTTACAAAACCTGTACTGAGGTCCACATGATGATATTTTTAAAAGATTGTGTAAAGCTGTTTACTTGATTGCCATGTTATGAGTACCACTGCTGTTACATGAAGACCTATTCCTAGACAGTTCATTTATTGCTGCTTCAGACATCCTTCCAACTCYGGCAGCCAGCTGAGAGCCGAGGGCTGCAGGGGGCAGGCAGGGCTCCCTCCTTGCCTGTCTGTGTTGTAGCAGGCCACTCTCCATGCCCGCAGCAATCTGTCTTTCCAGCTCCGTGCCACAGGCGGAGGGTCCTCCTTCCCCTTAAGCAGGTTCTACAATACCAGAGACCGCAGGGACTGAAGTGCCCCTGCGTGAACGCACTGCTGCCCAGCTCAGGAAACTTTATCTTTTGAGGTTGTGCCACAGGCTATAGGATAATAGCAAAGATCTGCCTAGGTTTGCCATATACCTCCCCAAAGGGAGAATCCAACACCAGATTAAACAGAAGGAAAACAAATCAGCCTGTGAACTAAAATTAAAGAAATATATGGCATAAACAGTATAGGAAAAAATAACAACATTCTCTAATAAGTGTCAATAAGGCTTTTTAAAAGTGGAACTGTATAAGGAACTGTAAACAATGCCCAACCCTCACATATGCCTATCACTTCATACGTGCTCCAAGCTGATTGTGCTGGGGCATCTGAAACACCTGAATTAGGCTTGCCACAGTCTTAATGCTAAATGCCAGCAGAAAAGGAAAGATGCTCATGACAATTCTTAATTTATTGTCAACTTTTCAGAGCCAAACTCCTACCTAGAAAGAAACTGCTGATAAGAAAGTATTTAGCTGTCCAGCAAGCAGATTCTGGAATACTAAAATGTATTACAAACCCTGAACGTTTAACTTTTTGGAAAGTCTTTTGAAGGAGAAAGCTTCATCTATAAAGTGAGCATCAGTATACTTCACTCTGACTGGTCAATATAAAACGCAAGTACTTCACTTTTCCAGATCAGACGTAGAAGCAGGCAGGATGTCTGATATGCCATCCACGGAAACTTTAATCAGGCTCTCAGTCCATCTGTCCAGACCCAGCAAATGGTCTTTATCTATAAACCTAAGATAGGCTTATATTAGTTCCTGCAGGAGTATCAGCAAGTAGAGACATGGAAAGGAAAAAGAAGATGGACCTAGGGCATTTACCAACACTGTCGGGTCTTGAAAAACTTTCCAGACAAAGCCATCTTTCCAGCCAGACCCCAGGAATGTTGCATATGTAAAAGAGAGGGAAGACTTTTCCTGCAGCAGTATGCTGCAGGAAAGCCAACAATTTGCAGAGGCCTAAATGTTAAGCATGCTAGATTATGATTTTATGGGTGTGAGGTTCCAAGCTCTGGGAAATGCAGGCTGTATAGAGCACTTTCCTAAAGCAGCAAGTCACTCACCTTCATGCAGATTACAGGTAATCTGTGGCTATGCAGCTAACAGGGTGTATTATGAAAGCATCACCTTGATGCATTAACAGATCCTTTGCACTTGGCATGTACAACAGGCACCTGCTGTCTTTGAGCATCTGATGGTCCCAGGGAAAAGAGGGCAGCTGGGAGTAAGACGCCACTCCCAGGTCTAGTCACCCCCAGTCTGCTTCTTTCAGACCCACAGTCTGGCTGTCTAAGGAGCGAACTGTGAATTGCAGGAACAGATCTGTAAGCACAGTCTTCCCAAATCACCACTGCTCTTGTGACCACAGGCAAGCCCATCACATTATGAGGGAAGGGCTAAAAGGAGGACAGGAACCAGCTAGAAATTTAAAATTATACATTTGGATAATATCCAAGAACCTTGGGAAAGGAGAAGGCTGCAGGTAAGATTGTACCCATGGGCTTGATAGAGGCTATGGATCATAAGCTGGAAAAACTCAGATATTGGAACTGCTTTCTTTGAGCAATGAAATGTGCACACACCCACACACAAGCTCAGATCTGAACTTTATATTCCATCACATCTTTATGCATCATGTCCTGTGACTGTAGTTTACATATGCATCGTTTTCATAGCCATAGCCACATCACAGCCTCCCCAACTTTATTCTTTATATGCAAGTAACAAGTAAATCCACTCTATCTGTACATAAGAACAGTGGAGAAATATTATTTCAGCGACACTTTTGGAAAACATGTTTCTGAAGCCAAGTCAGCCCCAGACGTGGCTTTTCAATATTCTGAAGTAGCTCCCTTGCTTATCCACCCCACACATATTTACCCACCCACTGCTCTCACTAGGATCACATTGGTGTCTGCTTCACTTTCAATATTGGGTTCCCGTAAAGTAAGCTAAATTGGGAACTATTTGATGTCTCCTAAATTAGCTGTTTCTAACAGGAACATCATCCTAAATGAAGCCCAGCCACCTGGGAAACTCTGCCAAATGCAGCAGACATCAAAGAGAAAATGCTGCCTGCTGTCCTCTGCTCAGCTCAGCAAGAAGTATTCCCCCACCCAGGCTTCATTTTTCTAAAGATCTGGCTATTCTAACATCAGAAATCTACAAGAAAAGCAAATGTGGAAGGTTTTCCTGAGTTCTACACATATCTTTTGAAAGCCAATAGCCCCTGGGCTACTAGGGAAGCTCTGCTGGAGACAACAAACTACTCCTCTGACACACAGCAGTTATTTCTACACTGGCCATGATTTCACCACAGAGTTTCTTTATGCTGAACTTTCTTTTCTGCACTAATTTGGTACACATATCTACCCATGTTACCCACATAGTGAAGCAGTCACGGCTCTGGACAGGGAAGACTTTTAATTTTGTCTTCCTATTGCAAATGTGTATTGAATTGAATACATGCAGCCAAAGTAGCTGAAATAAATTCAGGTATCACGGCTCCCTCCCATCCTTCTGCAAATGTACTGAACACATTTTCCTGTACAGTTTTACCATTTCTGTGCTCTGCTTTCAGATAACAAATAGTCTATCTTAACATCTCTCTGTTTAGTATTTGCACCTCCATACCGCTTGCAGTTTCACCAGTCTAGACTATCTTCATTATCTGAAGTAGCAGTGGCCCCTACTAATCCTGTCAAGAAGTTTGTACAGACTCATGGTAATCTTGGAGCAATAATCTTGCAGCAGTTCATGGCTGACATGAGCACAACCCGTGACTTTAACAAAGAAGAACATCGAACAAACCAAAGTGTTTATAAGAAGCTGCAGGGAGAACACGAGATAAGGAGGCTAAACATCAGTGTACAGGAAAGATAAAGTGATTAAAGGAAGGGTACTCAAGAGTAATAAAACATATTTTTGTTCACTCAGTAGTAATTCCAGGTGGTCGCTGAGATTTCTTGGCATGGCAAATCTCACACTGCTGCCACTGCCRCTTGCAATTCCCACTTGGTTATTTATCAGTTCAACTGTCAAAAGACATAGAAACATTTCTTTAGCAAAAACAGATGGTCTCAGCCCCAATGCATGAAATAACTGGTCTTTCCTCCCTTCTAGTATCTAGAGTTTCGCATCTGGTAAAGCTGTAGTGGCTACAAAGAGAATTTGAATACTTAAAAGGTGAAATTATCTGACTGTTCCTTCTTTGGTAATAACCTCAGTATACATATTTGCACATTTGAACATTTTGCAATTTGAACATGTGCTTTTGTCCTCAGATGCTCATGAAGTACAAAATATGTTAACCAATACTTGCGACTTTCATTACATTTACTTGGACTGTCACTACTTCAAGACAGCTGTATATCCACTATTTTAAAAACTATCAACATTTGCACTACACTTGTACAGAAAGCAAATGTCTGGCAAAACATGGCAAAAGACTCTGATAAAATCGTTTAAGTTAGAACAACTCATACAACTTTTTAAGGCATTTAATTCAAGAACATTAGGTCTTTTTTGTATTTGAGATGGTAATCACCAAACTTTTATCACTTCTAAAGTACTACTTTGGTATTTACCAACTCAGTCTATATGTGAAAAGAAAAAGGGATAATTTACAAGAAAAAATATATAGCAACAAGAAATGATGCAGAAAATACAGGCCGGTGTGAGATTCAGCACAGCTCCTGGTTTGACAGGCTAGATGATACTAGACTGCAAAAATGCAAGCATTAAAGTATTATAAGCAAGATGGATCTCATTCTAAAGTCCTTACTTCTACTAACTATTTTTAGATATTTTTAATAATAGTTTTTGAAACAGTTTAATAATTCCATTCTTAATTTGAAAGTAAATAATACCAGTTCTGATCAATAAAATAGCACAGAGCAGTTTTATAGCAGCACAATGAAGGAAACTGAAATACAGTTGCATTTCAAGCTCAAATATGGGAGAAAATACATCTACAGAGCTAGATTCTAGCTAGTGTTTTATTTACTGCTGTTGTTTTTCTTCATATGAAAATGGCCTTGGCTGTAAACTTAAACCTAAATTTAAAAAAAAGGAAAAGAAATAGCACATTTGCTGCTGTCTTGCATTTCATACTGTTTTATTTATGGGTATTTTTTTTACCTCACAAGTTTAATGGAATTTTTACTGTGACTTTACTTCTGTGTGATTTATAATACATCAAACAAGCCAAATCAATCAGCAAAGACTTAAAAATCAGCACAGGTTGATATTGCCCCTTTAAAACAAATCATTACAGCTGTTAGAACTCACACATGCATAAAAAGAATTGACCACTAATGTGAGTTATTTTAAAATCTCATTTTCTAGGTAAGAAATGCTGCCCCTTCTATCTAAGTTTTTAAAGTTCTAATAAAACAGTCTGCAACAATACAGCAGAAAACATAGTTCTTCCTTTTAAAGCTCTTTAAATTCTCTATACTATTCTTTTAAATGAAACCTATCTATATTCCCATTGATATGAAAAGTTGATGATTTAACTTAATTGTCAAGTCTCCTCCATTAGGCTATGGAAGTAAATATTCCTGTTATGCTATAAATGTAATCACATATTCTGTAAACATTCCTTCTCAGTCAAAAATGTCTTTTCCATTATCTGAATACCTAAATTATAGACAACACAAGGCAGTGTAACTGTGAGCAAAAGCAATTTAAGCTCAAACTTTAAGCTAATGCTTAAGCAAGTTCTATACAGATGATGACTTTCAGAAGGGGGATTTTGCAACTCCAGCTGATGTATGCAGGATGAACAAGCCCACTGATCCTCCTTCCCATGTTTTGCAACCCCTTTCTGCCAGTGGCTTCCATGCTCATGAAACTGCACMGTAGGAACATTAGAAACCACAAGATATTATTCAGTTTTTGAATGAGCAGCTGCACAAAGACTGGGGAACGTGCACTTTGCCTGCTTGAGAGGGATTGGCCAATGCTTTTTGACTGATGTCTAGAAAAGCTGGAGCCTGCAGTCTGGAAGTGAGTGGTCAGTGCTTATGGGTAGACATTGCTGCCAAAAGCAGCTGGAACGTTCAGGAAAACAGGGCAAGTCAATATAGTCTGGGGAGGTTCTTTTATTTTACAGGTAAGTAAATCTAGGCAAAAAAGAGGCATTTCCTAATGAAAAATATACTACAGAAGTAATAGTGAGGTAGACAAAGTCAAGGTAACAACCTAAAGTTTAATCTTGTATTATCATGTCTGTATCTAATATGCAGGGCTTGGTCTTTAGATAAGAACACATGTAATTCATCATACTCATGGATAAAATAAATATTTTTCTTTAATCTGTATGTGGTTTAATTATTCTCATATAAACAGAATTTTCAGTGAAATTTTACTTATCAACATTTTACTATATTTTAGTGTTAAAAATTAAAAAAAATCAACAGAGAAAATAAAAATTACTATTTTGCTCAGTGGATAGCAAGAAGGGCCAATAGATACATAAAAGCTGCGTATCACAGATCATTAAATTYTTCCTAGTTAGATGTAAACAGCTTGAGTGAAACTCAACCATTTCAGGCTATAAGAGGATAAATGTTAGATGGAAAACACACCATAATAAACTATATTTAACACTCAAAATAACAATAATAATAATAATTTGCTTGGGTAAAGTACACTCATATGACCCTATCAGGCAATTAATACTACACATGAATTGCAAAATCCTGAATCCTGCTAAACCAGCCTGCGAAAAAAAATTCTTTTGTTCCATTAATCTAGTGATCAGTTTGATCCACTTAGGCAAGCATGAACCTGTCAATCATCTGAAAAAGAGGATTCTCAATATCAATTCAAGCTGGTGTTCCTCTAGTAGACCACAGTTTCCACCTCTAAAGAAAAAGAAAACAAGCAAAAACCCTATACAACTATTGTGTAAATACACATCACCTCATACATTTTGGGCAGCTGAAGTACCTTACATAAATGAGTCCACACTTCCATGAATTTCAACATAGAATTGGTGGTATTTTTTTATTGTAAAGATTTTTATTTATCAGTGCTAAGATAACACTGAAAGAGTGCCAAAATTATAATAACCACGTTATTATTATTCAAGTTTTAAAAAATATTTAATCTCTATCTTACAACATCTCCATAATACAGTGTCCCCAAAGGTGACAGAAATTTTGTAGGAAAGAGGCAGGGCGTGCAAGCAATGATTTTTGCAAGTAATCATATTACTAGAAGATTAGGCATCTGAGACTCTAATACTTGAAGATGTTAAGTGSTGAAAATGGCCATCAGCTCCTTTGATCAGGATCTACATGCATGTTTGAGTAAGAAGAAATACAAAACTAATTTGATACTTCTAACATCGTGCAGACTTTAGTTTTGAATTCACTTGTAAAACACACAGTGGATAGAACTCTTTCATTACTTCTTTCTAGGAAGTTTTCACTATATAATTACATTCTTAAGTGCTAGTGAATGAGCCAAACTACGATGGAAGAAAGCAGCAAAGTGAACAGACTGAAGGAAGGATTAGCAGCAAGTTACGTGAATACAAATGAAAGTAAAGAATTCTTGAATTTTACTCCATTCCCTCACAAAAAAAATCACTCAGTAATTCTTGGTATATTGTGTATCTTTTTACTTTGCCTTTTCCATCAGAAATAATTTGCGTGTTTCGTAAGGTTGTGGGGACTAATTTACTATTTTTGTTGAGAGCTTTGCAAACATTGCTTCTGTAGCACAATATTTACTAAATTATGAACACTATGGTCTGCTAAAATTATATTATTAAAATGCTGTATTTTTTAAAAATGTCTGATCACTTGTAATTATTTCTGTTCAACATCTATTCATCACTGCTGTAGAATATGCATCCTCTCATATTTCTCCATTCAGAGACACTTCTGGCTACTTCTGAATTCATTAATATTCTTGATGTCTCTTCTCACCCCTGATAACCATGGCGAGCCACTGTCATATTCACTATTGCTCTTAGCTTTCTCATTTTTACATCAGGCATAGCTGCTGAATCCCTTTGTAAAGACATCTCCACTTTAATGTTTTGAATCTATTATCTTGGCAAGCATACACACAAATTGAATAAAACAGTATTATCATACTCATATAAGAGAAGATTTATTAATAGTTTGTTTTATCATATTGTCCCTAACTATTGTCTTTTCTACTTATTTTCATCTTTGACAATAAAAGATAAATTAAGAAATAAGAAGAGTAATATAAAGCTCTAAATCCAGTTAGCTCATTTTCTAAGAGATTTTTTTTCATTTAGGGGGGTGAAATCAAACGCTGAGTTAAATAATAACTAATAATTAAAAAGCTACTCATTCAATTAAAAAAAAAGACAACGCATTTAGAATGCATAGAATTTTTCTCAAGAAGTGATGGCTAGTATTTTGCAGCATGCCTATGCTTTTCCTGAGACATTCAGCATTAAAAGACATGCATACAGACTCTTTTATTACGCTGAGGATGCTGTGAGCAGATGTGTACTTGAACAGAGTCCATTCGATGCTGAGTGAGGTTTTGGTCATGGAATTCTGATTAACTCAGAACAAAGGACATTTTTCATGATGAGCCGGCTATGATAACGTAACAGAGGAACTACATAGAAGAAAAATTGGAAGTATTTTGTGGCAATGGAACCAAGGTGTTCTGTTGGAAGAAGCCAAAAGACTAAGTTTAATATATGGAGAAAAGCAGGAAAATCTTCTAGTTAAATTTTTTTAACATAACCATGGACCATGTAAGTGAATACACATACATATACACACACATGCTCAGATTTCCTTAACAAAATATTGGTTAACTTGTAGCTTAAGACTGGAAGACTTCTATTTGCTCCCACAGAAAAATCCTGAAATTGCCTCAGAATGAGTGACKTGAAGTCACAAGAAGCAGTTTTTACAGATGCGTCCTCTTGTTCATTCTCTGAAATTCATTCCTCTCCATGTAGCTTTACTTCTTTGGTTAGTTCTCATCGCTCTTTTTCTCACGGCAATCTATAACCCAGACCATGAACACTTGCCAAACTTGTCAGGCAAATTCCACTTTGAAAAGGTGATGCTTGGATTTCACCAACTTGTCATTTTTTTGTAATCCTCTGTTATTATTTTCCTGCTTCACTTATTCGAAGAATCTCAAAAATCTATCTTTCTTCCCTGATGAATGCAATCACATTCTGGTGATTTCTATGTAGAATGTGATCTCAAAGGTATCTTCCTAGCCCAGACTGGACATGTCAAAACCTTCAGGAAGAAGGGCTTACGTGCCTGAAACCATCTCTGCTATACTTAGTGCTTTATCTGCAAGCCTCGTCTTGCTTACACCCTTAAACCATAACAACCATAAGCGTCTTTGTCCACTTAAGTTTTCTTTGTCCACTTTATTCTATAATGAAACCAACTCGATGGGAGCACTGAACACGCTGCTGCTGTGCCACATAACTCATGCCCATACGTGTCTGCCTCAGAGAGGCTGCCTATGAGAAAACTGGCTGTTAGATACAATCACACACTGCCAGAATAGGTCATCTGAGTTGCAGCCTGCCCTTGTCCATGTTTGAGATCCTTTTAAAATGAAGGATGGGTGGGTATAAATAAGATGAATTGTCTTGGAGCGGCATATAGCTGTAGATCCCATAGATTTGGCAAGTGTTTAGAGTGCTATTCCATATTATTTCATTGTGGAGGGAAGGAAACTTGATTTTTTTTCCATAGGTTTTATCTTGTTTTATACTATGGCTGTAAGCTCCTGAGGATGGGTCTGACTTGCTTGTTTTTTTCTACAGAACTTAGGGTCCTGGGCCCTGATGCACAGGTAAGCTCTATAGATACAGCAAGGACAATGTTGGAACAGCAATACAACCCACAGAACCTCATGTTTCCTTCTGTAAGCTCCTCGTGCATAATAAATTATGCTTTGTGGGTCTGACTGAAAGCCTGCAGAGTTGGTAAAATCCACTGATGGCAGGTGAGCTTGACGTTTCAGAATAGCTCATGTTATTTTTGTCTGTTTTTGTTTTGAGTAAAGAAGAAACAACTACCCAACTGTCAAAAAGCTAGTAAAATGTGGCCAAAACTAATACTTAAAATAAACACTATTTATTGTCATAAAGTTTACAATTACAAGCAATWAAATTATTCATGTCAATCAGAAAACTATCCCAATTCAACACATGCAGCCTGTCTTTGTTTTTCAACACTCAGTTTACTAGTGATAGAGAAAGAAAACATCTCTTCTTGTGAAATATTCAGATTCTTCAGATGCCTACTAAAAATGCAGGTATATTATCTCTCTGTTACTTATCTTGAAAGGAAGATGATGTTGAGACAATAAACTGTTTAAAAATAAATCCCTTTCTGACAATCCACAAAACAATAGGAAATGTATTCATCTCCATTTGGCTTACTTTCTGGCAGTAAAAACTTTAATAGACAACACGGTCATCAGAATTACTTTGTCACAATTCCACAGAGGTTTGGCTAATTCTTTTCAAGTCCATTTCATTAGTCAGAAAAAAAAAAATAAGTCAAATCCTGATTTAACAAGTGGTGGATTTGAATAAATTACTCTAGTCCTGTGTTCATTGAACTTTAAATGAATTGTTCCACAATCCATTGCCAAGCAACTAGAATATATCCTTGGGAAGTTCAACAACATGCTTCTATTAAATTGCTGGGATGAACAAACAGTTTACGGAGATTTTCAGGCTCGCAAGATGAAGATTTACAAAAGCAGAGTTTTTCTCATTAATTCTATCAATAACTCATAAATAGAAGCTTATGCTTAATAAATGGATAGAGTCGCATTAGGTCTAAAGACCGTTGTATTTCTGATAATATGTTTGCCAAGGATGTTGATGACATTTTTAAGGACTGCTGAAATTTTCCAATCCTATCTTAACACTGAGACAACTCCAAGAATTAAAATCAACCCTTCTTACAAATGCATACATCCCAAAACACTGCTGTTACATTAGTTATATAATACAGATTTGTATCTAAATAATGACACTTGAGGACAGAAAAAAACCCACAACTTTAGAAACATATTAACATGTCCCAAGTTTATTATCTTGGATCTATGATCCACTGTAGCATGGATGTGAGAAATCACTGCATCTTGAGATTGTCTGCATAAATCAGGGTGGCATAATTTTCAAGAATTCTAAGTACTGAAATAAAGGTTTTACTGAAATGAGGGYTTTTATAGAGAAATTTTGTGAAAGTTTTTGGTTGTTTCATGTTTGGGGGAACAATCTTCCTAACTCCCTTGAGAGAAATGAAATTTAGGAGCCTTCCAGCTGTACACATATTAAATGATTATGGACTGAATTTTCCCAGAATACTGTTTACTCAAACTGACAGAGTTGAGAGAAAACAGACTGGCATCTACCAATTGCTGAGTACAAACAGATTTAGACTAAAATGAGGACAATTAAAAGTTTCCTGCAATAAATAGTGTATTGATTCTCTGAGGTGATCACATACTAGCAGGAAGGGGCAGATTGGTTCAATATCCCTTCACCTTTCTATCTATCTGGGTGAAAGCTAGGATTATAACTTATGTTCAAAATAATCTGAGAGAGAGAAAAGAATGGGAAAACAATTGTGCATGTTTTGGGTTTTTTTTTTTAATCCTTCTTACCCTACMAGAAATCAAATCTGAACATCTTTATAAAATACCTTACTGGATTAATTTCACTTGTACTAGCAGATTGATCCTTTTATCTTTGCTGAAAATCCTAGAGTACATGGTGCAGCTTTCTAAAGTCTATCTAAAGATACACATATAGTATCATATTCCATCCCAGCTTTATTGTTACCTTCTTAGTATTCTGCACACTTTCCACAGTGCAAAAGTGCACACTGAAGATCTCAAAAAAAGTTTATCTCCTTACTTTGTATTCATAATTTCCATGAATGTTAATGAGATTCAGCTATATGCATGAAGGTGTGAACTGATACTATTGTTTTTAATGATGGCACTTAAAAAGAGGAGCAATATAAAGCCATAAAGTTCAGCTAATTCAAATACAAAGATGTATATTAATTAGCCTGTCTTTTGCAACATTAGCTGTTTATACCTGAGTCTTTAATCAAGTTTTTTCCATTGATATGACTACTGCGGGAGGACTGGGTCCTTAGCCTTGAAATATTTTGGTCAATAAAATATTTTGGCTCACAGTTTGATAATAGGAAAGCTTTATCTCTAGCATAGAAGTTTAAAATCCCCACTTTCCATTGCTTTACATTTATGATCTTTAAGTATATTCATAAAATATAGTTTCTGATTTTGACTTCCAGGCTTGCAACAGATTATGTCAGGAAATAACAACCCTTCATCTCTTTATGGTAACAAATTCGTGCATATAGGAATAATGTGAAAATTCAAGTTGAATCAGTACTCTTAATTCTGGATTTCAAAAAGCTAAACATTTAAACRCTTGAAGTCATTCCGCATTACTTTTGGTCACTACAGGATTACAAAGGGGTAAAAAGTTCAGACTTAATCCATTGGACCCACTCCACTCTGAGAAAATGGCCAATTTAGAGCTATTATGAGAAAATAACTTTCATTAAGCTTTCATCATTTGCAGTCTACTACATATCATCTCAGCTTTCTAAAATGTCAACATCTAAAAGTATCATCATTCTTCATTATGCCGGAGGAAAAAAAACAGATGAAATGGAAACAAAGAACTATCACTTTAATTTCAGATAAGCAGACAAGGCCAAGTATAATTCCATAGTAGAAATGAGGATCTAATGCTCTAGCAGTTACATTTGCCCTAACTATTTACAATAATAAAAGCAAGCACATAGAGGCATGTAAAAATTGTATATATTTGACTGTATCTCTCTTCTGTGATCATGCATGTGACCCTTATTAGACTGTTATTTTTTTTCTGGTCAAGGACTGTGTCATCATTTATCACCCAGGAGTAGCCAGAAAATGTTTATGAATGAGCTTTGGTATCACTGTGTAATAAGCTTGTAGCATTCTTTGGGCTCTGCAAATGGAGATGAATAAAACTGTAACTTCTATAAAAGCTCCATGTTCTAGGCGCTGATGCTCATATAATATTCACTGAATCACTGAAAACTGCAAGGAAATGTATTAATGAAAGCCAGAATCAATGATTGTTTATTATAATATGAAATAAATCATACTGGTAAAGCTGCTGATTCACAAAGATGGGAATTTCTAAATGAAGCAGCAAAGAACAGGAGTAGACAATTTTGAATGGAAACAAAACAGCAGTCACGGTTAAGCTATTCCCACTTGTAAATCAGGTTACTKGCTGTCCGCTTTCTGCATAATCACTGACTTCAGTGAAATTACTCACAGGAGTAGGGGTTAATAAGGAAAATTGAGATAATCCTAAATTCGTGATAGTGCCAGAAGAGTTTAGAGAAAAGTCAATACCCAGTATTTTACCCATTTTTTAAAATTTTACCTTCAAATATTCAATATGGACAGATTGTTTTGCTTATTAGAAAGGCTGAAAAAAGATAAGGATGGAGTTTTTATCTTCATTAGCCACTGAATACATGGAAATCTCTCCAAAGATCTTACAGGAGCTAAAATCTGAGTATACATGCAATTGTATTTGATTTAAATACATCAATTACGAATTATTCAAATGCAGTATGTTCTGTTTGGTTGTTACTTTGTGTGATATATCTAAGCTTTAAAAGTAGTACATATTTATGTAATATAGCCCCCTGAAAAACACAGCCTCTTGAAAAAAATTGAGCAAGGAATCTGCTACTAAGCTTTAATGTTGTTTGATCCGAGAAGACAACCTTAGTATTAGAAATTAGGGTATTAGAAATGTTTCCATTGGAAAGATAATTTCAAATTTCAAACTTTTAAAGTATTCCTCAAACTCTATAACTAATGCTCACATTTAGGAAACACTTAAGATGATTGTGTTAATGCTATTTCTATTTTGTAAAAGCAGAAGAGATGTTTAAATACGCATTTAAGTGCCAATCATGAATCCAGGACTACTTGTCCAGGAAAAGTACTTCCTAAACCTATTGCACTTCAGTGATCCTGGAGATCCTCAACCCAGGGGTTTAGCTGTCTGTGATCCAAGGCTTGGCTTTGATGCAGCATAGCTGGGTGACCTTGGCTCAGGTTACTGAGAAAATTGGTAAATTGTTAGAAAGAAGCTGTGAGAAAATAGGCTAGAGCCAAGAAAAGAAACGTAAAAACACAGAGTTGAGCTTGCTGAGATGGTGATAGCAGCTCAAGGATACAAGAGGAAAAATACTGATATGAAAGAGTATAAAACCTTGAAGATGGCTGGAGGATGCAACAGACCTGAGAGATGGCAACTCAGTAACACTGCACAGGAGCTTGCTCCAAAGAGCAATGGTGGCCAGCCGTCCCCTATCTGACTGCCTGGCCAGGAAAGACCCACTGCATGTGGTTTGGAGAGYGGTGAGCATATTAAAGTTTAGCCTAGCAGCTTGTTAGATTTAGCTCTCTGCTGTGTCTGTATTAATTAATAAAAACTTCTATGTTGAGAATATTCTACTTGTAAAGTCTCATTGAATGAAAGCTGCTCAAACAAAAATAACCCGAAGAGGGAGGGTTACAGAAACTCAAGATGCATTTTTTCATTCCTTTCTTTTAAAACATTTCTTATGTATCTCCTTCTGTGTTAGATTATTTATTGTAATCAAATTAGGGTCACACAAAAAGACATATAAATATGGAAATATGAATCATGCTAACAAAGACTGGTTCCTTCTAGCTGAACAGTGTATGAATAAGTGAGATTTACTAAAAGATTTTGGCCTTTAACTCAAGCTTAATATTACAGTCCTTAAAGCAACTCAACATATTATACCATCAATTAAGTATATGTACTRGCTAATACTCCTTTATCCTGAAAAGGACAGGTTCTCTGAAAAGGTTCTATCTGTAAAGGAGAGGTATTCTGAAAAGGAAAGGATTTCTTCTTCAGTCAAAGGACTGAAGAATAGATACATCTACTATGAGTGAAATACTGACCAAAGTTGCCTTCACAGGGGGGCTGAGATCAAACTGAAAATGGCAGGAGATTTCTGATTTATGGTATTTATAAGGATTCATTGCATTTTACTGGTATCTTTGACTTTTAAGATCTACATGCGCTTTAAGAATGAGAGCCCCAGCTGATTAGTTGTTCTTTTAAACCTGTACTACTTACCAGCCAAATATTTATTTATGAGAGATCATCACTGAGATGCTAAGAGACAGACCTCTGGGGATTAGGTGGCTAAACTGGAGAGTCTTGCATCCCAAGAAGAGGTGCATAGCCCAGGAACATTGTTAGAAACAATGACTAAGGTTCTGTCCAAACCCTGTTGCCATGAAAACACAAAGAATCTAGCACTTGGATAGACTTTTATAATGACCAAGACTCAGGCTGCCATATATACTTCTAGTCAGATTAAATCATAGATTCATAGTTTAAAAGATATTCATACCTAAAGTATCTAAATGCTTAGATTACAGATAAATAATGCCTATTCATATCTAAAATAAGCTGCACTTTCCTCTAGCAGACAGGATTCTGAATCTTACCTCTTCCAGTTTCAAACTACTCTATGAATCCTTGTGTATCAGCACAATTTCTCTGTTCTGTGTTCAGGTATGGGGTCTTATATCAGTGAGACACAAATTTTAGTCCCTAGTCACAGAAAAAGCTACTAAGTATTTGCAGCCACCAAAACTGTGCTTTGAGCTGATTTCCTAATCAAAATTATTTCTTTTGTAGGTGTTTCTCAGCAGAACTGAACTGTAAGAGAGAGTGTGTGTATAGCATTAGGGACAACTGTTACAATCTTTAAAGATATGAAGTCTAGTGAACTCCATGAAAGACATGGCTAGAGCTAGTGAAAAGTGTCCAGATAATATACTAACACTTTGAAAGAATAGCACTAATACTTAGAAATAGAATTTTTCAGAGGTTCTGAAATGCCTGCCCGAGAGTTGGTATTTACATCTAAAAATGTAGCAAAACAAGAAAACTCACAGCTATTCTTTCTATAAAATTCAGAAGAGGTGGAATTCAGAAAGTCTGTATATTTCCACTTTAATAGGCTAAAGACAGTGATTTAAAAAGCTTTTCCAATAGGGTATGACTAAAGGGGAATATTTTGTTAGGTGAATCCAAAGAACTTAGCTTCTGGTAAATAGGAGAAATCAAAACTGTTAAACAAGAAAAACCACAAAAGAAAAAACACAGAATTGGAAAAACAAAACATCTCTACTGAACTTTCTGTTATAGTAATCATTTCTTTACAATAATTTAAGAGAGAGTGAACAGAGAATGAAAACAAAGCTAAAAAATTGTAGTCTTGAATTAAGGTATTTWCTCATCTGCTTTATATTGATATGGATTAAATTTGTATACTGTTGGGAGCTCTGAAAGTTGCACAGCATTAAATTGGTATTAGTTACATAAATGTCAGGGGAAAAAAAACTTTTGTAGCACAAAAGGACACAAATCTGTACGAAAAACTTTTGCATTATTTACTCCAGTCAAGTTAAAATTTCTGTTTGTTTGCTTTTTAAATCTTTTCCAACTTTGAGTGTGGGGGGTAAAAATTAGAAGAGAAAAATAATTGCAACTTGGAAAGTAAGGACAGTAGCAGCTAAGTTGGGAGTAATTGCATCTTCGATCAATTATGGAAACAGTCCTTGCAGGCTGGTGCAGCGATAGCTAGAACTGTGGAATCAGCACAGTCAGCTGGACAGACTTTCTTCTTTCATGAAGAGTCAGCTCAGCTTCATCACGTGAATATGAGCTCTCTCCATGCTCATTTGATGGACCCTTAAACTTGCAGGGTTTTGTTTTAGATTCCCTGACCTAGCCTTTCTCAAAGGTGCTTTGTGATCCCTAAAACTCTTCATGTCCTTCCACAACCTGGCCCCCAAAGGGCTAGACCTGAAAGAGGGGAAACCTCTTTAGCACAATGTCACCTGCTGACACAAGCTCTTTGTATAATGGTTAAGGCCATGAAAAGACCATGGCCTTAATGTTCTTCCATTATTTTTACCAGTATTGCTACCATACGCCAGAAAGGGCAAGGAAGTTCTCCTGCAATACATTGCAGCTCAATTTGTATTACAGTCCAGCTTACTGAAGCGTGAGAGGTAACAGGATATACCTTTGCAAATCTTCATGGAACATTATTTTGTGAGATAGATACATCACAGAACAAATTATTTTACATATCATTTTCTTTGGTGTCCAACCTATTTTAAGAATGTCTTGCCCTATGGCTCTACCTCCAGCTCTTAATTTTTGCTAACCCCCGCTGTGTACTGTTCCCAATAGCTGTTGTGGTTCAGTCATTTTGGGACTGTGCGCTATACTTGAGTTGTAAAAAGACACTTCTTCAATTATCAATCTGTAAGCCATACAATTTAAAATCCAGCTTTACTATTTCAAAATATACTTAGTTTTGTCTTTTAAAAACTAGAYGTTAAGGAACAGCCATACAGACAAAAGATTCATCAAACTCTGTATCACGTCTCCTATAGTGAGCAGAAGTGGATGGACACTACAACATATTAACCTAGATTTTTCTCCCAGCTTCCATCAATTTCTGACTCAATTATCTTCTGAACAACTGCTGAAAACTCGAATTAAATTTCCCAGTGGAACTTCTCCCTTATCACTTCTCCACCTCATGTAAAATGTGTTATCAACAATGCTGAGTGGCAAGAAATTCCAGAACTAGCAGGAAGTTTTGTTATTCTGGACTTTCTAGCTGCTTGCTTAATTTGATGCCTTCCCGTTCTTTTTTGGAAGGAAGCAGTGATTAGTTGCTTGCTATCTACTTTTTCCATGCCATTCACGATTTACAGAGTTCGATCACATCTTCCATTCCGGTGCCCTTTCTTCAGTCTGAAGAGCTGTATTTCATGTAGTCATCCCTCAGACAGATGCGGCTCCATGCCTCTGGTCATTCTTTCTCCTTCCCTGTGACTTCTCATTTTACCATCCTTTTTGAGTCTACAGAAAAAGCAGTTACAAGCACCTCAGGCAGCTGAATTTGTTCAATCAGTGCTGTTGCGGAATGATTTGTAATGTGTAGAGCAGCACTTTCATATAGTCTAGTCTTGCTGAGGGGAGTAAGTGTAAACTCCTGCAAAGTTACTTCTACAGTCATAGCACAATTTGATGTCCAGAACACTTTGCCTGGCATTTTCTCACTCTATTTTTCATTCTAGCCACATTTTAGATTTTACTAAGTTTACTTCAAATGACAGTAGTTCTTCCTCTAATTCTGAAATACTTACTGTCCAGCTTTCCAGAAAACARTTATAACACAGAAGCTTTTAATTCTTAGAAGAAAAAAGATAAGCATGATGTAACGCCAAATCTTTCCAATTTCCCTCTGAAATCAAGAATGAGAAGTGATTGGAGCATTTCTTTTCATCTGACTGGTACCTGTCATTCTGCAACAGATACAGTAATAGCATTGTAATAATATCCTTTTTGCAAGCACAGCAGAATCATCCTAATACACATTAAAAAAGTAATGAGTCTTCAGCAAAGGAAAGCATAATTTTGTACTGCGCTAAGATGCCATTTCTTTTAGAATGTACTAAAATACTAAATATAAAAACAAATATGCTAAATTATGTACTAATGCTACTTAAAATATCCTAAAGATAATTTAAATTAAAAAAATTTTAATTTAAATTTTAGTAAGTTCTGAAACTTAATGTATTTAGCAAGCTGAAAGTGCTGTACAACCTCCAGCTCTAAACAACCTCCAAACAAGGAGTTACCAGGGTAGAGATGGGATTATAAAGATGTGTAGAAGTTTTCAATTGGGAAAGATCTGACTTCATCTGTAGATAGTGCAGTGTGAAAACACAAAACCTCAAGAATCCAAATGCCAAGTCTAGCACACTAGAGAAATGTTTTTCACAGTCCATGGGCTATTAATAGTTTGTAGATATCAGAAGGTATCAGAAATACTATGACAAATGAGACATAACCATTCCACTGTCAAACATGTAAATCCAAGAAAATGGAAGTTTTAACTGAACTTTAAGTTCAACCTAATTGTGGTTTTATATATCACACACATCATATAAAACATACATTTTGGCAATATTATGTAATATCATCTGTGGATTTTTTTATTTTTAGAAAAAGTTATGCGGTTAGGTAAAAAGATCTTGAGAACTGGTGCACTGAACTATGCAATCCTGTTCAGTATCTTTATACCTAAATAAAATTTAAGTATGCTTTACATATAAATGTTAACAATTATCTTGATGTGTACTGTATTCATGCTAATGCTGACTCTCCTGTCTATTAGTGTGATTTCTCATCTTCCAGGAAATGTTTTATCCTGAAACATTAAACTCAAAGGAGATTGTGTGACAGTCATTTTTGACACAAGCTATAAGTACTATCTGCTGGTTAGATCAGTAATCAGCTGTGTTGCAAACAACACCTTCCTGTTCTAATATTTTGSAGCAAAATATGGTTTAAACAATTGCACAAGAATGCTTATCTGATAGTGGAGACAGCACCAAAAGAAATATTTTATGAATTTTTGTGAATTTGAATATTCAGTATAAAAAAAGATAATAGAGAAAAACTGAAAGACAGTCCTTGTTTTTGAAACTTGTCATTTTAAGTTTAGGTCCAGGGTACCATGCTGCAACTGTTTGTTTTTCCTTTTCAAATCATAGTATTCAATGTGCATGATCATTTACCAGCAAGGGTAGAGCATATGCATTTATTAAGAGTTCTTTGCATTTTACAGAAGAATTAACTGCAAAAATCTCTAAACAATTCATTTAATCAAATGCAATCTGATCTCTGATCACTTGAACACATAATCAGCCTCACACTTCTGCCCACTTGAGAATTATTGATTTCTTCTATCAAAACAAATAGAGGTCCAGGTGATGCATATAATAATTACCACACCTAATGTGATTACTGCATGTGAACTGATTACTATAATTTGGAAGTGTTTGTTTGTATTAAAAGGAAAAGTAAACTAAATTGCTTTGTAGATTTTAAGAAACAAAAAAAGACAAAAAAGATTTGCAGTCATAATTACACAGTCCTGTATTAAAATATGCCAAGAAATCTATTCCCTGCACAAAGCTAAATTACTCTTCTTAAAAGAAGTAATATTCAGTAACATACTATTGTGAGTGAAATATTAAAGAAACAGAAGAAAATTCTATAAAGATTGCTGTCCTGTAAATGATATTGAATAAGATAACACTTTCTAAAATACTAACATAAGAAACTTTCCTTTTCTATTCCAATAGATTCTTTTCCTTCGGTCACTCCTACCATATACTCTGTTAATGCCTAGGTTAAACAGCTTCARCTGCATGACACCTTGCTTTTTGAAGAGAACTGTTTGATACTTTTTTAGATGTTCTTACTAAAGAACCAGTACCAAAAATTTGAATTACACAGGTATATTCACCATATTTTACTAAGAGTGGAACAACATAGAAAACAATTTCCTTGAGACATACCCCCATACGACCAGATGGTAAACCAGTGTCCCATAACTGTTTATATACAATATTTTATAATTCCAAGCAATTTACCAAACAAAGCTTAAGAGAGAATCTTGAAAAATGGTCACAGTCATAGAGATTTTATTACACTATGCAGTGCTCATTCCTCCAGCAGGAACACTCCTGCAATCAGGGTGCTGAAAACTACCCTGAAACACTAATGACTTGACTTGGTAAAATAATAGATAAATCCACAGTGCTGAAAAATATGCTAATTTCTTGTGTGTATTCTAGAACATACCTTAGGTTTTCAGTAACCAATCCAAATATGGGGAAAAAGCTGTTTGGTTGGTTGTTTGCTTTGGGAGTGGGGGAGAAGAAAGAGACAGACAGAGACTCAACCTGTCTTAGAAACTGATCTGTGAAGTATTAACAAAGAAGCTTCTTTTCTCCCACCATACCTTTACTTGTGTAGTCAGATTATATGCTAGTTGGAGAACGTGGAGAATGGTCTTTCTCTTGCTTGCTTTGTATGTGTATAGTGTCTGATATAATCAGACTCTTATTCAGAGCTACTCAATGCTTCCATAAGACTGATAGTTTGCAATCATAAATAAATTATAATAAATAAAAATATTACAACAAAATAAGAACTGAAAACTAGTTTATGCTCTGTTTCAAGTGTACCACTAACTGTATTTTCATGGACAGCAACAGGAACTAAATGATAAGACTCTATATATTCCCCCAAAATTGGAGCTGATCCAGTCCTTGAATTTTTAATGGTCATTTCACCAGATGGTGAAACACCAGATGGTGGCACTACCATTCAGAGGGACCTCAACAGGCTGCAGAAATGGTCAGAGAGAAACCTCATGAAATTCAATAAAGACAAATATAAAGGCTTCACCTGTGGAGAAATAACCATTTCACCAGTACAGGCTGGGGACCAACCAGCTGGAAGCCAGTTTTGCAGAGAAGGACCTGGGGTTTGTGGTAGACAAGCTGACCATGAGCCAGCAATGTGCCCTTGCAGCAAAGGTGGCCAACAGCATCCTGGGCTGCATTAGGAAGAGTGTTGCCAGCAGGTCGATGGGGGTGATCCTTCCCTGTTGGCTCCAGTTTTGTGCTCCCCAGTAAAAGAAAAACATGGACTTAATGGAGCAAGTCCAGCAAAGGGCCACAAAGATGGTGAAGGGACTGGACAATCTCTCATATGAGAGGCTGAGAGAGCTGGTATTGTTTAGCCTGGAGAAGACAAGTCTCGGGGGAATTTTATCAATGTTCATAAATATCTGATGGGAGAGTGTAAAGAAGGCAGAGCCGTACTTTTCTCAGTGACAGGACGGGAGGCAATGGGCACAAACTGAAACACAGGAAATTCAATCTGAACATCAGAAAGCACTTTTTTACAATGAGGATGGTTGAACACTGGAACAGGTCCCCAGAGAGGCTGAAAAGGCTCCGTCCTTGGAGATATTCAAAACCCAACTGCACATGGTCCTGAGGATCCTGCTCTAGATGACTTTGCTTTGAGGTTGGACAATCTCCAAAGGCCCCTTCCCACCTCGACTATTCTGTGATTTCTATAAGTAATTAAAAGGAAATCTTAGGAAAAAAAGCTTAGAAAAAACAAAGAAATATTAACATACATCTAGTATTATTAATCACTAAATATTTTCAAATAACTAAAGACATTAACTGAATAATATAAAAAGGACAAACTTCCTAACAGTTTAGACTTTTTTTTCAACTTCACAGCTTAAAAAGTTCTATGTTTACAGGATAGAGTACTTCAACACCAAACACTAAAGATATTCTTTTGTAAATTCTTCTCAGAATGTTCAACCTTATTTTTCTTTTTAACTGAAGTGCCTTTTGTATGGCTGGCCTGTCTGCTTTATTTACATCTTAGATAAGACTTCTGTCAAGATGATGACATTCTCGGGTTACATTCATACCAGAGAAAGGAACAAAACAGAATTGTTCAGTAGAGGCCAATAATTTGTCTTTAATTTTCTACTAATCAGTGATAGACTCCAAAAACTAATGGATAAATAAGTTAAATTTGTCTGCCATTGTTTGATCTGATTATCTGATTTTGATTTAGAAATAGAAACACCTACTATTACTCACAGTTCTGTAAGTCAAAGATTATTCTTAGTTAGTAGAGTAGAAGTCCCTAGAGGCTAGTTCCTTTCCCATCCTACTCAAGGAAAATAAGCTAATTCATGTTAAATACTGAAAACTTTATCAGGACTGATGTCAGATAAGGAAAAGAGACATCTATTATCCTTGTTGTGGTAGATACTTCCCAGATCGGAGTATAGAAATATCTGTTATAAAAGATCTTGAATATGAGTTGTGTTTCTACCACATAAATTTCAATTTTTTTTATATAATGAAGCAAAAGATGAGATCTTCTGTGGCAGTTTCTTGCTATAGTGCAATCCAAAATTCCTGTGCTGATTGATTGAGGTACATCTCCAATAACAACCTCTTTTTACATACAGGCCAAAAGGTCTACCTTCTCCATCAAGGTCCATATTGATGATATGATGATATTGATGATATGATATGATCCATATTGATAAGAATACTGATATTGAATCTGCCGACATCTTGAAAAGTTTAGCTACATTCCCAAATATGGATGTGCTCATGGCCTTAACTTCGGCCCATCCCTAACAGTTGATCATCAGCATTTCTTTCTTACTGTTTGTTTTTCAAAGCTTGTGATGGGGCAGGATAACATGTCAACCACTGGGCAAGCATCAGACACCTTTGGGCATGAAAAGTGGAACAAATACTAGTGATTAATTCAAGGGTACAGCAAATACAACCTTACATCATATGCTAAAGAGTAAGTGAGAAAAATCTATACAGCACTGAATGGGAACTGCTGCCTTCTTATTCCTTGATTTGTAATTTTTTTTTCTTTTTTTTTTTTCCCCTGGAAGTATGCTAACCCATCCTTTTACTACTGCTACACTTTTCGACTACCAAGGGACCAAGGAATACCAAGGACCATTGTCAGGCTGAAAAAAATAGGGGGACAAGTTGGAAGTACTCAAGATACCTGGTCCTAAGAAACACCATTAGCAATATTCTTCTAGATCTTATGATCCTCACCATCCATGTAAACTTCCTCTGCCTAGTTTGGACTTCTAACTTTATACTCCTAACTGGGGTTTATTAATATTCATACTACATATCTTGTGGGACATCTGTTATATGTGCATTCTGTCAAACTCATGATTTCTCCTGCATCAACAATTATCCATGTAAATGCTTCTGACGTGCTATTAACACAGAAGACAGGACTAGTAACAAGTTGGTTTGCTTGGATATATACTTAAAAACAACTTCTCAATGTTTTTACTACAATTTCTGTGCTGTGGTCTCCTCAACATAAGTTGAGCAACTGCTGTTGAGTATCCCAGTCTACCTACTTTGCTCAGTTGAGAAGAAACAGAATGCTTTAAATTACACCAAGAGATGTTTTTAGACTCCTCAACCAACCTTTAACGAAAATAAAGGTAGAAAATATTCTAAAAAGTATGATTAGAAAGACATAGGACACAGTGTAACATACAGGTAAGAGTACTACAGATACTACTAAGAGATAAGAACACGGCTTGGAGAAACCATGTTTCCAAGTTGCCACTAATATTAACATTAGGTAAAATATATGTTTATCAGAATCAGAACAGGGACAGAAGTGTATCTAAAAGTAGAGCGCATCCAAAAAAGTGTAAAGACTTTTACCCAAACTTATAACAATGCTCATATTTTAGCTGTTTTTCACCTTCAGCACAGGAACTTTATATTAGTTGCTACTTCTGTATAGAAAATAAAGGTAATCCTTAAAGAAGTGTGAGCGTTAGTCTGCTCACTCTTATGGCACCAAAGTCCGAGTGCTACTTAGGATAAAATTATATTATCATTTACATTATACTTCTATTTCTAAATCAAAATACAATAAAGGAAAAGCATTTACTTCTCCCTTTTTTAGCTATTCCCCTGTACAAAAGGGAAGCCGCACATGCCCTTACAGGAAAACCTATTTTATTTACATGTAAAGGTGATTAACAGGTGGATTAAGGGAAACATTATATAATAGTAAAGAGGGTAGCAAAATATCCAAATACTAAATATGTGTTTTCCAGGGAAAATTATAATTTTCTATGACACTGTATTTGCTGTATGTGTGTCTTTTTAATATAGTTAATACAGGCAGCAGAGAAAGAGGGACTAAAGTAGAAAGCTCATTTTTATTTTACAAATTAAATGCTGGAAAGTAAAATGTAGATATTAAAACCTAACATTCCACTCTAAGGGAAATAACAAATGCATACCATAGCCCTTTTGTCAAAAGAATATAAACAAAACTAATTAACTGAACTATGTTTTCATTGTAAGTTTTGTCAGGCAGTCATTAAAACTGTTTTCACAATAATACATTCAGGTCTATGGAAAAGTCAGCTTTCTTGATTCATTATCATTGCAATTGAGAAGGCTGCCTGCTTGGGATACTCGTTACCTTTAATGAATGCACAGATCTCAAACACTGAATTACATAGCCTATCCTGCAAGGTATCCCTTCTCTGTGGCAATGTTTGTCTACATTCATCAGCCTGACAATGTAAAAGTAATAGTCATCACAATTTCAAATACATCTCCAGACAACTCAAAGAAAAATTATTTCTAAGCTTAGTCCCATTTTATAATATCTCTTTTTGCAGAGGCATATAAAGCACATACCTGACTGCAGTCTAACTCCGAAATTTGTTATCTAATAGACTATGTAAAAGAATAAATTTTATGAGAGACAAAACTTACATAAAAGTTCAGCTGTATTTTCAGAGAAATGTAAGAAGCAGCTACTGAATTAGGTTGCATTACATATATCTTAATTAACAGACAGTATTCCAATTCAGAAAGGTATTTGTTCCTGTATCTAATTAAAGCACACTCATAATCTCAGTGGATTCAGCAACACCATGGTTCAACAGTGCTATACAAGACACTGGCTCGTGTTTGCTTCTCCTGAAAACCTGAGGAAAGCCTTCTTGTTTGATCATATCTTCTGCCAAGTATTTCTACCTATGTGAGTTCCCATTTTCTGGAAATCCTTACTAGAAATTACTTCAACTGTTCTCCTATATTGAGATCTTACAAGTCTGTGAAAACTATTACTACTGCAGTTGAGTTACAGTACAATAAACAATATGAAATTCCAGTGCCAAAGAAAGACAGAAACAGCATTGTTATAACAACCTAAAAACTGTGCAAAGGCAGGCTATTCAGAGCTGCCTTTGCCTTGTTTTTTACAAGCAAGGGCTTTTCTCAGGCACCCCAGGGATGTGTGCCTAGTAGCAAAGCCTAGGGGCAAGAAGGATTACCACAGTAGAAAAGGATCAAGCTAGGAACTCTTTGGATAAGCCAGCCACATGCAACTCCATGCATGAGTTCAGATGGGCTGCAGCCAAGAGCATTCAAGGAGCTGACCAATGTCATCATGAAGCCACTTTCTACCATTTGAAAGATTGTGATGATTGAAGGAGGCCCCCATGATTAGGAAAAGCCAAATATTATTCTCATCTTCAAAAAATGTAAGAGAATCCAGGGTAGTCCAGCCTCACTTCAGTCTCAGGGATGATTATGGAACAAGTCTATACGCAAGTAATGTCTACACACAAAGAGGACATGAAGAAACAGCCATCATGGAATTAACAAAGACAAACCATGCTTGATGCACCTGATGAAGCCTTTTGTGATGAACTAACTGGCTCTGGATGAGAGGAAAGCAGTGAGTATAATTTATCTTGACTTCAGGAAGGCTTCTGACATAGTCTACCATAACATCCTGGTAAAATGAGGAGATATGGATTGGATGAGTGGAGAACAAGGTGTTCAAAAAAACTCGCTGAATCACTGGGCTCAAAGGCTTGGTCAATGATTCAAAATATAACTGGCTTCCAGTTAAGTGTGGTGTTCCTCTGGGGTTGATACTGGGGCTGATACTATCTAACATCATCTTCAACAACCTGGATAAAGGGGTGGAATGCACCTCCCGCAAGTTTGCAAATGACACCAAATTGGAGGAAACGGTTGATGTGCTGGAGGGCAGAGCTGGCTATTCATTTTTCTTCAGGACTTCACTATGACGGCTGGCTTCTAAGGACACTGTAGCAGGGTAGGATTTGTGAATAAGGATTTTCTATGATGCCAAGATCATTTAGCAAACAATAAAGAACTCATCCTAAGTGTTTCCTACTCATTCATATTGTATTTTAGGTTGCGTTGCTACAGTTAAATTTAGAAGATTGAAGATGGCTGCAGACTCTTACAGAAGGACTGTAGATCCCAAGGCATAGGTCATTTTGGAATGACTAGCATGCCATGAGGACAGAAGGAAAATATAATTCACATTGGCAATCCTAGCTGTGAAAAGATCTCTTCATAACTTTTTTTTGCTTAGCAGCTTATAAAATAATCCTCTAAATTAACAAAAATTTGAAAACAAACATAAGCCCATTTTTTCTCTCAACTCCTGTTAAATAAAGCAGGACACTTATTTGGAGAAGCAAATGATAAGTGATATACATGACACAGAAATTCTCTAACTATGGTCCATATCCCCCACTCTCGAAGTGTAGGAAAAGTAACAAGACGCATCTTTCTCAGCTGCCATATAGCTACAAAATTTTTTTGCAAGGGTAATGAACTATCACCTTAAGGCTATCCATTTATTTATATAACATGTTCACTTTTCACAGCCTTTTTCAAGGAGGTGCCCTGAAAGATTTTACAGGTAAAAATATATTTCTCTTTCTCCAAAATGCTAAAAGGTCCTCCCAAGGATGGGACAAAACTCAATTCCTTGTTTATTGTCATAAAAACAGCACTATGCCTACTGTCTTTTTTAGCACTTCCAGCCGTTCAGTCATGCTTCTGGTTCTTATATTTGCTAACAAACGGCTAAATGCTATCAGTTACAGCTCTTCAGCTGAAACAAATATCATGTAAGCATTTTTCGCTATGCTCTCCTGTCATCTAGCTGTTTGAAACATTTTAATTCGCATGTTTAGAATATTTATATATATATGAGTTTTGACATTGAAGAAACAGGGTCAAAAGTAGAGATGACCAAAAATCTTCAAACTTCTTTGAATTAAAAAATTTTGCTTTCACCAGTAGTGGACCATAATGTTACAAACAACTGAACTTCAGAAAAATGCATATGGTCCCCACTGGCGTAGAATCTGACCTTACAAGAAGTTTTGAGATTTATGTACTGCTGCTCTGTACAGAAGAAAAATAATATACAAACAGGCACTAACACACTAAATATAACAGGCTTAACTTGTCTTTTGAATTTCCTGGCTCACTTCAAGATTCCTCTTCTTTATCTGTTTTTTTCCCATCATAGTTTTAAATCCTCTTTGGTTTATTTCCAGATTAAATATTTTTACAAAAATCTCACCATCTGCAACTCTCATCTCCAAAAAGGAGGCTAAATATGTTTGTAAAAGCAGGATTACTTATGAGGATTTGGGAAGGAACTGAATGCATGGAAAATTAAGAGGAGATGCACCCACCTGTCTCAGAAAAACAAACTTTGATTTCATCTTTTTTATTGAACTCAATCTATTTTTAAATGGGCAGATTAAAAACTGATTTTCAGCACCTTGGGAACTGCTGGATTCAAAGAAAGGAAAACCAGGAGCACTTCTTATATCTATTTTTGCTTTAAAATAGGATCAGTTTATATCACCAGACTAACTGAGTATGGAATACCAACTAAAATAGTATGGAAAGAAGGGGAAAATAATTTTTCCCCTGACAATTATTTCTATACCAAAATTAACTTGTTTCAAGCCCACTCAAATTTGTGATTTATATTTAAAAATATTTTAAAATGGGATGTAGGCTGGACACAGATGGCTGAGGTGGCTGCATGTATTCTGGCTAGAGAAGTCTCGAATTGAAGTGCAGCGTACGTTACAGAAATGAGGGAGAAGAGCAGAATACAAGCTCTCTCTTGCAAACTAATTCCAAAAGCACAAACAGTTGTACAAACTGCATCCACGGACTAGTAAAGCATAATTTCATCTAAGCTACAGAAACATTCCCCTCTAGGCCTTCACAGATTATCTAGCCACAAAATACCTTGACTTGTGATAACAACATCACATTCTTTATGTAGCTCGACTTAGACTAGGCATGTTTATCTATGGCAACTGCTTTGATACACTCCCTAATAACAGGCAAATGGCTTTACGAGTAGAGGTACGTCAATGAGATTTAATCCAGATCTGTACAAATCTGGTTTACTGCAAAATACACTTAACAGTTCTTGGCTTTCATATCATATATAAAAAAGTCCCAAATTTCTATATAATAAAAAAAATTCTCCCAGAATAATTTACAAGCTATTATATGACACTGGGTAGGTGAAAAAGATTACGAGCCACTAAATTCAAGAGTATGGTGGGATTTGTGTCAACATTTTATAGCATATTCAAGTCTTAAATATCTCAAATACAACTAACTAAAATATCCTAGAAATATCAAAGGCTTGTCTGACCTCTCTTCAATTTTGAAATTCAGCAAATGAACCCTCAGAACAGCAAAAAAAAAGTCACTTAAAAGGATAATGCATCAAGTCTTGAAGACAAATTACTCACTTACAGTTAGGTAACTTGCTTTTGAGAAGAAACAGCTGTGTTATCATTAGGACAAAGCTCTTATGATCATATGGCCACTTCTATAACATATTCAGCTACCGCAACTTTAATGAACAATTTATCTTCTTGACTAAATTCGTTATCCTCAGAACTGACAAGTCCTCTTGGTCTGCCCTCTTGGTCTTGCACTTTAAAACTATATACACCCAGGGATGGACTGAAAGCTGGGCAACTTTTTTTAGTCCATGTACTCACTTCTAACCTCCCTCCTTTTTTTTTCCCAGACCATTCTTTTCCTTCCAGTTTACAGACTAGCTCTTTTAAAAACAGAAGTTACGCGTCCTTCCCAACTTCACAAGTGTCCAAGAACAACCGAGTGAGTTAGCCTAATTGAATTATTTTGTTTTTTCTGAAGTATGTTAAGTTGCAAGCCTTTGTTTTGCTATCTGAACCTCAGGCTACAGTAAATGAATTCTCTGCTACCTTTGAAGAAGGAGATGAAGAAAAATTCCCCAAGTGCAAAATCAAACAGAAAAGAAAGACTCTCTGGTTTACTTGAAATATACATCTTGTCCTGCTGTTCTTTTAATGTTTTCTTTCATGATAAAAATCAGTGAAGGGCAGGTAGAGGTTTGGGGKTTTTTTTTCCTTCCTACAAGTACTGGTTTATTACAAAAGCATATTGATGATTGCAAACCATTATAACTCATATTAATCCACTTGTTTATGTCAGATGAATCCATTTATTTATGTGCCAGATCAGACAAGAGTAAGTTTTCTTCTCTGACTCCCCATACTCTCCTAGCATTTTAACACATTTTTGAGCATCACTATGAAGCAAAAGCCTCCTGTGGTTAGTTTGTTGATACTGGATTTTTCTTCCTTGAACCAGGCAGTCTGGCTGGCATTCAGTTGAAACTAATGGAGAATGATTTTTAAATTGCCAATGCATCATTATCTAAGACAAACACTTAAAAACAAACCAGGTCTCTTCACTTAGTCACTCATTTCATAGCTTAAAACAGTTCCATCACTTAAACGGCTTTGACATGCGGAAACGTCTGTAAAGGCCTGCACGCTTCCAAAGAGTTCCTTCCCAGATTTAACTAAACCTCAGGCAATGAAACAGCTCTTTATAATAGTAGCCACATTTTAAACAACCCTATAAAACAAGCAAACAACCTGCCCCCCCAAAAACTAACAAAAAACTCCCACTATTCAAACTATCCAGCAACAACAGAAGAATGTGAATTCCTTTAGGTTATACTGAGAGACCGGATAATTTACAAACAAACAGGCTCTGTAGTTCACTAATTAAAAGGTGCATACCTGAAAACTCAGGACCAGAATTTAAAGTCTTCCTTTAATTAAGAAGAAACCTTTTGTACTTCAGTTAGGAAAATAAACGTTAGGGTTTACATTTGAAAATTTCAGTGTGAGAATAAAACATACTCAAATCCAGCAGCAATGCTAATTATATCATAGGGTCTATGGGTCCATATTCACATTTGCTAGTACACAAAGTGGGAAATAGCTGCCTAAACACGTCTGTGTCCTCACAGGTGCCCTAAGGTGTCCTGGTCGGACTCCAGACACCAATGCAGAAGGGTACAGGTCTTCTGCAGGTGCCGTGTGAGAGCGGCCACCCCCACGCTGCCGTGCTGCGTACGCTCAGGCACCGGAGAGAGCACTAGGCAGGATTTATCACGCACGTAAACGCCGGCATCGTTCCAGCCGCCCTCCCCAGCCCTCTCCTCAGCCCCGCTCCCCCGTTCGCTGAAAGTGTGAGGGTGTTTCTGCTTTGCAATGGGACGACAAAAGTTCTCAGCTGAAAGCTCCTGACAAAAACCCTGAGGACAAAACCAATTTATCCCTAGAAGGGATATTTATTTAAAATTACAGAAAATCGTACTGATGTCATCTACCTCCTAGTAAAATTGTCAGAGTGTTTAGCCTGAACTAAATGAGCAAAGTAAATAATGTTTTCTGCAAGATATAAATACACTGGCAAATATCTATACTTGAACATTAATCCTGATTTAGGTATCAAGTAATTTGAAGCTTCTATTGTCTGGGGTGTGTGCAGGGAAACATGCAACGTTCAAAGCCTTAGCAAAGGCCTTTAAAACTGTATGATATTACAAGAAAGTCTTATGGGGTATTGTAACATGTATCTGAATTATTTAAAAACTACCAGGAAGTCCAAGTGGATGCGAGGTTATCCCTTGGTAAATGTTTTACCTTTTTAAAACATGAAGTTCTCCACTCCCAGGAGAACTACAAGGGAGCTGTGCTCCTGAATAAAATTAGAAGGCACAATAAAAGCAAAACCAGTGATCATTAATGGGGTAAAAATAATAATTCCACTGATATATATTCCAAGCGGAGCCTTACATAACGTAAAGAACAGTCACACAGGGTTAAACCGAAGGTCTACCTAACCCAGTATCCTGTCACAGGCAGCAGGCAAATGCAGATGCTGGGAATAGCTCACAAACACACACACCAGGGGTGCAAGGCTCTTGCTGGAGGTTATAAACGGAGATCCAGACACCCAGCCTCCAGAGATCTGCAACTCAGGCTTTTCTGAGAGAAAGGCGGTAGTATATCAGCTCCAGAAATCAGTAAAAATTATAAACAGTACTTTTACTTGACATCTCTTCACATACCAAAACTGCTAAAAACCACTGTTTTATATATCACAAGGAGTAACTTGTGATTCTACAGTTTTTCCCCTTTTCTAAATTTTGCTATAATAATTTTAACTTGGTTGTTAAAGCTTTGAGCTACTGTAGCTAAAAGTAAATTTAATTAAATTCTCTTTCTTGCTTCTTTTAAAACAAAGCTCAAAAAATTCCCATACAATTTTGGGCTCAGTAGCTGACATTATATTCAAAGACCTGCAGGAAAAACAGAAGTTTGTCATAAGAGTATTCAATGACCCATAAAATATAGCAGTATTCAGCACTACTTAAATTTAAGGTAAGTAGTTTTTTCTGTTTTTTACCTACTTGCATATTTTGACACCTGTTGAACAAAAAAGTCAGACTGGTAATAAAAAAAGATCTTGGTACACTTGTTTTAACTAGTCTTCATACAATCACTCAAGTTTTCTAATATAAAAAATTAAGTATAGTGGTTAATATAGCTTGAGATACTTTAGTTAATACAATTTGCAATTCTAATTTTGCTTAACTAAAGATCTTAGTAGAATCTTCACATTTTTATAAATAAAAAGGCTGTTTGCAGGAACTTTGATGGCCTTATGTCAACTCCAAAATAACAGGGTAAATCTCTCAAGTATTTGTTGAGATTGCAATTATTCAATATTAAGTGTTTGGACCACCTAAAAATGTGTGCATTCACTTAGGAAGAACTTTTGCTTTGTAGAGTGATAGAACCTATCAATAATTAATAAATATGTATTAAGTAAGTGTACTGCTTTAGACCAATGCATTGCAAGAATGTCATATTTTTAGAGCTTATTCTAGTCTGCACTAAAGAAATAATGTTTATATTGAAATCAGTAGTAAAGTTACTATTCACAGTCCTATCAGTTTGAATTTATTGATATAATTTAGGTAGAAAATAAAAGAAACATTGATTTATGGACCTACAGCTGTTAACACACTGATAAAAATAGTTCAATAGAACTTACAGAGACAGTCCTCCCAAAGAGTAAAATAAGTGTCCACTCTTGGTCCTTCTTCTGTGTTGTTTTTGTCTTTTAAAAATGTCTTTTTCAAATTATCTTTGATCAATCTGGAATGTGAATTCCATTGAAATATCAAAAAATACAGGACCAGATTCAAAAACTAATTTTTCATAACTCACAAAATTCTATTTTTTCCTCTCTCTAGCTTGAACCCCTCTCTCCTGAGGAGGAAAAGAGCAACATCTCACTTCTACCAGCAGCCAGGCTGATAAGAAACTTCAATTACAATACACACTTTCAAATGTAAAAAAGTCATCTCTCAGGCTTTCAACCTCCTGACTTCTTCTTCCTTTTGTCTTAAGAAAAAAAAACCTGAATGAATAGGGAGTATGTTTTTAATATATTTGTATATAAATATATTACCTAGCACAAAATCCTAGATTAGCATCCTTTGTGCTAAAGAAACATAAATACAAATTAATGATTACTTTAATTTGCTTGCAAAGTAGCAAACTTGATAAAAAGATATGTAGCTATTTGGAGAAGTGCCTTACTGGAGATAAAGCAAAGTTCAAGATAGTTTTGCACTCTCACATAGAGCAATTCCCTATTCATGTTTCTTCCCCAAAGCCACTCCTTCCTCTTTTCCTCAGCCTGTCCCAGCCAACACCAGCTCTTATTTCACCCTCATCATTAGCAACAAGTCAGGAGGAGAGAAGTTGCACTGAAGGCTCAGGCTAGAGTGGTGGTGAACTGGTCCCATCCTTTGGAGAGTTAAACAGGAGTATTACTTGTTCTGGGGAAGGAGGGAGAAGAAAGATAGGCTTTTTGTAGGAAACAGCACCCAACTATTCTTAGAGTTGAAATATTCAGATAAAAGCAACATGCAGTGTAGAAATTAGGTATAAAAATTAGATGTCTAAACCCATCTTTAGTTGCATATTCCCAAATTCCTTGCTCTTTTAGATAAGCACTTGTTTCAGCTGTTGTATTTGCAGAAAGCTTTTTTTCCCCATCCTCTGTACATAGATGTATTTGGGAAAGAGTCTGGTGATGGCACAAAGCAAAATTCTTGCATATTTCACAAGCTCTAGGATAAAACACAATTATCATGCATTTTCCAGCTTTTTTCATTAATCAAAACGTCAAGCATAACACCATACACACAAAACCACATAAGTACAAACATTTGCGTACTGTCAGTTTCTATCCATCTCATTAGTACATACTGTGATTTTATTCTATRTATGTTGATTGTGAGAAAAGAATCTATTTGGATTTGATGTTTATTCAATTTTTCATGTTCGCATCAGGATTATGACAGGATATCCCAAAAGAATACTTCTTCAGAAGACAAGTATAACCTGTATTTATTCCTAATGCTTCAAGGTGGACAAATGCTAACATGCCTTCTGGCAAAATCAACAACCTTCAAACTGAAGAAAGAGCAGAATAGTCCGTATGTGTTTAAACAGTTTGCGGGAAGGAAGAGTGATTAAAAAAGCAAAAAGTTGGGTTTTTTTCCCCTCAGGTTACTGTGAAAGACTTCTCCATAAAACCAAAATGCTGTGCTTTCAATTGATCACGCTAAATTCAGATCTCATTAAGGTAAGTCTATTTATAGTACAAGTGAAAATTAGATCACAGGTATTTAGGATTTTCTGCTCCAGCCCCCAAAATGGAAGATATATTTGTATGAAAGCAATACTGAGAGGAAAGATGTTCAGAACAGGACAAGCAAGCAAACAAACTAAAAACAAACTTTCTTGTATCAGATGTTCACTTGCAAACAGTGTAAAAACTCTCTCCCACCAGCCTTAGTCATTGACAACTAAACAATTGTAAGGTAAATAAGTCATGGATATCTAACCAGTGATTTTAAAAAATGTCTTCATAAATTTGAGATCATTTCCTTTGAACAATTCCTGTTTTTCATTAGTTCCATTTATCAACCTCAAATATATTCAGTGGAGAAACTGGAATCCCAATCTGTAAACCTTGCAAAGTTTGAGATGGGTCAATTCCATGCAGGAAAACTTCAGATTAGCAGCCTCAATATCATGAGAAAACTTCTAAATATGCAAAAATATGAGTATGAGCAATCAGACTTTTGGATTTTTTTATTTTCTGAATATTCACCTTCTCCTACATATCAAAACTGTTTTGATTGTGGAGATGAGTATAAAGATGAAACTGCACAAAGACCTCCTCTCCATGGCTGGGGAAAAGTAATACAGACAGATATTGGTAGTATCAGCACAATTGCTGCCCTGCTGTTTTAATCTGTTTGCAACAGGACCGTTGCACAGCAGTCCATGGAAAATAGCTGCTGACTTTCAAATGCTTTTTGTTCTAGGTGTTTTTGTTGTTAGTTGTTCTGTTCCTCTATTTCAAAGCTTGAGGGTCCGTTACAGCAGACACAGCAGATATGTAGAAAGAACAAAAACCACAGATGACTAGATCCCTATTCTCACCTGCCTGGATACTAAGATATGTACACTGAACAGAGAAATAGGCTACATTAGAAGAAATACCTTCAACAAAAGTTACAGGAACTCTTTTAAAAGATTATCATCATTTATCTGCTAACTGATTTTAAGTGTTATGCCTATATGATTCATTTTATGATTCTATAAAAGCAGCACATATGTAATTCACTCTGAGTTTTACAACATTAAGTCCTCTTCCTACATCACGGAGCTCCTTGTAATACTGACTAATATACATCACACTAAAGACCTAGGGTGTAAGATCTAGTGTGTGTGAGAGGCATCCTTAATTGCGCCATTGCCATTCTGATTTCAAAGCCAAGATGTAAATATTTTAGTGCAAGAGCACACCCAGCTATGTCTCACTTCAGGTCAGACTCTTGAAAAACATGTCAAATGACAGCCAAACATTCAACTCAGAGATTCATCTAGCTGCCAGTTAACATTAATCTAAATATTAAAGGTACCTCCACTCCTGGAGCACAGGCTGCCTGCAGCTGTAATTTTCTGATGGCTGAGCTACCTAAGGCACTAATAGAGATTTCAACACTCTGTGTTATTCTAGTTTCACCGATCAAAAAATATGTAAGGTACTTCAAAAATCAGAAAGCAACATATTCAAAGGTATGGGATGGTCTCTGCGCAAGGGACAAGTAACAGACAACAACTGTTCTGCCAGGAGAAGAGTTCACTGTTGGGTGTGTGATAAAAACCTATAAACTGAGGGCCCTAGGTGAATAGAGAATGCCTGTTTACTGTATTTTCTTGTACTGGGATATAAAATAGAAGAAAATGTGCAGGCATTAAATGAAACTACCGAGTAATGAGTTCAAAACAACAAGGAGTTGGTTGTTCAGACAGCCAGTAGTTCATCTGGGGCACTCTCTGAGGCAGAGTATCATGGATATTGCGGCTTCAAAAAAAGCTGGACTGTGAAAGCAAAATCCATTAAAAGCTATCAGAATCAAAGACATGACTTGCAGACACACACTACTGTAGGCTGAGGAGAATTACTCCATCCTTGACCACTTTTTGTCTTCAAGGGACTGGTCTAGATAAACATTCAGTCTGAACTCATGGCTTTTCTTACGTTCTTAAGTTTCAGTCTGCRATAACTGAAATGACCAGTCAGACAGCTTTCTTTTATTTTTTCCTTTTACTGTTATTCATCAGTCAGGTTTTCAGATCTGAACGACTGGTTACAAATGTGGAAAAAAATACATGGTTACTCAAAGAATAATTACTTCTTACAGGAAGCTTCACTAACAGAGACTAGCAAACCCATTACAATGAATGGGAAGTTCATTACTGAGGTTCTGTTTTTCTGGCCTAATTCTGTATCATGCTACTGGACAATACAAAAATTTTAATGCAGAGTAAAAGAATTCTAAGAAATCTTTCCTCCTTGTCCACTGTCTGCAACTGTACAAGCATGTTGGGGTTCTTCTGCTCTGTCCTCTGCCTACAGCATTTCCCCATATAGCTACATTCTAGACAAAATAAAGTCTAATTACATATTTTCTAAAAACCAGAAAAAGTCTATAGGTGGTAAATTTACATTATCATGTAGTCCAAAATGCTGCTCTGTAAGTGAAGAAAATCTTTTATTCTTGATTCAAGGATGTTTCCCTGATTTAAAGCACCAAGTAAATAGCATATTCTCTTGTTCAGACATAGGCAAAACAATCATGCCACAGGCCATCAACTTTGGAAAATGAACGGTTGAAGGAGGCAGTTCCTTTTATCACTGAACATCTTCAGTTATCAAACATTATTATCAGGGAAGATCACATTCTGCAAGTATCTACTGTTCTTCTGAAAGCTTGGGATGACACGTCAGCACACAGTTAAAAAGAACAAAGCGATTCCTCATGAGACCAGTCACACACCCTCTCACACGCAGGGGAAACGGACAAAAAGTCTGGAAGCGTAAAATATTTCATAGTCCTCAATTATAACATACGATGAAATTGCAAGGGGTTGGTCTTCACTACTCTCTAATCTTCCCCTGAGGTTTTTAATATGTATCAATCCTCTCAACATAAAAATGCAGTGAAGCTGAAACCCAGGTGGAGTTCAGAGCTGACCGCCAGCAAAATCTTGTGTGATTTCTTCAATGTGTTTTTTTTCTTAAACCAGACTAGCTAATGTGTTAGATACCTTGTGGTAAAAAACTAATTTTTTCACAGTAAAAACAAACCCTTGGAAGTAAATTAATGAAGAACCAAATGGCAAAGCAGATTGGATTGTTCCTACCAAATGGTGTTTCAAACACAATCTAATTAGGTGATAAAATGGACCAACATATACTGAGACTAAGTAGGCAATTAAGTGCTATGTATCACTGAGTGGGAGAGGCATCAGTGGCACAGGGCTGCAGTGCAAAACATTTGGCATTCAGCTCTCTAGTAACTTACCCATCTCAAGGGAAGAATAAAATGAATTGGAGTAGAGGATGGCTTCTTCAAAGTGAAGCATCTTTGATTTCATTCCCATTTTATGACAAGTCAAAATCTCTTAAGTATTGATTCTAACTCTCAAGAAGATAGTAAACCTCTGTACAATAGATGATTGCTCTGATCTTTAGCGTTAGCACAATTTATCCATTTACTACACTCTTTATATATGAGGCTTGGATATTTCCTACATATAATAATTCAAGAGCTTATGTTTAAAAAATTATGATTTGTATAACTTGAGTTTAACTTTAGATGTCAACACAGAAAGAGAATAATGTGTTTAACATGAAGCAACCCAAAGTGTAACTTCATCAGCTATTTGCTTTCATTTTCAAATCTCTCAAAAATCAAACTCAAAACCGAAAATAAGAATTGTTCATACACATGAATACATGCACATGCATACACACAGAAAAAAGACACAGAAAGCCGTCCATGCACAAAGGTATGCTGTAAGATATTAACATTATTAAATCTTGAGAGTACTTTCAAGATACTTTATTGAATGCTAAGTGTCCCATAAATTTTGCCTATTTGATTCCAAATGGACAATATCTAAATAAAACAAAACTAAGAGTAACTTAAACATATTAATGAGTATTTAATAATCAATGGTTGATCATTTTCAACACCAACTATCCAGCCTCAATCAGATATTCAAGCAAACCTTGTTCTATCTGTACTTCTAGAAACAACAAATCTCACTGTTGTATGGTCGCATGCATTCATAACTCATTATGCATTGAAAATGGTAGCATGAATTTAGGGAAACAGGGAAATGGAAAACTCCCAACTCTCTTGAAAAAAAACTTTAATTCACTTGAGTGACAGTCCTCCTCCCGCATTCTCAGGAGATAATAGTCTTATCATCAGTCAGAGTTGCTATCAGTATATCTACTAATTCAGATATTGAACCACAATATACCATGAAAACAACACACATATCATACTAGTTCTTTTTATGGAGATTCAGTGTAAGAAATAGGTTTTACAACATAGCTTTTATATTTGTATCTTGATTACTGCGCATTTTGACATTAAATTTAATAAAAATAAAAAGATAGATGTATATATGTAAACTTTTACATACTGATAGCAAATATCCTGTGCTTCCTAAATTTATGAAGTTCAGCTTGCCAGAATGGCAAGTGTTTAGATTAACCCAGGCTGTATCATTGCAATTCAAATAGATGAGCCAGACATGTATCCATAGACTGTTCTTTCAAAGATACTTTCAAAATTGTTTTCAGATGTCATGAATATTCGATGAGGTTCTCTCAATAAATATTATTTAAAAGCTCTGCTAACTTTGTGAAGTCCTTAATTGCTGTTAAAACTTCCTAAATGCTTAGCCCCAGTGAATAAGACTGATCGTTATTTAAGATTTATGTGATTAACACTGTAAAGTTAACTTTGAAGACATTTGCTAATAAAACCAAGTACCCTCATGACATTCAACATTTTTTTCAACTTCATCTGAATGATTTCTATTTAATATACTTTATCAGGATTCTACACAAAATGCCATTTAAGAAAGATGCAGAAACCTAAATTGATAACAGAGACCTAAATTGATATGCAAAGTATATATGTCAACATTTTCAAATTCTAATGTAATTGACAATTCTGTACTGACATTTATTCAACATTGATACTTATTGATAATAAGTCTTACAATTTGATGCATGCATTTTATTCCTTTTGAAAAATCATATGATTCTCATCTATCACTGTACTAGATGTATCACATATATAAAAAACATCCTCCAGTTTTCTGTTACTACTTTAGGTGTATAGAGAATCTCAGCAAGGAGACACATTACATAAGCCAAACTTGAACCAATCCTCTAGTCATTCTAATACAGCAGGAGCAACATACTGCTTGAAAAACACTATTATTTCCAATACTCATGTTGCAGGCATGACAGTTGATGATGAAACCCTTCATCATTATGGAGTTTTCATTATTATATTTTTTCTACAGTCTTGCAACATAGGTCTAAGGAAAACAGACACTTTTGCTTTTAAAAAATCTTCATGGCTTTGGGATAGAGCTACTGAATCAACAGAAAGATTTATGGAAAACTGTAAAAACACAGAGAAGATACATGATCTCTTCTATGAAAGCTCCCTGACTGATTCCAAGTAGACAGCACTTTGATTTCCACAAATTTCAGCAGCAGATTTAATAAACAGGTAGAAAAAAATCAGCATTCTCTGTTTACACAAATTTGGGACAAGACTAAACAAGTTAAAGACTAAAAAAGTCTTTAACTTCATCATATGATTTTCTGGAAGTATTTTATTGAAGTAAAACAATCACAAAATATTTTAAAACTTTTCAGTAAACCACAGAAAGTATTTTGAACCACATGAAATAAGTCATTTCAAGATGTCCAAACCTTGCTGAAACCTATCTCAGATTCCCAAACTTTTAGTTTTATTCACTGAGCTACCTAAAAAGTATATATCAACTTCTGTTTCTATTCACAGTTGGACATTCAATAAGAAGTTATATTCAGCAATCACATTTGTTAATCTACATAAATGAATACAGTGCAAAATATATAGTAATATTTAAATATATTTTATAAAAACATGATCAAATTAGTTTTCTTTTTTTTTTTTAAGATGCTACTGTCTTTGGACTTATGTCTCTGTCACATTTGATATAACTTGGCATTTAATAAGCTTTGCTCCTAATCTGATTCTCATACACTTATCCCCTCCCCCCTTCAGCCCCCATCTCCAACTTCAGTTAAATGATGTGAGTTCCTAAGGGTTTATCCTGAATTTAAAAGATTGTTGGTTACCACAGCATGCTTGAGCTCTTATTTTGAGCCACAACATCAGAGAAGTCAAACCTTCTGGATATAGGTGATGGCTGTGGCTAGGGAAAGAATTTCTGGGCTCTCACTCTAGAAGATTATCTAGGATAAAACAGACTACCTCCGAATATACATTGAGATAACTGTTGTAGTGAAACCACTTTTTTGTTTCTGATAAACTGTAAGTGGCATTTGGTTAACACATGCTACTCAGGGTATCTGTCAATGTGTGACGGGCTTCACAGCTAATGAACAGCATTCAGACTCCATGACCTACTAAAGGGTGCCAAAGTTTCCTTAAATGATTCCTGGGAGACATAGGCTAAAAATTTGAAAGACACTGATCTAACATAATTACTGTTTGCTTGGGCTTTGACTACAAATGGTCTCCTGGTTCACTAAATGGTATGCAATGTAACATTCTCTCAATATTTTTGTGTGTATATAACACCATGCTTCTATATAACACAAGAAAAAATATAGTAGACTTAGCAGCAGATGACTAAATAATACTGAAACAGCAACAGTATTTTCATCCTCATTGGAGATAACAGACTACAAATACAACACTATTAGAAAAAAATTTACTGATAGAGTATACACTTTACTAAGCATGTCTAAAACAGGAAGATCAGCAGCAGGTGAACAAAAAAATCACAGTCACTTTCTCTAAGTACACCGGAAGATTTTCTGTACTATCTAAAATTTCAATATATGCTGAAGTTTTGAGTATCTGCTTGCCTACTATGAGTTTAGGAACGTATTCTTCAAAAAGAAGAACTCATGTTTTGTTACTACTGTGTTGCTCTTCTATGAAGGGGGCTCTTCAGACTCCACTGCCAAAGTAGAGCAATATGTGATCTTCGGGAAATACCAGTGCTAACAACAATAAAAATGATTAATTTTATCACAGCAAGGGAACCTAAGGTTTCATTCTGGAACCTTAACTCAAGCTAAGTATCTCTTCGATTAGGCACAGCTTCACATCATCCACAGGAATTAGTGGATTAGGAAGAAGTGAATTAAAAAAAAGAAACAAATTTCAGTTGAAAAATTGTATTTCTTTTAAACTAAAACAACTGAAGTGGCTGAAAAGTCTTTTTTATTTTTAAGCAAATACAAAATTTAAGGAACTTTTTGTTTTTCTGGTGTAAAGAACACTTGCTGTTCATGTGTGATTGTGTGTGCGTATATACCGTATGATCTAGCCTGCTCACACAGATCACACCTTTAGTATTTAACTTAAATGTGAGAGGATACTACTTGATCTATGAAGGACACACAAATGACAACACTCTCCCATACTGCATTTGAAATGGTGAACAGTCATTATTTATTGATAGAATTCTACTGTTATTTCATTTGGTGTCAACTGAATGGAAATTTATATTGTTGTTTTATTCAGTGTTCAACAACTTGCGAAACACAATATTCACAGGCCAATGTCATTCTAGCAACACGAGGCCAAAAGCTTTTTGAAGATTTCTCTTAAACTTTTTCCATCACAAATTCAAATTCAAAAGCAGTATGTTGCTGTTTGCATACAAAGCAGAGGTCTGTGCTGTGTTACATCCTTCAGATACCATTTTTGTATAAACATACATCATGTTTGAAATATTTTTGGTAAATTTCTATGCCAGCTGCTCCTGTGATGTGGCCTAATTCCTCCTGATACAGCCCAAGTGTAAGGGGTCAATATATTAAATATAGAAAATATTGCTTCTGAATTAAAAAAACAAAACTGTGGTAGAATAAATTGCCCGGGTTTGTGAAAGTTTAAGCCCTTCCTTTTAAAAACCCTTAAGTCAGCCTGACTGAGGCGACGTTTGTAGCAGGTCCCATGAACTGCTTACAGTTTGTTCATGGGCCACTTACCTTTTTCTAAACCTACGTTCCATTTCTACTTGAGCTTCTTTAGCTATTTCACATAACCTACAAATAAAAGTAGACCGCTATTTTGCTATTACTAAGACAGTTTCCTCTTTCAACTTTCACATAAATTGAAATTGAATATTTATATAGGAATCTGCAATGAAGAGGCTCTTTTTTATTGTTAAGAGAAATTTACTGAGATTTTATACCTAAGGAAGATCCTCCATATCGGTGTAGGTTTGGAGACAAATTCAGCTGTATTTTAAGCAGATGTAATTTAACAGCCCTACAGCTGCACAGTAGGAACTTATAGTGAAAAAAAATATTTTCTGCTTTGGCCATGTGAATGCTTTTCTTATTTCAAACAAAAATATTGGGTATAGTTTTGTCTCAGATTAGTACAATGTAAAAACTTCAGGAAGACAAATTTCTATTTGGGTTCAAGCAAAATGAGGCAAATCCTTTGGAGGATTTCTATCTTTATAATAAATTTTTTTAAGATTTCAAAATGAAGGTCATAAATAAATTAGTTAATCATTGTAGTTTTTACCTAGTTCTGGCTGATGCAGACATGTATTTTCTTTTCTTTTAAAAATAAGATTTCTCTGAAAATGTGTGCTTGCTTCCAGTTTTCATTCCAAAGGAAAGGTAGATGGCATATCTGATAGCAGTTCAGAAATGAAATGAAATCCTCAAGGTCAAAATAAAAGCCTTCTTAGAGAATGAAAATTAAGGTGAGTTATTTATTGAAGACATATACAAGTGTACTACACAAAGGAAAAATAATACAAGCAGGAGGTGCAATAAGAGAAACCATTTATCAAATTCTTAGGTTCATGATACAAGGAAATTTAAATTTCTCCTGCCTAAATAGCAGGGATTTCATGGAAGTCAAAAAGTAGTTATGAATGGTTAATAGAAAGCCAACATGGGATGAATAACATAAAAACATTAGTACATATACTATGAAAAGAACAAACAAAACCTCACACCAGCCACCAACATTTATAAATAAAATAGTGACTTAAAGGAAATGGTAAAGCAGCTTCCTGCCAGACCATCTCACAGAATGAGGTATTCATTTTACTTATATTTCAGTTGATTCTTTCTTCAGCATTATTTTCATTATGCAAACATACTGTATGACCATCAAGGGCAGATTTAGCAGATAATTGCTTGTATGTATCATCATATACTACTGATCTCAACTTGTATGTTTTATTTTTAATTTATATTAAAAAAAAAATCGCAAAAAAAGAGAGCAAGCCTTAACCAATAGTAAAGATGTGGAACAGGTCACATTTATACCTAGTAATTTATACTAAGAGCGTCCCTCAGTTTAAAAGGAAAAACAGTAACTGTGTTATTTGCAAGTCTGCAGAACAAATACAAGCATAAGTTTTGAAGCATGTGTTTCTGTGTGAGTTGCATCTCTTAGGGAAAGCTAAGTAAAGGAGATTTTGTCTTCCTATTTAAATAATAAGTGACATAGTCTAGGCAGAGGTGCATTGTTTGCAGTATCCCAAGTCTCCCATTGTGATGAATTGTTGTAGCAATGGAAGATCGAAAAATAGGAGAGAGAGAGAGAGAGAGAGGGAGAGAGAACCTGGGAGCTAGCTACCATTTGCTAGAAATTATCATTTGCAGAAGAAACGAAACTAGCTTCTCAAAACTATTAACTAATGCTGGCCATCAGCTGTGTCCTCAAGGTCTAAATCCAAAGTGAAAGTTTGAAGACAACAGTCTAACTTTCACTTAAAATAATACATACAAAAAAAGAGCTTTATTGTTATGTCTACTGTGCCAGTTATAGTCTTCCAAATTAATTCTAAATGCATACACATGACAGAGTAAACCAGCTGACACTATACTTCAGTTTAGATATTTAATACTTATTCAAATAAGGTTTGGGGCTTTAAAAGCTTTAGTCCCAGAGAATTATAAAATGAAGTTGAAATTAATCACAGTTTTTAAAATAAAACTTCATATATTATTTTCCTTTATATCTGCCTAGGTTTTTTTCTTCAACCAACCTGCCAAAGATTAATTCTCTTAGGAACAGTGTATCTTGAAACCGATTATTCCTACAGCAGAGCAGTACCTTGTCACTATATACTGCATGCACACTACAGCCTAATGTCAGAACAGTGACCTATAGTGTGTTTTCAATGGGAAGAATGGAAAGTGAAAACTACTTCTCTAACAAATGAAGTTCTAATAATTTTAAAGCAAGAGTAATGCAAAAGCTTTGTGAAAGAAGGATATAGTTAATTTTAAGGGTACTTTAAAATGCTGATATTTTAGGCTTACCAATATTGCTACACTAACTTGAATTTCTTAATTGAATYTTATAGACTTTTAAAATAGTGATCCTAAAATGAGTGGGCCACAGTTTTTATTTCTGCGGTCATTTTAGAAATTCCCTGAACTATAAAAGAGAGGACCGTTTGTGTAGTAAGGAGAAACTACCCAAAATCTGCTATATGAATTGCCAGTACATATGGCGGAAGTAAGATACTGTGCATCCTTTTACTGTAGAGTGGATGAGAAATTTAAAAGATTAGACTGTGGTAACTTATCAAAACCAAGTAGAAAACCAACTTGAAAAGTGCTTCTGCTGCCCCGGAGGAGACTGCAGCAAGGACCAAGGGCGGGGGCGCTCCGGGAGGGTGCTCTGGGCATGCTCTGCTTACCTGGCTTGCAGGCGATAAGCAAGGGAGACCCGCCAGCGTGACGGCAAGGGTGGTCTTACTCCAGCCATCACTGACTGATTATTTATCAGGTAGGCTTTATTTAACTATATGGCTGCCTTTTGAGCAGCGGTATTTAGCTTGAGAAAAGCTTTTCGCAATATTTTGTACATGAAAATAAATAGGCATTGAATGAGGAAGGCAAAAATCACACTTCTTTTTCACCAATATCCAGACATAATGAGAAGCTCTAAGAAAGCCAGCAAAGAATCAGTTTTCAATAGATCCCACATTCTATATTTGCATACAGGACATTAGGAATAGATTTAGTTTATTTATTGTCACTTTTTTTACCCTGACTAATAGCACAATCATAAATAAAATTAAGCAGAACTCAACAACAAGGGAACAACAGTTATAATTCTCTTTCTCCTCTCAGTTATAAGCAGTCTAGTGGCTGGCTGTAACCTGAGCCATGACCCTCAGAAAACAATAGCAAGAAAAATGACTTTTTTGGATTTCAGAGGACAGAACTCTCTAATAATGATGGGAAATATTACTGCTACCATACTTCCAGAATGCCCTGCTAGAATTTATTTTTGTCAATTTTACATTAAGTTATCTAAGATAAATATAATTAAGTTTAACCTATTTTGAACACAAAAAGTCACTCAGTATGTTATCTGAGAGACATACAGTATGTTCTCACAGCGATGCTTCTCTCCTGTTTAGGTCTTCATATGCAAAAGACAGAGGATAGTTTACAAAGCTAATGAACAGTAGACCTGGAATAAAAAATATCACTACCTGCTAATCCAGCTAAGGAGATGGCACAAGTGCTTTAAGCACATGCGTCGTACTGGTAGTACAGAAGTGGCAGATCACAGGCCATGCCAGAAGTGTGAAGCCCCTTTAGAATGATCAGTGCCACAGGGAAGTTGATGAGCAGCCCTGCAAAGCATTACGGAGTGGCAGTTTCGGCTAGATATGATAGATATTGGATGACAATGACTTAGAGCTCCACGCAGGTAACAAACCAACGTCAAGGATAGCGGTGGTAAGTTTGTCTCCAGCACAAGCACTGTCTATCTGTGAGTGGATGGCATGAGAGGGTATCACTCAGGGTGAGAAATCAGAGTTTCTGAGGTCATATGTATTTAATAAAAACAATGAACACAGCTAGCCCATAAAAAATCTACTTCCAAATCCTTTACAATATTAAAGAATCCAATATTTAAACTTAGCAGTTCTTATTTTTTAAAAATTACAAGGTAATTCTATTCTTAGTTTTCAATCCTATCATGTGTAGACTTGCATGAAGTTGTTTTGAATGACTTGAAATTCTGTGATTTATCTAGCTGTGGAAAAAACTGTGATGGATAAAGCCAACAGCTTTGATATTTATTTTAAAAGTAAGGAGCTTAAAAAAATCATAATAATATAATCCAAAATTATGGCACCAAATAAAACAAAATCATATTTAGTCTAGTGCTTCATCGTATTCAGCATTGTCACATGGATAAAAATATAACTTTGCATTAGAAAAGGGGGGGGGCATTGCAGCTACAAGGATGTATTCAACAACTCAGTGTAATAATGGTATTCATTAGTATAAATGTAACTGTTAATGATGTTTTCAGTGTGCCTTCTGTAGTATCTGAAGAAGAAAAAATAGCGTAACTAGRATGTAAAACTTATTAAACTTCTGCTTGCTCCCTTTTTTGTTATTTCTGTTCTTGTTTGCTTCAATTGCATGCTTTGCCTGGAAATTCATCCTTATTTTTATTTATTTATTTAGAATATCATCAAAATTGCCCATGTTACATGACAAACACCTTGCCAGGACATAAAAGAATACGCCAGGTTGGTCTTTTCTGATAATGAAGTTGACTGCATGAAATGGCAAAAAGCAAGGAAGCTGAAGGGGGAAAGTGGCATAGTTGACGTATCCTTTTATTGATAGTCAGCAGTACATTACTCCAGAAGCAGCTGTATCAATCTTTCTTGAAAATTTATTGAATTATATCAAAACTTTTTAGAAAGCAGGGCTGATCTTCAAGGTTATTCAGAAACACAAGACATAGCAAATTCTATGTCTTGTTGACTGCGAACCTATGCGAATTCTACGCCTTGGTGCTGCAAGCCATAGAATGGCCAACGGTACCTTTACTATCTTCTTTGGACATTAGAGATGCACCATCCTCAAAACAAAGAAATCGTAAATAAACGAGAAAAAAAAATCACTGTTTTCTCAAAACAGCCAGGCAACAAGCAGTGGAAGAGTCCATGGGTCCGGTTCTCTTCAAATAACCATTTTGTTTCTCCTGAAGTATTTGCGAAGACAGACAAGACTGTAATTTAATTGAATTCAATGAAATGAGAGAAAGGTCATATTTGCATGAGAAAATTGCGTTAGGTGAGAAGAGTTGTCAGTAGAAATGAACTACTGCATTTGCACCAAAAACCTACAGGTAGGACAATAAGTGGAGTTTACTCATTTCTAAACATTACCACGAATGGGAGCTAAAGATACTTTTATTACAATTACTTTTTAAAAAGCGTACTCTTMTAGAGTAACTTTGTCAAATGTTGTGTCTGTCAAAATTCACATTAGAAACCAGATTATATTCTCCTACAGTTATCAATACTGTTTCTAAACAAAGAAGTTTTTTCTTTTTATAAGTCCTTGTAATACAGATGCAAAACAAGATTAGCAAAAATTCCATAAGCAGCCCATTTGCCAGACTCTCAAAATGAACTACATTAATCAAAAGTAAATGATTTTGCACTTAGCTTATAATGAATACACTTTGCACATTTAACAAATCCCTGCATGACCATATTAACATTAGTACTTATGCACTGATCCAGTGGACAAATTATGCTTTACCCTGGACACATTCAGGTCCCAAACCACACAGGAGAATTAGGCTGGAAGTGATCAAGTCCTGTCAATTATTTAATTTACTTGATAACAATGAGCAAATCCTCTCATACTAATGAGAAAAATCCTAAAACAGAAAGCCACCTCTCTACATTCAAAGAAAGAAAGAAAAAAAGTAAAACCTATAGAGTTTGATAGATATTAGAATTATTTCTGTGATCCTCTTATCTCTTAGCCTGCAGATGGACCATTTAATGAAAAACAAGTCCCCCTCATATTAAAGCCACAAAGAATGACCAACATCTTAGCAAGAGAAGACCTAAAGTAAGTCGTAAGTGCTCTGATCATGCCATGTGTTGTTTCTAACTGGAGCCTTATAAAATGTCTCCATTTTATCAAAATGAGTTCTCCATTACTTAAATGTATTTCTTCGTTAATTAATTTATTGAAATTCAGTCACTGCTTAAGATTCATGACATCATGATTATCATTAGTTATACCTGTAGTACTGAAAGATACCGTGCAAATTCTTCAGACCACAAATACAGCATCTTGGTCATTTCGGCTTTCCTGCGCTCTTGGAAGTTTCTAACTATACATGACAAAAATTGGAAAAGATTGCATGATTTGCATTTCTATCATTTGGTTATTTTGCAGAGTGCCAAACCCCGACCAGAAACTCACTATAATGGGAGGATTTCTGCAAAGCAAAGTACAGAATTTGTTTTGAAACTTTGTTTAGAATTTTTTTGAAGTCATAGATCTAACTAATTGATTTCTCTCCTCCAGCAACTACTACTTTCAGTGCCTCCTCATTAATTTTACTTTAATTTCATTTTAACTTCTGTCAGTTTTTCTGATGATTATACTTCTTTTTAACTTCACCTACTAAACTGATGTTCTTGGCAGCTTCTTAGTTTTTAACTATTTATTATTACTTCTCATTGTTTTTCAGATTTGCACCAACGCTTTACATGAATTCAAATGGTCATTTGCCTAAAGTGATTTTCACTGAGTAGTGCTCACATATTTATTTCTCTATAACTGAATATTCTTTTCTGACTACGACTCATCTGTACCATTTTAATCAGTCCATTGCCTCTTTATCTTAACCCATCTTCTAATTCAACAGTATCTATGGCTTCTCAGACCTCCTTCTCTGAACACTTGCCTATTGATTTAACTCATTATATTCTATGTAACTGTTTAGTCCTCTGCTCTTCTCTTCTACTCTCACGTATATCTTATTAAGGCTCAAATCTGTCTCACATTCATAGTTTCTCTCCTGCATGCACGATACACCATCTCCTTCCACAAACACTTCAATGCCATCAGTTCTGAGTGCTTTTGGTTTCAAGAACCACATGTTCATTTTTGATGATATACACAAAGTCCTATGTGCTTTTGGCTCTTGGAAGTTTTTCATCTCTGTCCAAGAGCTGAAGCGAAAATAGTTGAGATCTGATTTTTTTTTTTAATGCTTTGATTTAACTGCTTTCTTCCCATTGGAGTTTTGGACATAATATGCATTTGTAATAAGGCATCATGCAAAAATACTTTCTCTTGCAATTGATATATACTCAAAAATATCCTTTCCTTCTCTTGAGTCTCTGTGTAAATTAGTACATATCTTGTGTTCCATTAATTTATGACTTGCTGAGATACATCTCATATAGTATTATTTCAACTATTGTCATTCTTCTTGGAATCACAGGAACAAAGTACATTATTTCAGTAGCAATAATTTAATGCATTTTACTAGTCCAACATTTGTTTGCCAAGTATCTAAGATACCTTTTGTTGTTAATGCATTTTTATTAAGAAATATAGTTAGGCAATACTTATTCTTTTTTTCCCATGCATAAATCATATGAGTCCTTAACAGTCATGATGATTAAACAGGAAGAAGAGAAAAATGAGACTGATAGGTAATGTGGTAGCTATTTGTTGCTCCTGGCATTACAAGAGCCAGAAATGCTGTAGAAGATTCACAGCTTCTGGAGAAAGAATGTAGCTGGCCAAGTAATGCTCAAAAAATCCTGACAACTTTCAGTGACGTTGTGTTGAAGATGTAATAATAACGTGATGGAACAATGATACTAGGACTAAGTAAGTCATACTAGCAGTACAGGGAAGACCTACATCGTATTATTTTTAGGTCAAAAAAATGACATAACTTTTAATGGAGCAGAAGAGGAGAGGAGAGTTACATTACTGCAACTTAAATGTATCCATATTAAGGAATTAGTCTTATGCCAAAACCCACTACAGAGTTGCAGTGGGTGAAGAAAAGATGTTTACAATGAAGAATTTTTGCGTGCTCATTCTGCATTATTTTCTATTAATGTTTAAGGTGTTTCAAAAGAAAAAGGTCACACTGATGACAATTTTCTACATATCATAATAAGAAGAAAAGTGTGTGAGTAGCATTAGGCCACTGGGTCACTCTGACTCAAAACCAGGAATAAAATACAGCCTTCTCAAAACTAGATTAAGAAATTAATTTAATTAATGGGCAAAGTTCAGGTAAAATTCATCAATACATTTGAAATTCATAAACTGGAGAATCACTCTTTGAGATTTTTAGAGATTTTTAAAAAATTTTTTAAATTTTGGAATTACAGCTTGATTCTCCTTCTGCACATCTGGATTCATGATCCTTAATTGGGGTTTCTGTCTTATGCAGCTGGAGAATGTTAAAATACAAGGATTACATTTTTATAAGTTGGCTGAGATATTTCTAATGCACTTTTTCCTGTTGAAGTGTTATATGTGCTTGAAGGAGTGATGGTGGATTGTGGCATTTTAGATTAACTGGCAGTAATGAATCATACATAATACAGCCAATGATGAACAGTACGACACATTGCAAACTAACTCATGTTAAACATCTAAACCTCCTAACTAGGAAGAAAAAAAGGAAAAAAAAACCCAAACCCACACCCACCCCCACTTATCAGGTGTGAAGTGAAGCTTCTTTCTGAAAACCAATAGACATTCTTAGATATGTTGCCAGAGGTTTTTCCAGTTCAGAGATAAAATCGTATGTTGGAAAATCTTAAATGATGCTACAGAATTAATTTTTCTAGACTTCAGTGTTCTACCAAGGGCTGTACCCTACTGTTAACAGTTGATGACTTTTACTATTCTTTAAAAACCTTCTTTTCCTGTTAAAACTAAAAGATACTTGTGCTAACAGAAAGGGAGGAAAGCTGTAATGCAGCCTACACAAAAGAAAGCTTAAGCACCCTATTCAGATTGAAGACAGCTTCCAACATCTTATTCTAATGTGCAACATTTAACTGTTCTTCAGAAAAGGAAGAAATTATGTGCAGAATTAGTTTTACTATGGACTTTACATATTAAGGAAGTCCTCTTTATGACACAAATATGTCTTTCAAATTGTAGCAGTTAGGCTTTTTCCTCTCAAATTTGTAACATAAAAGGGTTAAAGGATACTTTCACCTGGAAATATTAATTTTATGCCTTCAGAATGTTTCATTTTTCTGATTCTTATTATTGCACTTATTGCTTCAATGCCTTAGCAATCTTTTCTCTTTTACCATTTGTGGAATTTCTGCTATTATTATTTTTTTTTAAAAAGAAGTAGCTAACATTACAAACAGTTTAATGCTTCTACTAACTCCAACTTATTTTTCTCATTCATATCAATTAACTACAAGATTGATGAATGTCTTTCATAGCTTTAAAAAGTCAGTGTCTAAGGTCTTAGAAATATCATTTTTTTCAATATCTAAAATGAATGGATTTCTTCAAGATATGAAAGCTATTTAACTGTTTTGGACACAGCTCATTAAAAAAGTAAAGACTCCAACTTGCTTTTGCTGAACATTGAAACTGAACCTATGTTCAAATCCAGGATTATTATTTCCATACAAAAATATTTTAGTCTATGGGGGGCAACATTTTGGTCACCTCTATGACCAGTTAACATAATTGTCTACATTAAAATGTCTTTTTAACAAAGAAAAGGTCTTGTTGGTATTTGCCTTCTTCGGGCTAACAAAGAAGAAGGAAAAGTTTAGAAAGACCCGGAACACAAGGTGACTGCTCAGGGGAGCGGTGAAGAGGGATCTGCTGCACTGGAGTGGTGAGCCGCGATTCCACGGGCAGCGTGAGCAGGGAGAAGCGTGCGCAGGGGYGCTGGTGACCGGTTCTAAAGCATGTAGGGCTCCGAAAAGTAGCCTGGTGGGAATTTGCTTGGCATGTGGATGTCTAAACAAACACAGAAGATGTAAAGGGAACATAGTCTAAAGAGTTTGAGATCCCCTGCCCTTTACAGGCAGGATTCTTAATGGTTCAAGAACAGCAGCAGAAAATAGCTCTTGGTCTAAGGAGGCCCTGAGGCTCCAACTCTCCCCTTCTCCTGTGTGAACGTGCAGCGTACGCAAGCAGAGGGCATCCACATCTTGAAACACAAGTCAATCAGAGACAAGTGTAATCAAGCCAAGCAGTTAAACATATACTTAAGAGGGGTCCTAGAAGTGAAAACTGTCAAGAATTGCAGTGCTRTGACACTTCATTCCACTACACATCTACACAAGAAGCACAAAAAAGTTTTCATATCATTATAAGCTTCTTCAACTGTTTTCTAGTTGTAAGTATTCCATTTTTAAGTGAAAATCCTTTTTTGTTTGAGTATTGCAAACAGTTCTCCCCCTATCAGGCTAATAATCAGGAAGTTTAACTACTAAGCATGCCCCATCCTCTGTCCGTCTCTGCCTCCTGATTACTGTCTGGCCAGTTAATTTCAACAGCTTTTCAGACGGCCCTAATCAGGAATTAAAAGCTAGCATCAGCTTCGCAAGGCACACATTCCTGCCCACAGGTTAGAAAGTATTTTCAAAATAGGCAATTCTTGGCCTTTCCTGATTATCCACAGACAAGCTCATAATCCAGTCGCTCGTATTTGGGAAGTCAAGCAGGGAAAATAAACAGCACTGATTATAATCTACTGTTCTTGTATAACCAAGAAATAAAGCAGGAAACGTCAGCGTTCCAGTCCTGAGCCATCCGGTTCTTGCTGTTAGTTCAACAGCAGAAAAGATCTGGGTGAAGATGAAGAAGGGTAGGGATCTGGACAAGAACAGCACTTTTTTAGATGATACATTTAAAATGGCCAGTACATTTTACCTCTAACAATCTCTTTTGTGGCAAGTAAACAAAGAAATTTTAGTCATCATTACTATGATTAAGATGCTGATTAAAGAGATTTTGCCTATTTGAATAGGTAGACTGTGGGGAGGGGGAGGAGGAGACCTACTGTGAGACAGACTAGATTGGAAAATTCCCATTTCTGATGCTTTTTTTCCATGTGAGGAAGCTCAGTTAAGTCTTCTCTCTAGCCTATAACCAACACAAGAAGGATCACAGAAAATAAAAATTCTATTATGCTACCTCTAATAGAATAGTGGCCAGCTTGAATAGATCTTATAATTCATTTATTTGCCATTTTCTTTTTTCAGTTGTGTAGTGTAGATTCCAAGGTGCAGATGGTCACCAAAAAAAAAAAAGTTCCAAAGCGAAAGAAATAAGAGGAAAAAAAATGTGCTAAAATGAGAACATCTAGAAATGTACTGCTTTTACTTTAGACAATATTTCTAAGATGTTATTACTGATTTCATTTGGTCAAGTAATTGTGGGCTGGGGGAGAAAAGATTTCCATACCGCCACTGGGAGTGGGGTAACCGGAATTTATAGGGAGACAGATGGTAATCATGTTTTCTTATAGATTTCACATACTAGAAGTATATTTATTCACTTCAAATGACTGCTGCTTCTTTCAGGACAATAATATTAGGCCTGACTGTCCACTGCTTTCTACATTACCTATGCTTGTTTATAACAGAATAAAGTGCAGGAAATGTTTCAAAATACTACTAAACCAGAATGGCAGAGTTTGAACACTTAAGTACAGTTGTAAGTGTCTAGCATGGTAAAAGGGAGGACTATAATTAAATCTGATTTTTAAAAACCTGAAAAAAAAAAGTGGGGGGATATGCGATGTGGTATGTGATTTTTCTACATTCTAGGCTCAGAAAGGTATTATGGAATTTTATTTTCTTTGTGAAGTTTGACAACATTTCCATATAGATATATTTAAGTTTTTCTGCAGATCCCATAAAAACATGCTTGTTATGCTTTTTGTTAGTCTTGATAGTATGATATAAACCAATATGTACTGAATATGATAAGATACACATCCAAACTCACTTTCACAGGCTAAATGGTAAGCCACACTTTTCAGAAGAAAATTTCAATAGCTGAAAGTTTATATGTTCATCACATGCACCAAAAAGCACTCTAATTTACAAAGGCTAACTTTCCCTGTCAGATCTATAATCTTAATTTCAATTTATACTAATAAATTGTTTAAATAATATCACATGCGTAAGTTCTGACTGTCTCAATTCTCCTATCTATAATATGTGATACTACTGAAGGAAGAGCGCAGGAGAGAGCCAGAAAATAGAGACAGGGCTGAAGTTTGACTGAAAAAGGAACAGATACCTCAAAACATAATGCATATCTAATGTCACTCCACTTTAGCAAGTCACTAACATTGCTCTGCTATAGCAAAATACGCGTACACACACACACACACAGTGAGCTATGACAAGATTTCTCCCTTGTGCTCTGCCACAAAATATTTCAAATCCTATGGAAAGACTTCTTCAGGCCACAGGGAGCTTTTGATAAAATCCCCACAGTGTTTAAGTCAGAACAGCTCTTCCCTGAAATAACAAATCTTCCTCTCCTACAGCCTTAGGACATCGATGATTCTGACTGGTTTGTAAACAAACTGAGTTGCCTGGGTTTATCCATATCACCCTTTAGAAAACCGGGATGGCTCAGATGGTGATTAGCATTTCCGAAGATTAATCCAGTTTAACTGTTGATCTGCTAGATAGTATATTTGCAATTTAATCTGAAAACATACCAAATAAACTCTAGAATTTTAAATATTTTAAAGCCTCAGATGTTTCTTTATGAAAAGCAGAAGACAGCAGATTAAAAACTGTAAGACGGCTATTGGCTGCACACAAATGATTAAAACTAGCTTTTTCCCCCAATATATTCTATTGTTTACCAACCAGCTTGCAAGCAACTTTTTTAGTGTCTTTATTTCTACTGGGCATTTTATATACTAGTACCAAGGAAGATATTCTAAAACTTTTCCTAGACACATAAGCAGAAAAATACAAAATTTACAGTTTGTCTGATGACGATTTGGTATTCCAGGTAGAGTCCAAATCTGGAAAATAAGTAAATAAAGTATACAAAAGCAGCAATTAAATTTAGCAGTTTATTAGATATCAAAATTATTTATTTGGGCAGAAAAACAGAACAGCCTGTTCAGATTTATCCTAACTCTAACAACCTAATGTAGCTAAAACAGAATAGATCTCTACTTAAATGAAATTTAAATGCAAAATTTAAATGAAAAGTTTCTAGAGCATACTATGATTCCCATATAAGAAGCACCCAGCATCCCTGCACCTAATTAAACTATATTTAATTAAAGCACATTAAAAATATTCACAAGGAATTGCCTTAACACCATCGTCTGTTGACAGTTGTTTCAAGACTAGCATTTCCTTTGAAGATGCAGACTGTAATTGCAGATTGGGATTGCCTGCAGTAGAGGAGGATGAATCAGCTATGGACCCACCATGAACCCAAAGCAAAGACAATCAATGACTCTAGGTTTCCTGTTAATATTTTTTGGTACCTTTTGAGACGTCAAAAAATCTCCACCTTCTGAAAAGATTTAAAGTAATTTTAATAGGTAAACATAAGTAGCTTAATAAAAGCAAGGTTAGTGCTCACTAACCTGGATCTAGAAAGCAGTGCTTTACTATTTTACGCACATGAAATTCAGTCCCAGAAAGCTTCCTGATCCAGGACAGCTTTAAATGCTTTTTTAACTCCAAGCATATCATTAAGTTATATTGAAGCTAGTATGATGCAAGCACATCCTAGAATATCTTGCCTGAAAGACAGATACTAGCTAATGCTCCAAATAGGCAGTGGGCCCCGTGCACCTCTAAGACTTAAGTTAGTTTTAAGACAGGATGTGGGAACAATTTTTTCATTGACTTAAGTGAGTTTCAGTCCTAGTTTTGAGCACTGGTTATAGTATCCTTGCTCATGAAACAATGCAGTACTAAAAAGTAATGATGTTAGAGTATATAAGCAACTATAGGTCAGTCCCACAGGTTAATTAATGTGTGCACACTTCTATCTTCTTCTCAGACCTGATACTTAGAGATGGTAAGCAACTGCAGTTTCCACTTACTCCAACAGAAGACAAGCATTTCTGGAAAGCCAGCCTGATACAACCGCAAAGTGAGTGTTCAGCTAAAGCCAGAAAAAACAAGCCACAGATTTAATAAGGGGCTTATGGAACCTTAGGACACTCCACATTATTACCAGCAAGTGACACACAACACTGCTTTACATGATTTGGTTGTAAGGTCACAGCCACATGGTCTCTACCGTTTGGAGTAGGACTGTGTCCACTCTTGTAAACCTTTCCAGCCTCAGTGCATACTGCATTTTGCAACTCTGTTTTAAGATTCCACTCTTCTGAACATCTAGAAGTTAAATCAAGTATTAGCATAAAATAACAAAAATGGGAGAGGACTGTGGACTGGTTTTGCTGCCCAGAAGTTGCAAACACTGGGAAGTATCACACTGACCGCAATGCAGTGCCACTCTTTTTCTTTGGTTTTAGCACACAAGATACCATTCGAACATGGAATCAAATTACTTCCCACAGATTATAAAACTAGAGCTCAGGAAAAGAAAACAAAAGTCTCTTGTATCAATCTGGCACTTATAGTGCAATAGCAGTGCAGTTAAAAAAAAGTTTTCCATCCGCCTTTTTTGTAAAATAGACCAAGAACTAGCTGTAGTTTCTCTTTACTGCACCTACCCCTCCTTTTTCCATGATTTCGAAGCACCTGCATGGCTTACTACAAGCCCATGTACAGCTTAATACAAGCTGGAAGGAGTAATGCAGCTAGTCCTTGACAGGGGTGAGGAATACTTGTTGACAGACTGCAGACTGAGCTAACAAAGCCATTCTTCAGCTGATAAAAATATATTTYTAAAAACAAATAAACCCCCACTCTCCTTCCTGATTTGAATTTGTATTTATACTATATCTAGAGATAAAGATTTCATAACTTAAACCCTCTGTAATTTATCAAAGTATTCCTTTGATTCTGGTGAATTTATTCCAGCTCTTTAGTCTCTACCAGTTCTTAAAGCATCAGAGCTTTGTCACATACTTTGTATTACAAATAAATTATATCTCACTATGTAAACAAATCTGTATTTTGATCAAGGATTTTTAGAAGAAGATATAAAAACAGAACCAAGTTCAAGAACGTTATGCATTTTATAAAAGTCTAATATCAAAAATCAGCCTTTTGGGCGGGGGGGGGGGAAGAGACTTACAGTGAAAGCACAAGCCAGGCAATTATTCATATTCTTCATCAGCACAGTCTTTGAAAAACCACAGTTTTGTTGACGCAGAAACTATGTTACTCAATTTAGCCTTCAAAAGGATCCATTACTGTATAAATTTACTTTTGCCTGAAGTGTTTTATTTTGCAAGATCATAGGTATAAAGCTGGCTTCCTTGTTTCTATTAATAGTTATTCACTGATACAACTTACATCACCTGTGATCATAGATTTATGCTAGTGTTTTCAAAACTGGTCACTGATTTTGGTCTTATGTGTCACAGGTGTTGGAATCTACAATTTGCATTATGTTTCTGCCAAAAAAACACAAGAAATGTATCATCAACCCCAATTCAGCAGCAGCTGCAATAGGGGTCCTTGTTTCCCATCTGAATTTCCACTCCAACATACAGCCAGCAAGAATAATTCCAGCGACTTAGTGCAATACATTTTAATCCAATCTCTGAATAATTAAAATTGTACTTGAGGGCTATGATGACCAACAAAGAAAATAACTGTACTTAATAAATTACCTACACATTATGATACAAACATAACTGTTTTCATGATTATAGGTCATTTTTTACTGATAATTAAAAAAAAAGAGAGAGGAACCCCTTCAATTTTAGAGTAGAACAAGCAAAATGTCAGGAAATAATGTATATTTGGAAGAGCTTGAGGAGAATGTGAACGGTTTATTTATCCACTCTCTAAGACAAGTCCCAATACTGTAATATTTGACTATGTTCTAAAGTAGAACTGTAACAAAGGGTTTCTAATATGCCAACTATCTTTAAACTTCCTCATCAATACTAATAAATCATACTTCATTTTACTGTTCCGAATTGAACACACAGTTTAAAATGTTACTTCCCTGCAATATGAGTGGAAGCTATTTCCCCTTTCACCATCCCAGAATATACCTCCATGTATTTATATCAATCTATCCATCTTTAATTCTCTGCAGAGAGAAAAGATATCTATGTATCCCTATTACAACTCTCATCTACATTGACAGTTGTCAGATTTCACTCAGGTAACCACCTCTTCAAATTGTGTTACTTGCTAATTTTGATTAAAATAATGAATTAAGTGGATTTGTGTGACTCTCCTTAAGATTCTATCAAGCAGCACAGCTGCTGAAAATTCAAAACCTCTTTTTACTCTATTGTCTCTTGATCTACCTGATTTTTTTTTCCATTGTCATTAACATTGTGCTGTCAGATCCCAAAAGACTGGGGACGAGAACTGTGACTCAAACCAAAGAGAACGATCACTCAGGGTAGGCAGTTTAAATATGCTGAATGATCTTATCAGAGAAGTAGTGGCATAGCTTGTTCAAATGCATAGATGATAGTCCTATCTGTATGACTACAAATAATAATATAGCAACTTTAAACAGCTGTACAAATAATATAAGACAAAATATATAATACAATCATGTATCAATAATATCAAGGATTTTTTATAAATACCATATCTTATTTTTCTTGCAAAGCTTTAATCATACTGCTGTCATTGAAATTTGGACAGTATCTGTGCAGCATCCTTTTACCTTGGGCCTCTCCTTTTGACATAGCAGAGTCATTCTATAGCTTCAACGAAATATTAAACAAGAAGCTAGTTAAAGAAATCCTGACTGCAAAGGAATCAAGTGCCCAAAGAGATATGGTGCTGTGCACAACAAGGAACTTCAGGCAGTAAAATAAACTGATAAAAAGCATATATACTTCCCCGTATTCACAATCAGAACAGAAATGGAAATCCCCACGTGAGGTGAGGCCCACAAAGCAAATTAGCAACACGTTAGTAGATTACAGTACTGCACATGGGAGAGATGCACAGAACACATCAAACACTTGAAGCGTGTGTCATGGTATATAAATTCATTGCTTAAATGTTACAAAGCAAAACAAAAGCCAGAGAGGTTTGTGGTTCAATAAGAAACTGAAAAATCTTTTGCTGTTGAACACAGAAGTGAAGTAAATAGGAGGTTAGTGTGGTTTCTTGACCATGTTATATTTTATGATCAACCTCACATTTTAAGTGAGAATATGTCTGAACCTAAGGGGATGTCAAATGTTTCATATATTTATATGTAGCCACCTACTGATGATACTTTTCCCAATCTGAAGAGTTTGAGGAAAAAGTGTCAAGAATGGAGAAGTTCTGTTGATGTTTGTATCCTATGTGTTGAAGTTGATATGCACAAGAAGAATCAAATGATATCAAAACTGTACTGCCAATTACTTATAGTCTTGCCTTTAAAATGCCACATCCACTGCAAGGTAAATTCTAATAATTCCCTGTTTAGAAAGTAATAGATCATTCTCTCCCTTCAGGACAATCTTAGATTTGGACCAAATTAACATGGAGCAACATTTAAGAAGATGATGATTATGATCTTGCAACCAGTGAAGATGTGGCCATCAAAGCATTCTAGGAAGATTCTAGTACAAAATGCTGCTGAATGGAGTGTCAGGTGGGGAGCAGTCTGCTTACAGGTGCTGTAATAAAAGAGAATCAACAAATGGAAAGAAAACAAGTTTGAAAACAACCATTAGCACTGCCATAATTAGAGTTGTTGAAAAAGTATTATATACATACACATATGTATCTCTATATATGTTCACATAGATACATATGCTTTTAAGAAATCATTGTTTTGCAGAGTGAACTGTCAGTGACCGTATACTAATAATGGGCGTTGCATGAACAATGACAGGATGAGACCAGAGGCCTTAAAGGTACAGCCACAGGATGAAACTGGAAGCCATAGGAATATAAACATAGATGACCACTCATGGATAAATGTGGAATGCAACCTGGAAAGGAACTGGCTTTAGGGCATAACAAAAGCAATGACAAACACAAGGTTGTATGCTTAATCGTGTTAATGAAGCCATTAGTTATGCTTTCAGAAAGCTGTATCCTGAAGAATGTTGGTAAAAATAAAACTTTCCTGTTGGAGAAAACTACTTTTCTTAAAGGATGACAAGAGGAATCTTCTGTGTAACATCTACTAGCCACTGTACAGGGGTCACACATTTAATCAGCTATATAGCAACCTGGCAGCATATGTAGACTTGTCTTTAGATTGTGTATGTAAATCTAAAACAAAACCCACTAATTCTGCTGGTACCTTGTTTCACATTACGGTATGAAAAACTGATCTCTCTAGCAGCCTGTATTGCTATATATGGAAGTATTATTTTTGCTTTCTTTATAGGGAAATATATATATAAAGGGAAATATTGCTTGTGTTTGGTTTAATACTCCGCTGTTTGTGTTTAGTCTGGTATCCCATCCTTGAGGCTTCCTAATTTGGATGCAACACAGTGAAAGTGAGAAGCAGTCAAGGCTGGAAAGAAAGATCAGAAGCATAAATTAATTCGACCATTACATTTCAATTAGATGTCTACAGGAGATGTCAGAAAGGTTTTCATTTGGATATCTGAATTAGAGTAAGGATGTAAATTTGTGGGTCATCTGTACCTTGATGACCTTTAAGCTCATTATATCCAGATCTAGAGGGAGATCTAGAGGGAGACTGAAAAGAATGACAAAAATGCACTAAGAGAGTAACAATTCAGAGGATAGAAGAGGAGATGATAATCTTCTGGACAACACTCTAAAGAAATGATCAGAGAACCAGGAGGAGGATGAGTAGGTGATCCACTGAAGAAAGTCATGGCAGTACTGCAAAGGTTTTGAAGCTGTATTTTCAAATCTGGAAAATAGCAGTGGAAACTGAAGAGAAGTGACTCTGAAATGGCAGAACTTCAGTCAATTTTGCCTTTTATCAGCTAATTTGTATTAACACTTTAAATTGAGAATTAGTTTATTATGAGGAATAGTTCCTCGTTGTTTGAAAAAAATCTTAAAATCTGTGTTATTAATAGTTTGTAACTAGTCTGATAAAATTCACATATAATGTGAAGTATTAAAGTTTGTCATCTTGAATGCTGTTTTGTATTTGTTCACTTTCTTAAGTACTTCAAAAAATTTTTTTATTAAATAGCACATCTCTATAAACTCCTGTCAGATTTGGAAATCTGCCTGCATATAGCAAGTAGATATACAACACTAAAGGTGTGCAAGATCTGCCCTAAAATGAGAACGAGTGCAATGCAATTCAAAACATTAATTCAAAACTTCATAAATACAGCGCTGCCATGCAACTTGACTGGTTGATGAAAAAAGAGAATGCTCCTAGWAGCCTGAAAGAGAATAAGACTAGCTTACATTAAATAAAATGATAGCCTGGAAAGTTTTACTGATAATCATACATGCCTCAACAAAGGAGTATGAGCTGTTCCCAGAACTACAAGTGGTTTTAAAATGATGATCACTGATAACTGGCAGAAAGGAATGGAAAGCAGAAAGGAAATAAAAGGATAACAAGAAATATTTGAATCACTGCTCATATTTCCTTTTGTTCCAGTGTGCTCTCAGACCAGAAAAGGTGAATGCGATGTTGAACCCAAATGTATTACTTTCTGTTTGGCCTCTGCTATGCACTCATTATTGCAGGAAGCTTAGTTTCACAGTAGAATACCAATGCTTTTCTGTTGTCACCCCTTGCCTCTTAGTGTTTCATGAGGGCATGATTCTCTTCTTCCTTAACATAATTTTACACCAGTATACCTCTGTTGATTTCAGTAGGACTTCTTTTGATTTTCAGGAGCATAAATATAAGAATCAAATCATCTTTTCAATTGATTTTTTCCCCCTAATTTCTAGTTGGCATGGAAAAAAAAATATTTTTTAAGTTGAAGTTATTTTGCCTTCAGTAAAGCACTCCACTTAGTAAATAGGAAAACACAAGTTTGAATTATTTAGTGTATCAGAGACATGGCTGGAGCTGTAGAGAAAGTGCCTCAAGTACAATGCAGTGCATCCCTATTTTATACACCATTGAACAGAACATCTACAATTTGCCCTGGAACTTGCATACTGCCATAGGGCTCACTGATATTATTCCTGGACTGTGGTTACTTCTAATGCTCTGCTAATCATTCTGTGCTCTAACATGCTCTGGAGGAAAATCTGTATGTTCCCACAAAGTTAAAGAGAAGTTCCACTAATGAAATTAAGTGAAAGGAATAGAATGYATTTTTGTCAATGGGAGTCCCTTAAGCTAAACTTTGGAGGGTGAAGCACATGGATTATTCAACAGAAAAGCTTTAATTAGTGTTTCTTTAAAATTACTCTGAAAAAGGACTAAAGGAATCAAAATAGTCCATCAAGATTGTTGAAAATGCGGCTGAGTAAACCTACAGTAAGCTAGCATCACTGTACTGATGTGCTTGAAATCTACCTGAAAGCTAAGAAAAGACAAGTGATGGTAAATCAAATTCATTACAAAGAACATTCAGCTTCTTGACCATGGTGTACATGACAGTAATTTTAATCAAGGTTTGGCATTCCTTTTTTCCTATAGAAAATATTTAATAGTATTACCTGATTCTAAGACTCTTGGATGCAGAATATAAAATGCACTCTAAACAGCAGTAACTCAAAGCCTGGAGAGGGAAAATGATTAGTTTCTCTTAAATAGGCCTGTATAGAAAAAATGCAAACATCTTACATGTGCACATATCGATTTCCAACCAGCCTGATGTGTGCATATAATTACTTTAGTGGATGACTGTCTATAGCTTGTAAACTTGAATCAGCGTACATCACTCTTTTCCTAAAAGATCCAAAAGCGTATTGATTCACACATCGTCTCTTGAATTGAGATAATCTTTTGGGAGATTTCAGACTTAATTTGTAGATTGCCTCTAAGTGACATGGGTCCAACATTGTCATCAGTTGAGTCAAACCATCCTTGACAGTTCTGACATTTTAAATAGTCAGTTTTGCACTGACTGATTCACTGGCAACAGACTCATTATCTACAGTGCTATGTGGAACTTGATTCTGACCTAGGTAGTTTTCATCTGCAGTGGAACAGTGGATTGCTGTGCATCCSTACTGAGTTTCAAAGTAATTTTTGCTTTTGTATTTCCTAATTGCATGCTTTTTATTTCCTATCAGTCTCCTTGTGGGGCTCCTTTGCGTTACAGCCAGCAGGTGACACCCTGTACATGATTCCCCCTGAGAGAATCATTGTCACTCCTAGGTACTTACCCACTGGCTGCCTAGTGCTAAGCTACGCTCCCAACTGCTATTTAATGTTCTCCATCTCATGCTCCACAGAGGAAACCAATTATCATACAAACAAAGTAAAATAAAAGTATTAAAAGTGTCTGATTCAGGTTTATAAACCCGACTATGCACTCCAATGTAAGACCTATAGCTAAGGTTAGACTGCTGGGCTGTGCACCTGACTATGTATTTCATTCTTCCTTGTGCCAGCTTAACTCCTTGGAAAAGTCAGAAGCACTGAGCTTGCTTACTTGGTGCTAGTTAATTAATGTAGTGGCTATATTAATCGTTCATAATCTGTGCTATTACCGTGACTCAAGAGGCCATGATTCTACTCTTTTTCAACTATTTGGGCTCTGTAGATGACACACACAGCAAAATGCAGAACTAATAATGTCTGTGTGCATGATGGCCCCATTCGACTTTTTACTTGCTTGTAACATTGCTAGCTTTTTAGTCTTTAATCCACTAGACTTCTTGTAAATTCGCAGAAGACATCCTCCTACATTGCACTGACAAAAAAGCTTCACCTTATAGAAGTTTTCATTTAGTTTCTAACAATATATTTTACACTTTTTGGAGCATGACAGAATTAGACAAGAAAGAGCCTTCAGGAAAACTCCAAGAGAATATACTTTTTATTATCAGTTTTCCTCTTTCAGAAGACCCAAAATCTCATTAGTCTTTCTTAAATAGAAAATACAGTAGTAATACTGCAACTGTGCAGTTTATCATTCCTAAAGATTTCTCAAAATACATGTCTAATCATAATGGGTCCTCTTCAGCACTCCTTACTCACAACTTCCATCGAAGTCACACTTCTGTGGGAATTTTGCCTAAGGAAGGAGTGCTGAATGAGCCAAAGTGATTATTGCAATCCATTGCTGTGAAAACATCAGAAAATCTAATATGAAGAAACAATATGCTACATATGTAAGTGAAAATGCACTTTATATTTCTATAAACAAAAGTTTCATCCTGTTTCTTACAGATGATGCCATTTTCACTTTGTTATGCACCCATGTTGAATTACGTCATTACAATGCGCATTTGCCACATCTAAAATAGGAAACCAAATCACACACAAGCTAGTTTTTGCCATGAAGACAATCTGCAGCGGGAATTCTGATTCCTGGCTTTTTGAAACAAGCTGTGCCAGACAAGCATTTTGAATCTTCTTTACAATGATAATTGAATTTGATTCATTTTCTAAGCAGTGGTGACACCCTTAGGACAGGAAAGCAGAGGGAGAATTTACAATAGAATATACAGTGTCAGCATCTTTGAACATATTGACTTATGGTGCCAAAACTTCCCTCCTTTCTTTCCTTTCTTTCCAGACTGCTGTATGATGTAGACATTACCTTTACACGCTTAATTACAAGGTTGTCTCAACAATCATCACAAAAAAATATTCACAGAATTCAGACAGCTAAACAAAATGCCATCTAAAATAAAACTGATAGGTAAACTAGTTTCAAAGTAAGAAAATATATGGTCAATTCCTCTGCCCAAGGAATAACCCAATCAAGTCTTGGTTAAATGACCCAGTTTAACAGTAAAAGTAGGCAGTTTTTTCTGTTTTTAGTATGATTATTAAAACTCTATTACATTATTTTTAACCTTGGTACAGAATACAAGCATTTCATTTATTATTTTCCAGCGATCAGATAGTTGCTAAACTCCTAAATACATCTTCTAGTCTACAGATCTCAGGACCACGTATGTTATTCAGCTCTGAATGTCGCTAAATCACAGTTATATTAAGCAATGTTTTGTTTACATCAAGTCCATTTTTTTGTTATGTACGTTAGTATTTTGACACTTTTTAGATGATTTCTGGGGAAATACATCTATGAAATTATGTATCTGAATATAAATGGCAACATTAGATGATGCTAGCTATTGCACTTCATCTTTAAGACGTCATATTAAAATTAACAAAGCCTCACAATGTCCTAACAAGCTAGGCAAGGATTGTTGTTCCCATCGTGGACAACACAGTGGCCACTTTGCATCATGTATCTGTAGATAGCAGCCTTATAACTGATGCAATCAGATATTGAGGCTAGCTCCTGTTTTGAAGAACATCTGGTAGTAAAGAATTTATCATTCTGAGTGTTGCTAAACCAGCAACACTCCTGCACGTAATATGAGCAGCAGGCCTCAGCTAGGCTGGCCCCTGAGAGGAAGAGGTCAGTTCCCTTCAAGAGCCGGAGYGTACGTCTGCCTGATCTGCCTGTGAGCCTGGGGAGGGGCGGGAGACGCCGTTTGCTCACTGCGTGCAATTGAGGTGTTCTTTTTTCTGCAGCTGAAATAAAAACTGATCTAGAGACATTTCACCTGAGTGGCTGAGACATATTTTCCTGTGTTGGCAGAATGCAAGACCAGTCTAAGAGATGTTCCCAGTTCTGTAATTGCTGTATAATGTCACAATACTGCTACTCACTTTGAATTAAAATAGCTGTTCAGCTGTACTAATTTATGCTGGTGGACCATCTCAGTAAATCATTCCAGTTCATGCATTCCCTGTGCTTTGCTGAAAGCAGAGAAAGAAACCTGAGGTAACCCTTGTACAAGTACATCAAGCGTAGACTTAATTTTTTCATCGGTCTTTACGAACTCAAATGTGTTGTCTATTCTGAATGTCATGAATAAACGTTTATGCATTTTCATTTATTTTTATCTAGCTTAAATGGTGTTTAAAGTTATGCAATAACAACAAGACACTCCTTACTGATGGGTGAAGTGAATTATAAATACATGGATGGTATCAATTCACCATCTTTATTTTATAAGCGGGTAGGTAAAACCAGAACTTAGAGTATCATTCACCTGAGACTGAACTCTCTAGATTTATCTTAACTATGAAAATATGACAGATGTTATCTGACAAAGAGTGCGAGTAAAGCTGGAAATGTCAGTGATGGACTTTTTTGAATGAAGACTCGGGCTTTTTTTTACCTTGCATCTTTCAGAGTCAAATGGCCAAGTTTTGCATTACTGCTTCACATGCATTTCCATTGGCTATAGGAATACATTCATCAGAAAATGGGAGAAGAGATTTAGATTCTGTTCTCTTTGGTTCTTATTTTATTCTAAATAATGGCAGACTTCAATAAATACCAAGCCTCAACATTTGTAGAAAACATGTTGATTTTATTTAATATTCATCAGGTTTGAGTGTGATCTATTAGTACATCTAAAAATTCTATTGTGGTTTTCTGGAATGGAGTTTATCATAGATTTTTCAAGCTATAAAATTAAAACTCATCCTTCCTTTGTTTGTCAGCAGATCTTTCCCCTCCCCCCCGCTGTGTTCACCAAAGAAGCCCCAGCTGTCTTTGCCTACTGCAGAAGACTGTGTTGTATAGCAAATATCTTTCACATGTCCTTGGTCTTTATTCCCAAATTAGAAATAAGTATGATATTCAAAATTTTAAAACTCTGATTATATTTTACGTATTAAATAACTTTTTACATTTGTATTTTTATGCCATTGTCTGCTGTTTCACAAACGGGCAATAGTCATTCATGTCCATAAACTGTCAAATCAGCATTTAATTTTCTTTTTAATTACTTTGTTACAGCAGAAAGCATGCAAATTAGTATAAAAGTTTAGAGTACTTTAGAAGAGTATCAGAAATATTTGAAGAAACTGCTTTTGTATTGTGACTAACGTTAAGCTACTCAACTATCTACATAATCTATAAAATATTAAATCAGATGCGTTTCTTACAGCTGTTTTGACTGACATAAAAGAAAAACTAGACCACACAAAATCCATATCATGAGTATGAAAGTGAGTTAGAAGAATTAGAAGAGCTGAGAAGCTTCTTGCCGGGTAGCAAAAAGATGGTACATTTGGTCTTGTTAGGCAGCTAGAGAGAAATGCATATAATTAACCATCACTGAACTCGTTAATGTTAAAATCCTCTAAAGCTTAAAAACTTTAGAAAAGTATCTGTTTGATTGGAATCTCATATTGACCAATGATACGAAGCAAAGACTTTAGCGAAAGCCCTTCCTGATGATTATTTGGAGGAACTGGGAAACAGCAGAATTTTTAAGTAATTTCATTGCTAAAAAAAAAAATCTTGTTATTAACACTGAATAGTTACTGTACAGAAGAAATTCCAGCTCTGAGAAAAAATACTTACAACACAATGAAAGAAAACCCAACAGAGACAATACCCTTTCATTGTATTTTGAGATAAATCACTTCTAGTCAGTAATGTGCCGAAGCATAAGGCTGACCTCACACAGCTTTAATTGTGGTGAAATCAGTATGTTCTTTTACTGTGCTTTTAACTGAGGACACCTTTTCTATATTAGTTAATTCAAGCAAGAGACATCTAGCAACAAAGAGAAGGCCTCTGATTCAGCTTCTAGATGGTTGTTTTCAACAGAGAGTTCTCAGAAACAGTTTCATGTTTTCTAGCTTATCTTCTATTAGGATTCTTTTTTTTGTGGGGGGGAGGGAGGAGGAGATTTAAATATATTAAGTATACAATTTTAAATAGTAATTTTTGGTCCAAGCCAGGTTAGTGTAATCATTAGTGGAATAAAACTTTAATGAATACAGAAATATTGTATTCTCCAAGTTCTTGCTATACAGGCATTTAAATGCACAGTGCTGCAATATGGAAAGGAGGGATTACAGATTTCTCAGAAGCAGAATGTAAGTAAGTGAAGAAACTGCCACTGTGACTGACACCTCCAGCACTCTGTAGACTCCATTTATTTAGTTGAGAAGAACTTCAGGATCTATTTAATAACAACAGGGAAGGATGTTAGCATGATCTGTTAAATCCTAGTCCAATTCTTGTAAGATAAATTTCAATACAGCTTTTCATCCTATTTTTCTCCAGATAAGGGCAAAGCTGAATACAAAAAATTCTTAGTATGAAACTGAAGTAAAAACATTCTTATCTCAAAAGCTAACAACTTTTTCTTTCCAGCATGATAAAGACTGTTTTGTATTTTGTATCAGAAAACATCCTGCACATAGATATTTTATCCATTCTTCAACTTCCTCCATGTCAAACCAAAACAGAGATCCTCAACAAAATCCATCATCTGATTGAATATCATTTAGATTATATAGATGAGAAGTTTCTTTTAGCCATTATGAACCTGTATCTAAGCCAAACTTACTTTCTTTCCAGTTTTTGCTTTTTTTCACTCAAATTATCGGGTCTCATCTGCTGGAAAAATCATCCTACTACTTAATACCAACACCAAACAATCAATGTTCCTCTCTTTAAGGGGTTCTATCACATGCTGCTAGGCTGGGCTTGCAGGTTTTTACTAACCATTGTACAACATAAAAAATCCTTAAAAGAGAAAATTTTAAAAATATATAATTTGCAAAGATTTTTTTGAAATAGGATTCCTATACAGTGCATACTCTGAGCTCTAGATTGTTTCATTATATTCATTTTTCTAAAAGGGCAATTATTCTTTAACTGTGGGTTGTTGAAGGATAATTAAGCAAAACTGTTTCAACTTAATAAAACTTTTTGCTGGCCACGTAAAAATACTCCAGATTTTTTCTGAAGCAATGTAGTTCATTTAAATAATGGATAATAAGTAAGGTTAGTCCCTACTATATGGAACAAGTGGTTGCTAACTCATAGTAGTAATTACTTTGAAAATTTTTTCAGAAAGCTTACAGTGTCCTTGACTTAGAAATATAGCTAATGGAGACTGAAGATTGTTAAGTCACAACATCTCTTCTAAATGTAGTCAAAATAATACCAGTTATGTCCAAATGGTGAGTTCCTAGATCATCTGAACTAAGAAAATCTATGAATGTACTTACTAGGCTGTGGACACTCTCACTCTTCCAAATAATCTACCACTAGTTTCTATTGTGAATAGGATGGTTCTCATTCATGATAAAAGAAATTCTTTTTAATCAACAAACTTTGTGTTGGAAGAGACTGAACAGTCTGACAGAATCCTACAAATGAACATTGCCCTATGTTTATGTACAACACTGCTGATAAGCAGATGAGATGGCCAGTACAAGTTTCTCCTTACGTCCCATTGTCTGATTCAAGCATGTCCTTACTTTTAGGACTGCAGACACAGGACAGTGTACAGCAATGCAGTTCTTCAGGAAGGAAGAAAGTGGGATACAACACAGAGGCTCTCTCCAAAAACAGGTCAAGAAATCTCATCTTACATTTGATCATCATCCACAGTATCTAAATCTTGCTATCACATTTTCCAGAATATAAAACAATGGGCAGGTTAAAATCTATCTTGAATGAATCCTTACTCTTTTTGTTTGCTTGAGCTATACTTCAGTTAAATTTAAGATTTCCCACAAAATGTACATTAGATGTATACAATCCTGCCTGTCCTTTCTTAGGATCATTGGTGAGGATGATCAGCAGAATTTAGCAACACATGAATCATGGTGTCTGTATTGTTCAAATATACATACGTTGTAACTTACACTGCTAAAATGGAAGACAACATACTTTCCTTTCTTTCCACCGCTTTCTAGTAATCTCCCTATGACGAAAAGGGCATTCAGGTTACAATTCCTACATTGACAATTCCCTCCCTCTCCAAGCAGCAAGGTAACTGATCCATTATGCCTCATTTGGATCAATCCACTGTCCCAGTTTTATCAAGACAGAGAGATTTTGTTTAACCTTAGTTTCATCCAATCCTAATTTAATCCATCAGTAAGAAAGATACTSCAGCATAAACAGATGCAAGTAGCTGTGGATTAAAAACAGAAGCCTTGACTTTAATGGATCTAAGGATACACCGCCTTGAGTGTTTAAATTCTGCTCATTATTTAATTTTTTTTACCGTAGAAAACTCTAAACAACCAGTGAAATACAGACACATGTAAACATACGTCTCTGATTTCTGAAAACCAAAGCAATTTCTATTTCAAATTTGAAAATTAAACTACAATTATTTCAATGCCTTATTTTAACTTTGTAATGCTTCCTTATATAGACACATAGARAGTTATCTGATTTTATATAATGTCATAATTGGCACAGTTTTCAGTGTACACCACACCAGTTTGGGATATGGCTAAAAAGATGGATCTCTAAACTGTACCAAACACAGAAAAATTAAGTACTTAAAACTTAAATCCATATGACTTTAGTTAAAATACAAGAGGGACAGTAATGGAGTCATCTGCAACTCCAGTTATTTCAGTGACACCTGCCTTTACAGCTAACCTCCCTGTTGCACAGTTGCTACCTGCTTAGTGATAACCTGGAATGAAAACCGAAGTGGAATGTTATAAAGGTTGAGTGCGCAGACTATGCTGACCTCACTCTGTTCCCCCAGAAGTCAGCTGTTCTTCTTCTGTAGTGAAAGCAGAGTTAGTCTGAATACTTTTGAAAATCCCATCATAAGCACGTACAGAAGTAAGAATTTCTGAAGAACAGGAACAATCTCATACTCTATATGTGACACTAGGCAGTTTCAACTACTGAGCACTTGCAGTCTCCTCTGAATTCACTGTAAAATATGAGTCCTCATACCCTATGATAACCAAATCCCAGCGCTTTGAGTCACTAACGGTAAGTAATAGAGCTAGAAGCAGATAATGACCCTTGATCCTGAACTTCAACAATTTAATTATTAAAATACTTTCATTAATGTATCTTCACTTTTCAGCTGTTATTCAGTATCTGAGATTATGCAAAGATGCTTAGTTTCATATTAAATTAAACTCTAAACAAATCCTTTCCTACAAAAGAATAGCAACCTTCTGCCACTGAACAAAGAAATAAAATATAATGTGTCAAAGTGCAGTGAAGCACAGGGGATTCTAAAATATTAAAGTTTTGTAGCTCAAATTAATACAGCAAGATTTGGTGGAAGATACCACACTGATTTCAARGCATGTAAAGAATCACATACACACAAAATAAAAAAAATGTAAATAAGGGCAACTTGGGGAAAAAAAGAGGATAGACTTCACAATAACTGGAGTTAGGACACGGATATCCCTATAACTATCCAATAATGAAAGAAAACTGGATATAATGAAAATGGACCTCCATTAATCTAATTTTCCAAAAGATCACTTTCTTTGTATTAAATTTCAACTCATACATCAAAGTGAGTGAGAACTAAACTGATTGCTTTACTGCTGAAGAGCTCCATACCACTTCTGAATGAAGAAAATTGTGTGGGTCTGTACTGTGTTTTTAAAGGTTAGCAAGCCACCTTATATTCTGATTTTTTTCCTCTCATTTCTTAAAGCTTTTTCTTTTCAGGTTTCATTCATTTCTAGTTTTCTTACTGTGCAAAGCTGTGAACAAATATAACACAATGCACAGTATTGCAAAGATGACCTTACTACAAAGCAGCTTTCTAAACTTTTCCATTATTGTACTTTTTTCTTGGCCTTTTAATCATACAATAAAAGCATGTTACTTCTCCAGCAAACAAGATGGAGCATCAAATAACAACTGTACCTTTGATTAAAGGTACCATTAAAACCAATCCAAGATGTGGCCTTGAGGAAATAGTACACTTTTTCTCCATATTGGTTCAAAATTAGCCAAATACAGGCAGTAGTAATGGAAGTTCTTTTCTAAGTTTTGCCAAAATGCAGCCATCAAAAGTAATTTGTTGTCAAATTATCCTAATAGAAACTAGGTTAAATATAGTTTTACTTTTTCCTACTTCTGAAGTTCTGCATGTGAATATCAGGACTACTCAGGAAGGTTCAGGTTTGAAAGCTCTCCAGTCTGAAAATGTATCAGTGTAACAGCAACTTTATCATACCACTCCAACACATGTAAATCCCCACATGATGGGAGCTGAACTGATGAACAGAAGACAGTTCATCTGTCAAATGCTAATTAGACTTTGAAATTCCTGTGGACATCACAATAAATGTGTTAATTAATAGCACATGGGATGGCAGTTTACGAGATTTGGGACATTTATTTCTAACAACAGTAAAAGAGCAACAGACTTTTCTGATAAAAGAATTGTATTACAGTGTAGTTTAGTTTCATTTTTCCCACATCACATCCCCTCCAGTAAACTACGGTAACTGTCTTTTCCATTCACCCTGCATAGTACTTTTCCCAAAGGCATGATAAAGTAAAAACTGCTTAACAAACTAACATTAAAATTCCTGGACTTTATCATAAACTTTGTAAAGCAAACCTTTCTTCTGTTTCAAAAATTCCTGTGAAGTTTTAGGAGTTTCTGGAATCTAAATAATTTAATGTGGATAAAATCCTCCTTCCCAAAGCGTCCACTTCCTGTCTTCCGATCACCCTACTTCCAACTTCTACTCCTACAYTTTTGCATGAAGATTTAGCTGTGCTGCTGACTACTCACAGTGTTCCAAAGATTAATAGGAAGAGGAGACAGGCAACTAAATTTGCTGTTCTTCATTTACGCCCTTTCTCAGAATTATTTTATGGATAAATTGTTATTCTTAGTCCAGCTTTTCCAAAAGTAGTTCTGGCAGCATAATCCAAAAGCAACATGAACTCTTTAAAGCTAGTCATTCCATTTAGGCTTTGACGGTAGGACTTAAAAAGTAAATTATCTAGTGTTTTTTGATAATAATTTCTCTGTTGGACTTACTCCTTTTCCCAAAATGTTTTGCTCTAAGTTACAGATTGGCAGTATACGAATAAAGCTCAACAAGGCACTAATTCTGACCTCTCTTGCAACATGTCATGAACTTTACCTTGTAATGATGTGTTGACAAAGAAACGTACTAACCTGACCAATGGTTCATTGACTGAGCTCAATAGTGATTCCTGTCAGAAAGCAGAGTGAACAACATTTTCTGCAAAGGTCAGATGCTATCAAAGGCAACAAAAATATGCATGCTGACACTTGTGAACTTTGCAAACAAGAAAGTGATTACACAAACCATGCTGCCTGAGGAAAACATTTAAGTTTCTTCTTAAGCATGGTTTTTGGATTGTCGGAATGGCCCAGGATCTACTTCATGTCATCTGCTGGCAGCACAGAGGCACGTTCTGTTATACTAAGTATGTGTCCTCCTAAAGCCTTGTTCTTTTTTTTGCTTTGTAAATAATCCTTGGTGATGAATTAAATACTCAAATGAACAAAGAGAATGAACACACTGTGATGCTATCTTTATCAGCTTAGGGCAAAGAGCAAAGGAGCTAAATCAGATTAATGGAAATACACATAAAAAATTAAGATAATGAAGAAAATTTACTTTAAAGTTAAGAAATATGATTGTCATAGCATACAAAATGTTTATTCTACAAAAATAAGGGAAAATATCATGGAATATGTCGTTTCTGTTTACAAAGTTAATTTTACTCCTATTAAACAACTTACAACTTAAGAGTTATGTTAGTTACATATATACAGTAATAATGGAATAAATTACAGTTAAAGAAAGTGAAAATATCTGAGTACATACTTATACTCACTTTGAAAATTCCTCTCTGCATTGATCATGTATCATTTAATTACATGAGTTGTTTTTAACTGAAAGAGAGTAAATATGCCTTTGGTATGGAAGGTCATAACTTCAAAATGTTCTTAGCTTTGTGAGCCTTAACTTTTAAAATTATTTTCCTATCAGACTTCAGAACTCACTCATCCCACTTAACTTTATCTATCTAAAAACTAAGTGTTCATATACTTTCCTCCTATAGCACATGAAGAAAAGACAGTTATACGGAGAGATTCATTCCCTCCTATGCTATGTATCTGAAACAGCTCCAACAGATGACTATGTCTCTTCACTTCCTTTAGAAGAGTTGAATTCCAGCCTGAATCCTTCATGAAAATATTTCCTCTGCCTTTCTAGTCATTCAAAAGCAAGGCTAGTATTATCACTGTCAAGAAATCACTATGAGATTCTGATGTATTCCTTTATCATCAAGCATTACATAATACTAAGTGAATGATAAGGCTGTACATGCTTCTGCCCATTGACAATTGAATATCTAGGTTTGATACACCGTATTTACTTACCCAGTACATCAGCCAACCTGTTTTTAGTTGCAAAAAAAGAATTAAGCAACCCAAACACAACAGAGATCAGTAAAACAAAGCCTCAGCAGGTTTCAGCATTTTTCCTACTAAAATATGTATAAAGTGTTCATGTGTATCAGTCCAAGGGATTCAGTGGGATAACTGCTTCAGTGACAACATATCTAGACCTGAATATGGCCCATTTACCTGGTGCAAACACTGCAGCGTACAGGTATTTCCATCTTTATAGTGTAGTTGCAAATTAGAACTCTGTGTCAGATTAAGAAAGCCACACTCTCCACTTTAAGAACACTCTGAACAGCAGAGTTAAGAAATTCACTTTTCTTTCATTATCCCTGTTGGACATTTACTTAGTAAAGGGCTGGTACACCATTTTTGTCCATCTATTTTTAGATATCCTCTCAAAATTCTATTATATGTACAGTGATCTTATTGATTCACCTTTCCTTCTTGCTATCCTATTCTGGTTACACTGGTGACCAGTACTGGTTTTGCAGTTTGTATTTGTGTCTCTAATTTAAATGTTATTGGTCAATCCAGCCGTAACCATTTAAGATGGATCAAACCATCCCTCCCTTTCCAAAACCAAATTCCTATCAAGCTTTTCTGGCCTCTCCCACCTCCACAACCTCCAGCCTTATGACTTTTTCTTGTGAAAAACACCCCACCCCCCCCAAAGAAAAAAAACGATACACAGCCTACAACCTCACGCAAGACATAGGAAGGAAATAGCACAGGACAATCTTCCACAGTGCTTGTGTCATATCTTCACTTGTGCATTCCCATTACCCATAACATTTCATTTGAACATCCTGTTCCAGCTCCCCATTCACTGTCCTGAATAACAGCCTTAACAAAGTCAGTATCAGATGTGCTGTACTGCCAGGTAAGATCAGAAATAATCAGATGGCAATTAAATGTTTTAAAACAGACTAATAATCCTCTACCTTCAAATACAGTGAGTGTCAAATTATTATATGAAATTATTATATGACATTTTTTGGTTCATTCTGTTCAATCTGATTTCTTCCCCCATGGAACCTTGCACTTCTGAGGTGTATAAATTAAAAGTGACTACTTAGAACCCGTTTTCTCTAGAAATACTTCACAAAATAAGTATTTCCATTGAAACCAGTCCAAATACTCCAGAAGTAATTTGCAATAAAAAGGTTATGAAGATTTACCCATAAGGTTGTGGCTTCTAGAGGTAAATTCTGATTTATTAAGAGTAAACTCTGTATTTCAATATGAAAGAACTGGGTCTATTTCTTTTTTTATTAGATGATAAGTAACTGAATTCAAGGTTCACATTTGAGTACACAGAGTACTGAACTAAATATCTCCATTAAATATAGATTTACATCTCGAACTTACAGTCTTTAAAACCTGCCTGATGGAAAATAAAGAGTAAGTGGCATTTTTCATCAGGATTTTATCTTGGTAAGAAGTCCTTTTTGCAGATATATTTGATATTCATTATGTTCTTGTAACAGCCTCTACATCTAAAATGTTATCAAACCCTGACAGAATCTTTTCATCTTAATAAGACAAAAGCAGACTTTGTATTCTCAACCCTATTTTGTTTGGATTATCAATAGGAAGGGCTTGATTGACACAGACAAAGGAAAAATAGTTCTGATGATTAAATCAGAAATTTTATATTTGGTTGGTTTCACAAGGAGAAAAGGTTATCTGTCTGTTATGACATATGTCAGATTTTTTATTGCCAATAGTTTTTCTAYAGACTGTTGGACTATTTTTTTCCAGGAACAGTTATAGGCAGCCCTCACGCAAGTACTGCACTTACAGCTTTGATGAATACCATCAGTTTATCAAGGAGCTCTGATTAACACCTTCAGTTTATCAAGCAGCCAGGTTTTGTCTTCCACTTTGATTGCACAGGGAGCAACAGGGAACAAGATACGCAACCCTTAAAAAGAAAATTAACATGTTTGACATTACCCAACCCAACTACAGGGTACTTCATCAAAACACTGAAAGAGCACTTGTCTTCTAACAGTTTCAATTTTACTTCCATGTGATGCCCACTCTAATTATACCTAACCTTTGGAAGGAAATGATCCATCACTTCCTATAAAATTTTCCCATACTCCTTCAACAATTTTTTCCTGTTACAGAATAGATAAATTTTAATGAGTTTCACCTGTTGTAAAGTTTATTATCACTGTGCTGCAGTATTTCTTGATATTATTGTAAACTATGCTCTGGGTTCGTGTATTGCTCAAGAATAACTCCAGTATAAATGCATATAATGTATGGTAAATACTAAGATTACTCATAAGTAATAAAGTAATAAGCAATAAATCATTAAATATGGTTTCTGTTACAGCTAAAATTCAAATAAAATATCCATGTATTTGGACTGCAATTTTATAATATACAAGACTGTGAACATCTGTGCACACACATGTGTATTTGCGATATAAATACAGGAGTTATATTGCTCTTTAGTACAAAACAGGCTGGTTTCTTCACATTTCCCTTTTTATTCTTCATTCACTGAACTTGTTGTAGAAAGCTATTATCTTGATAAAGGTCTTGTATTGTATTTATGCACTTAGAGCCAGTCAGGAAAAGTAATACAAATCAAAACATCCCATTCCCTAGTTTCTATCTGACTGCAAGCAGTAGCTTTATACATTATTAGCATATATGATTCTCTCCCAGTTATTAGGAAGTACCTGTTACTTCGTATTTGATCTCCCAAATAATTACAGCCCTGTCTTTAGATACTTTAGAAGTCATATTCTTTTGTGGCACATTCCTCCAAAGGAAGGAGTCCAAAGAAGAAAGTCCAAAACTTTCTTTTGCAAGTCACCCACTTACTAAGAACTCTGCTTATTTTGTATTTTGGCTCAAATTACTACATCCTCTTTTTCACTACTCTTTTAATACAGTTTTCCCTTTCCTTATTCTAAAATACTAATTTTGAATGATTCCAATGAAGGATGAAAACCACAGAAGCAAGTCTCCAAGACTTAGTTAAGACCAAAAGATGTCACTAGTCTGATCTTTTCAAAACCATTTGTATGACATGTCACACAACAGTACCTGCCATACGAAACATTTTTATTGAGAGAAAAATCCATGTAATTCCATGGATTTTATGTGAAATAAAATGAGTGATCTTTAACTGGAGAATTTAACAAAACATATCCTGTAAGAATTGGCAAGAAAAATATTTTAAGGTTTTTGAGGAAAATGTTTTAGTTTATAAGAAATTTTTGAACAGTAATTTTAGAATTTCAATGGAAAGAAGTAAGAAGAAAAGCTACATTAAAAAACACAATCATTTTTGCTTAAATGTAATTTCATTATACAGACATCAATCCTGCCTGCAAAAAAATTTTAGGGAGGGACAAAACAAGTTTCAAACACACTGAGTTAGAGACAGCAATTCAACTGCAGAAGCACAAAAAAGCTCCTGCAGCCACAAAAAATGCATCAATAACATGAATTATATCATGTATAAAAATTATGAAAAATATCTGTATTTGTTAGCTTTATATTTTTTTTCATTTTTTAATGAAAACATGCTTATCACTAGAGGGAATTTTAACCCTGAGCACATTAACTTTCTTTGTAGCATTCTCTCAGTATTTTATCTTTGCTGAGTATGAGGAAAAACAAACCCTTAGAACTTTTACTGTGCAAAAAGGATTGCACATGTTGCTTCTGTTTGTGGTACATGTACAGATTCAGTAGGAAGACCCTCTGAAAATGAAGCTCCAAAGGGCTTTGTTTTTCATGATAAAATTTTAAATTCTCCCATCTATTTCAAGAAGAACGATGTGCTTTGTGAGAAAGATTATTGCAGTTCATTCTGTAAAATTCCACAGTTATCATATCTTCATGTGAATTTAATAAAGCTTAGCCTTAGCTGCTCTTGAACAGCAGCCAAGCATTTGATTTGTTCTATTTCATTTTATTCTTCTATATGCATCTTGCTACCATCTGGAATCATAAAAACAAACAGTTCAAGCAGTTAATGTGTTAAAAAGGGGCAATGAAATAATGAAATACTCCCTTCCAGTCCTTCCCCTCCCCCTCTATTCTGTTTCTCTCATATCCATGTTGTCATGTTGTCATTTGCTAATTCCAAAACGACTTTTTGTAAGAGGATTGTCAGGACAGATGTTAGAACCCTTGAACAACTGAGCATGCGCTCTTTTATCCGTGTTCAGTGTTTCTAAGCCAAACCATTGTAACTAGTAAATCATTCTTGGTAGCTGAAAGCAAACACATAATTGTGCCATTTTATATCTTGTATACAGAAAATACAAGAATGTCCTTCCCTCCAATTAAGTTTTCCAAAGTATTGCTATTGACAGCATTATTCTGTTGTTTCTATCTGCTTTCAATATCCAACCCTCATGCTGAACTTCTGAAAAGGTTTGATTCATTTACTACTTCACGAGTAAAGCAATCAGGACTATGTCAAGTTATCAATATTTTTACTAGTAGAACTAGATGGAAAACAAATGAAAACTTACAACATATTTATAAAATAAAGAAAGACAAATAAGGAAGTTGGTGAGCCACATAAATGAGCAGAAAACAATGTATTTTTGGGCTTTGTCCTGAAAATGTGTATGGAGACATATTTCAAATACTTATAAATTTATTTAGTTAAATTTATTATTTAGACATATTAAGAAATGGATCCATAAAAATAACTAGAATTTTAACTTCTAAGATACCCACATATATCTGAGGATCTGGAAACATTAAATATTTGTACTAATGCAAAACTGTACTAATGTACAGTTAGTTTTAGAGAATTCTGGAATAGAGTTGGGAGTGGGGAGTTATTCTTGAGGGTTTTTTTTCTCCTCTTTCCTGAACAGTAGATACAGCTGAAGAATATGTAGTATTTGAAGGCTGGGCCAGATGATCTCCAGAGGTCCCTTCCAACCCCAAATATTCTCTAATTCTGTAATACACGAAGCTGAGAAGAAATGGGAAAATAACCTTCTGGATGCCAAAAAATGGAATTTCTGTGAATGGGAATATGAACAAAATAATCCTGTTCATAAATTAATCTGTTTCCATTATCTTTTTTGTAAAACGGGATGCTATGTTCCTTTGGAATATTTTTATGTTAGCTTGTGATTCAAGACCAGGCAAAACTTCTGAAGAAACAAAGACTGTTTAAAACCCTACCATGTTTTAACTGTTTCCTTCTGGAGGAAATAGTATCCCAGAAATAGGGTGAATAGAAAAAAGCACTTTCTTCAAAGTATTGATATGGCAAGGAGCCAAACTTGCCCCAAAATACTTAGTTTTAATCATTAGCTTAAAATACATTTGTCTGAATATTCACAGATTCTATTTTATTACTAATACAGAACAGCAGAAAAGAAATAATGTGATGATATAACATAACACTACAGCTGTTAAAACGGCGCAAAAGACACGAAGACTGAAAAGGATAAAGAAAAGTTTGGTGAGGCAGGATGCTAGAGCTGAATATTGTTCAATAACTAAAAGCGAAGACACATGGAGAAACGGACAAAACTGAGATTGTAAGTAAGGAGAAAACTATCCTGCAGCTTCCTCATGCTAGTGTTCAGTTTTCTCATTTAGAATGAGCAACTTACAAGGTAGGAAGGAAGGATCTAAGGAGGAAAGTACGGAAAGAGGGCAGGAAGGTAGGAAGGAGGGAAGGAAGGAAGACCACATGAATATGTGAAGACGAGCTGACTGGAAATTTTCACCTTATCCCATTCTGATTTTTTCAACTGGGAAACCAGAGAACAAGCTTCTTGTTTGCAACCTCGCAATACAGTCATTGTAAGGTATGGTTGAGCACCTATGTTTTCTGTGATACAGTGCATACCTGTGTCAAAGAAATAAAAAGATCTGACAGAAAAGGAATCTTTGTGATCTGCTTTAGTAACTCTTCCTGTTCAAAACAGACTTTATACTAATGCTGCATTTTCTCTGAATGCCCCRAAAAGGTTTCAATGGTACTCAAGCACTTTATATCCATCTATCTATCTATAAATAAAGCAGGTATATGCTCTTTCAGTATAACTTAAATGCAGCAAGGGAAATTCCAGGTAGGCAAGGAAAGACGTTTCACCATAGGGTAAGTCAAACAGAAACAGGCATTTCAGAGAGATGGTGCAAACTCCATCCTTAGAGATACCCAGAACTCGACTAGACAAGGCCCAGAGTGAGTTKATCTAAATTAGCCTAGTTCTGAGCAGGAGATTGGACTGGATGACCTTCAGAGGTCCCTTCTAACCTAAATTATTTGATGATTCTACAATCTGTAATCTTTAAGAAATGGATGGATACTCTATGACTCACCATCATCTCCARAATAGTTATAATATATTGTCAGAGCTGATTTGTATGTCTGGTTTTAATTCCTTCAGTTATTATCACAGTGCTTTTATCAAAAGCCAAGTGCACACAATACAAAATGCAAGGACTTACTTATGTCGGGAGTGCCATATAAAAAAAATATATATATATATACTGTCAATATATTAAGAATAGGAAAACATGTAAAACAATCCTATACCCTTTATTAGAGCCCAGAAAAAAAGAATCTCACACAGTATTACTCTATAATACTATTTATATTTTTTCAGACCCTAAAAGTAGAAAAATATTTTATCAACAGGATATGAAGTAACTGGAGTTAGGACACTAATCAAAAGGAATAATCCACAGAAAGGCCTTACTGCAGACATGATGAAGAATGGGAATTGAATCAGCACAGATCACTTACCAGGTTTTTCACAACTCTGGCCATACAATGGCCAAAGAACATTACTGCTTTTGGAAACTACATCCATCGCATACTATTAAATCCAAGATATTAACTTCTAAGTAACTTTGCAGGAATCCTCACACCTAACTTTTCCTGAATTAGTAGGTTTGAGGACTTTCCTATGTGCAAGACAAACACTAATCTGCTTATCCATTTTTCTTTTATTAATTAGCAACAACGTCATTTTGTTTAAGTAAAATTTACCTCAGGGCATTCAAAAATGAATTCAGTCATGCTACTAAGCAGCAAGAAATATCTTAGACTTCATCCAGATAAAGAAATCAAGCATGTGATAGGTATTATTAAAATACCTTCTTTTTGTGTGTATGTTTGTGTATAAACTTCTACAGTCCTATAAAGTACAAACTAACGGTTAAAAGGGTAAATGTTTAGTGTGAAGAATAAGGATCAACATAAAAGCTTTTACTTTACTTGGATGTCGCTAATGGGACATACCTGTAAAAAATATTAGATATGCTATCGCGTTTGTATCTGGAAGATTACCTTACTGCCATTTTCAGAGAAGAAAACATGATTTTCTTGAAAGATTCCTGGTAAACCCACCGTTCTCACTCAGTTCTTACAAATGTAGATCAAGCTGACTCAGCATGGAGCACAGTGAATACAACGATGTTGATTACAGCTGCTAATAACAGTATCAGACATAACTTTACAAGTGGCAGCAGCTCTGAGACAGCTGCAGCTCTCACTAAGCTCCGAGTTTAACAGGAGTTGGGAACATTTCTCCTATAAATTGCAATGGTTCTGGCTTCTGACTTTAAAATCAATAGCAATCAAAATCTCGGCAGGCTATAGAAGTCATCGTCTCCCTTCTGCTAAGCTTGAGAACATAGCCCAATGTTTTTCTCCCCCGTAGAAATTTTGTTTACAAATATATTTATTCAAAAGTGAAAAGCACTTCACAGCTTCAGCTTGATCTATCAGTATATTTGCTAGATGCTGACCATCCAAAATAGATGCTTTTAAAAATGCTTATAAAGACAGAAAATGGAAAATGCTTATCTATCTTTCAAAATTATAAATATGTACACATACATATTTATATTATTAACTGGATAAAAGTACTTCCTTTTTTATACTTAAAAAATCATTTCAAGAAATAAAGATGCAACAAAGCTGGAGGACAGTTTATTGTTATATATTAATTATAATTTTAATACACCTACCTCAGGTAAGTTTAAAAATGGAAAAAAGGTAAATCATACATAAGACACTTTGTACTGTCCTTGAATAGTCTCATCCAGTCAAAATAGCAAGGAAGACCACATCATATACTTTGAAAGTCTGAGTTGAATTTCTTTTTCATTTCCAGTTCAAAATACATTAGCTTCTGAGGGCAGGAAACAAAATTTCTACAAATCAATAAAAATCAGTCAAATACAATTAAAACATCTTACCTCATAATCACCTGATAAATCTTATGTGAATTAGACTTTTCAAATCAGATAAAAACATATGCATTCAAAGTAACAAGGTGACATTCTGCTACTTTTATACATAATAATAAATCCACGCTAATCCAGTTAAGGAAGTATTTTAGAATGTGGCTCAAAGCTTTATATGCAAAGATCTGAGGTGTAAAATTTCAGATATTAATAGAGGTGTCTCACCCCAATACAAATTATACACTGACATGCTCGTCTTCTTCTCTCATCCCTTTCTATCCTACCTAGTCCTAATACCATCTAGATCTTGAAAGCGATCACCACAAAAGACACGCAGCACTGAGTAGCTAAGGCAGAGGTAGTTTTCATTTAACTGGGGAGCAAGAATGAATACTATTATTATAGTTCATTAGTTTCTTTCAAATACTAAGAGACTTTCTTGTATCTTAAGTAAAACTGCACAAATCACCTTATCAGCGAATTGTTGATTTGAAAATGTACAAGAACAACTTGAATTCTCCCAAGCAAAAAATGAAATCATCCTACTACATGTATGTCAACAGAAGTGTCCTCTTAATTTAAAGCCCAGTCTTCAAGAATAGCTCTTGACCAACAGCAAGCTCCCAAATAGAGAGAAATTTTGGTGTATCAATGACATAACATAATTCTCAAGAATTCATGAGTTATCCTGATTTAGTCTTACTCTGTAAGCAGCTACTCCATAAGTTACACTTCTGCCATAAAATAGTGAAGTTTTATTTTGCATTTATTAGTTTGTGATACTAATTATTTGGTCAAAATAACATATTGTTTTCTTTCCCTGAACTTCTTCCCTTTGTTTCTCCCCATAAAATATGCTTAAATGGAGGAAGGCACATTTTTCCAGAATATATCCAATTACTCAAATACTTTAAAAGTTCAAAGAAAATGAGGTTCCAGTTCCATTCACCTGTTTAAAATGCTTCTGTCAGTGGGTCATTAGTTTATCTGAAACACATGTGCAGTAGTAGCTGACTAAGACCAGAACTTGTCATCAGGTTTTTTGTTTTTCTTTTTAGTGGGGGGGGGAAGAGGGGAGAGAGAGAGAAAAGCAGGGAAGGAGGAGGGGAAGTGTCAGTCCATGGATTGTTTAAATAAGGACTCAGGAAAAGTATTTTTCTGCGGGAGGGTCTATTTTTGGAGTATTTCAGTTTCATGTTAGTGGCAATGTGTCTATCTGCCTGCAACTTATTTGCAATTGATGCACACAGATAAAAGGGAAATTTTTGTAATGCCTAGACAATAAAAAGGGAGAAATTCTTTTGAGGAGAGGTCTTAGATTCAAATTTCATGTCAGACTTGGAGAATCGGATCATGAACAAAGACGAACAACATCAGGGCGCAGAAGGAAACGGAACAGAGCAGAGGAAGTTCATCAGTCTAAACAGCCATGGATGTCTTCCCTGAGCAGAGAGAGGATGAAATGCACGCAGAGAAAAAGAGACTGGAATTCAGCTGATAATTCTTAGCTGCTATTCAGTGATAGCACTTTATTTGAGAAGGCAAACCTCAGATCTTTGATATCATTATTTAGCTTTTATTAGAAAGAAGTTATTTAAACTTTAATAGTTGATAATAGTTGAATAATATTTGCACTTTAGCAACCTTCCATAAAAATGAAAAACATACTTAATACAAATGAATAAAACCTCTTTAAAAGATAGCAGAAAGTTCGTAGTACCCCTGATAACACATTTTCTTAATATCCATATGTATGATTTAAATAACTGAATTTGATTTACATGCATCTATGTATGAAATAAGCAGACGCTCACAATTTGGAGGATATATAAAAGCATCATTTTCATGATGTTTTTGGTGGCAAGATTTAAGAGAAAGAATCTATATAAAAAAAGTCTTTTAGAATAGTGGGAGACAGGTGTTCCAGTCCTCTATATTGGAATGAATAAAAATGAAATACTCGAAGAGAACAGAAATCCAAAACTATTTCTCATATTATCAGGCTAGTATCCTAAGCTCCAAGTTAAAGAGTCACTTTCTAATATAGTAAGAACCCAGTATATTCTCAAAAGGAAAGACCTTTACAGATCTCAAAATTATTTGTAAAATGAAAACCCTATTGCTTGACTACCTTTCATAGCAAGATATATTGGCACACAGATAGTTACATACCCACAGTTACAGTCTATGTAGCATTATACTTCCTATAAACTGCTAACTGAATATGTGATATGTATGTGTATATATATGCCCCCATGCTCTTTCTTTATATACACACATGCACACAAAATACATACATATATATATATCAGAATGTGTGTGTGTGCACGCATGTGTGTACACACACACACACACACACGCAAAACACATTTAATCATCATTAGAAGATGTGCAACTCTTGGAAAGTCCTGTTTAGATCAGATTTCCTTGAAGAAAACACTGACGAAAGGAATRTACTGCTAAGGAGCATGAGGATTTGAAAGAAGTATATTTCTTCAGATAGATCACTAGTACACTTTATGGTACTTTATGTGTGGTATAGTTAATTTAATAATTAAAACTCCAAGTCAGTGTAAAAATTACTGGCATGTGTACAGATATGATGGTGTGCATGCACCAAGCAAACAAACCAGAGGTGTGCTTCTCCAAAGGGTATACAGGTACAGTCCTTAAACAGAATTTATTTCAAGAGTAGATAAATAAGACATAAAAGGAACAGTGATTGGTAATTCAATATGAAAGCAAAAATATATATTCAAAAATATTTGTTAAAAATATTTTACAAATAATACTTAAAACTAAGATATACCATAAATATATGTAGTATGGTAAAATGAGAAATCACTGAAAATGTATAAGAAAAAAGACCACCATTACAGTTTATGTTAAAAAAAAATTCTATTTACATCACAAACCAGCTTAGTTTTTGACAGCACCCTACTGCCCCCTTTAGCAGACCTCTGTTTATTGAAATTCAGAGGGATTTAAAGATATCCTCCAAAATTCAATGTTTTTTTCTGATATGATAGGCAGCTCTTATACGAATGGCAGATTGCATGCCACAGCTTTTGCCACCGAGTGGCATTGAGCTTTGGTAGACGTGCATCCATATGAAACACGGGCATCAACATTACAACACAGGATGCAGAACAAGATCCGAGAGCCATCTTTGGCAGTTTGCATTGTAGGGCTACAAGCAGCAATGCAACTAATTTACACTGTAAACTGGCAACAAATACATACTTATTATTTTTGTTGAACCATACATAGCACTAACCAACCAAAAAAAACCACTCTAGAACTTTAGCTATAGACACAGACGTTTCTGCAGTGGTGACAGGAGTGGCAATATGCACAAAACCAAAGGATAGATTTCTTGAGGAAGTTTACAGAGATGAGGCTGAGTAATAACAAATGCAGTCTAAACTACAATAAAATAACATAGAAAAACATGCTTGATATTTCAAAGAAAAACATAGAGTCTTCAATTACAAAAAAACCCAGCATTTGGTCAACTCATAACTTTTGTTCTTCACTTACTCTGACTTCTATTCAGCCAGAAATAGTATTTCTGCAGGTGAAAACACTAGAGAAACAGAAGTGGTTTTGGCACTGACATATGCCTCACCTTGACTCAGGACACTAATACTTACAAAAAATAAAAATAAAAATAAAAAGCAAAAAAAAAAAGCCACTAAATACAGAATTTTTTGACTGGTTTCCATTTATCCTTCACCTCCCTGAGAAGTGTAGAAATTCACGTTCACCACACATACACATTCAGTAAGTGCACGTTACATTTTCATGAGACTTTCATGAATTCATTTAATCATCAGAAGGAAATGAGCTTTCTGAACAAGACTCATGCCAGTCTATGAAAGAACTACTTTAAAAAAAGTGGTATTTACATGTAAGAAAACAAAAATGGAATAGAAAAAAAACAGCCATCTACCACAGATGAAAATGAAACACTCTAAGAGGTTTCATTTTTTTCATTGGGCATTTGGAGGGTTATTATATTTGGCTGTGCTGATCCACATGAAAACTAGGAGAAATTACTGATCTGGACCAATAATCCAAATCCTTAACGAACCTTTGTTTTATGCATGTCATTTTTTTAATGTTTAAAATCATTCTAGATTTTTCTAGAAGTATCTTTCTAGAGAATATAATAATATCATAAGCAGGAAAATACTAGGAAAGGTAGATCTTCAGCTAGGTTAAAAGCAAAAGAACCAAGAATCTCATGAGCAGTATTTTTCTCAGGAGTGATCCAGGTTCATCTCAAGTAACTGCAAGCATGTGACATATTTAAATTAGAAATGTAGTTATCAAAGGTTCTCTTCATACTCAGTTTAAGAAAGTAGGCACTTCTGGAGGGCAGGCAGTACTAAAAATCAAAATAACCTGCTATGCTTAACATTTATGCCTTTTCACTATCAGAGGAAAAAAAACTGAGGGCAATGATATTTTCACTTGGGATGACTTAGTTACATGAGTAAAGTTAGATTAGATGAACCTAGGCCATTAACTCAACTCAGTATTCCTTGATTCAAAAAACAGGGTAAGTTTCAATTTAAGCATTCAAATTTTTTGGTACTTTTCTTAACCAAACATTAATTCTATGTGTATGAATTTTACTCATCAAGGAAATCCAACCCAATTACCATACAAATAAAAATTCAGAGATACAGAAAAAAAAAACCAACACAAAGAAACAGCAGAAAATACAAGACTATGAAATCCTACCATCTTCCTGATGAATCACTCTACGTCCAGGGGTAATTACCTACAACAAGTATCTCTGCATGCTTCCTATCACCCACCAGTAAGGCATCCAAGTAAACAGTTGTAACAGCAGTAGCTGATACCCATCTTGGTTACACTAAATTATACTTTTGCATAAACTCCTTCCAACATCAGGAATGAGGTTTCAAAACAAAACAACTAGTTGCATGGTGGCATTGAGTCAATAAATATGATTACTATGCATCTAACCATTGAAAGTGCTGCTTGTTTAGTTTGAAGCTAAGTACTGCAAAGGTGTAATAAATATGAACAGTGACACTGTCTAACAGATACATAAAGTTCTCCCAAGTAAAAGGATTTCATTATAGAAAATTAAATATTGCTCTGTAACAGTCATAGCTATGATTATGCAATACAATATGCTAAATTACAATACGTACTTCATTATTAATAGAATTTATTTTACAGATCAAATAGCCAAATACACATGTTTATAAGAGCTGAATAGCAAATGTGGAAGAAATTATAGGCAATAGTCACGGTGACATTCTGCAGTCCAAGAACTGAGGCAATGTGAACATTAAGTACAAGCCTATTTTAAATATCTTTACATCAAACATACAGTAATGTGTAAGAATTCCATGTTGCAGTCTAACCGATGAAATATTAATAACTTTTTTAAAAGAAAATTATATATGCTGTATACCACCCAGTTAAAAGCAGTGTTTATATTTCATTTTATTCTAGCAAACTAGTATCGTGTAAGTCTTCATATAAGTGCAGAAAACAGGGTTCTTTATACTCCTTTGCTTCCTAAGAGATCTTGTATTGTATATGAAATGCTAGTATTATTAGATGATGCATATTAAGCATTATTCCCTATAACGTGAGGCAATATACAGGAACTTGCAAACAAGTTGCAAACAAACCAATGATATTGATTCTATTAGTTAATGAGTCATACTAAATAACAAATTATAATGTAAACAAATTTAAATTAAAAAATGTTAACTATATAGTGAAATAATTTGGGAAAAACAACAACAGAAGGCCATTCTTTACCCATATGCTGGCTAACAGTGCACTAAATTGTAGGTTCCAACAAATTTATGCTATCTCCTATTTTATCACACTAAAAAGCAAACCACTGGATTTATGTTTCTTTTTATTTTCTTTCTTTTTTTTTTTTTTAACTAAAAGTACTTCAAAAGATTAACTGTATGCCACCTGGTATGCAAATATTATTTAGATTTCAGCAAGCAAAATGCAAAATAAATTTTATTTTAAAAAGTTAAGTGAATACTTTCCAGTTATTTAAAAGGTGAATATTTATTAAAAAGTTTTGTGGATAAGAAAGCAGAAAGTACTCATTTTTCACTACACCTACTGTGCCTATAAAATGAGACAGCACTGATTTGATCAATTCTATCTACGATCCACAGCTGCAATATCATCATTAAAAATATTATGGAATAGATATAAATAACACTTAATCCTTAATACATGTAATGGTGCTGCAAGCGACAACATACATCTGTTGTTTTTTTTTTTAATGCAGGGAGTATAAAGAACTTCACATTCTCTTTTTAATGAATGAATAAAATTTATTGCTCCCTTTTAAAGTATTTATAGAAAATATTTCTAGTTGATTCARCTGAAATAAATACGGAAAAAATCTGGAACAAGAAGATGATTAGAAACCAAATGAGAAAGCAATAAATTTACCATAATTGCCAACCGTGAAGATTGATGGGTCAGGTTACTTTTTTCTTAGCAAAACTACATTATAGAACACTGTAGCACAATGTACTAAAGTCTCTTTGTCTTTCTTTTTTGAAAAATTCTTGCCCTTGATACCTTTCAGTAGGGCAGCTTGAACAGTTCGTCACTTCCAAACCCCTCTGGAGATCAGACGATAAAATTCTTCGGCAATCAGAGACAGGACAAAGGGCTTTCTCGTGCTATTTCCTTGTTTTCATGTTTGCTGGCTTAACATCATTGTGTACACGTACGACTTCAGTATATAACATCAGATGCGATGACGTTCAGAGCTGGCAAACAGAGAAACAGCATGAGAAAAGCCCTTTCCTGCATCATTTTCCCCATACATTGCAAAGTTTGCCTCCAAATTTCTACCATGTCAATCACACTGTGGTTTGAGAAGCACTAAAATATTGTGGTTCTAAGCAAGCAACCATTTTTGGTGTGTGCCTGTGTGTGTGTTTTCAGGTTTCTATACATACACAGAGAGCTGCACACATCTATACACACACAACAAAACTGTTAAAAAAATAAATATAAATTGTTTATATAAATGCCATATAAATCGTTTCTATGTACGTTATTCTAGTTTCCAACTATTTCTTTTTGCTGTATCAGATCAAACCCCCCAACTGCTCTAGCAGGAATATAGTTATCAGAAGACTACCATACCACCTAGAACATGTTCTACAGGGTTTAGCAGATTTGATTCAAGAGCGTAATTCCCAAAAGCATAGAGTCATTTTGCATCTTTAATCTATATTTAGCATGAATAGAGTTAGAGTCCTCAAAATTCACAGAAATTAATCCATTCAGATTAATTATTCCACAGGAAAGAAAAYGCTATCAACAGCACACTCGCCAAGACACTAGCTTCTTACTGGTCAGAAAATTGCTATCTACTGCAGATCAGCAAGTGCAAAACCTTCTGGGAGAAAATGGGTAATGGGTGTGAAAATTAAACTGAAAGTCAAATCAGACTTCATTGCTGACAATGGTTTACAGCAATAGGTCACTGAAAAAAGTTAGATTGTAAGCAGGTAAGTGTAAACTTTTCAGCTATCTTTCTGAGAAATCTAGGTGAAATGCACTTATGTTTAAGAATAGTCACTGTATTTATTTATCCTGCTGATACCGCAAGGCACGTTGCTTTTGCAGAGGGAGTTGCCATACCATTCCAGCTTACATGCCAATCACCAAATTGTTAATGCTGGAGCTTCATCTATCAATTAAAATATATACTCATTCAAAAAGTTTTCACTGGAAAAAAGCTGTTGTTTTTTTCTAAATTAGTTTTAATTTAAGTATTCATATTTAAAACCTTCCATTTTTTCCCCTCAAAAGAAACATGATTTTTTTTCCTTCCCTGTTGTGCTCTGTTTCTGTTTCCTACCATGGGACAAGGGGGACACTTTATCGATATCCTCCCCCATGCTTTTTTGGTGAAAAATATATATTGTAAAAATAATTTTGAAGAAGAGTTTTTTTCAAAGTGTTACACAAAGGGAAAACATTTTATTGACATGATTTGCTTCAGTGGAATTGCACATGTAAGTAACTGCTCACCAACCTAAGAGTCTCAGAATTTTCCTTATTCTTCAGTTAAATTTTTTTTCCCCAGATGTGAATTTCAGTTCTTTCTGAACTGACAAGTTCTGATAAACGGCAGCACATCAGAATTACCAGCAAAATTACCAGCCAGAAAATTAAGAGAAAAAAAGCAAGAATAATCAGGATTGTAGTAATCACTTCTGAAATGGCTTTTGGGAATGGTTTATACTAACACCTATTTATCTGATATTTAGAAGAAAATATTCCTTGAGAGTAATTTACTCCAGAACATGGGTACGTCACAGTGGTAGTTATGTCTACACTCTTTCATTTATCAGAAGCATCAGTATTGCCTATTGATAATTACAGGTACTAGATTAAACTCACTAGTCTCACTGTTATAATCTAAAACAACAAATCCTACACCTACAGATGTATGTACCACGTAAGTCTGCAGAGCTATTAGTTTCTGGAAAAGCACAGGATTATTTTAATTCATATTCTAAGCACACTGCTGTCATAGTGACTGAGAAGCTATAATGATGTTTCTGCACATTTCAGGTTGGAACCAGAAAACCAAATATACCATAACTGTAAGCAGGTCCAAGCAACCACCAGTAAGAGTAGGGCCCCCCAAAAGGCAATGTATTTTAAATAAGGTCTACTTTCCATTTAGATTTCTATAAGGAATATAATGTCTGCCTCCATTTAGTCTCCAACAAACAAGTGTCAGCAGAGACCATTGTGTCATTTAAAAATTTCCTTTCTATCCATAAGTGTGAATATGTCCACATATGACAGAATTCTGGCAACTAAAATCAACTAATGAAGATTTACATTAGTAAACAAGAGAAARTCAAGCTGCATACCTGTTCAATCCCTCAACACATTACTGAAGATATGTAGTAGCAGTGGAACTAAGTTAACATACGGACAGGAGTCCACTGGGAAGCAGGGAGAACCATCAAACAGCATGCAACTATAGAGCATGATTATAACTTCCAGTTGTATCAATGGTACAGAATTCAAATGTGGACTGAAACTGAACCCAGTCCCCTAGTGATGCTTCAATGAACAGTCATATTTCTTCACTAACAGGAAGTCCGATAACATTTGTTCAATTTCCAAATTCAAAGTTTAAAATGACAATACAAAAGGTCGCAGGACCCTTCCTCAATCATTGATTCTTTTTTCAAGGAGATTTGTACTGCTCTTGAAATTTGTGTTACTCTATTTTCAAAAGAAAAGAATGTCTGAGATAACATTAATTAAAAGAAAAGGAAATTTTAATGAAGTTTTGTGGTAGAAATTTCTTTGAACCCCAGATGTCAAAGATCACAGTCTCCTATAATCATGCATGATTGAGTTGTTCAGCCTGATGTCTAGACAGACATCTGAACTAAAATGTTATTCAAAATATTTAAGCAAAGATTTCAGATTTTTAAAATGTGTTTACATACTACATGAAAAATAGACTACCTTTGTCCTTACTTTCTATCATGCCGATAAAAATGCAGAAAGAGTTAAAAGATTTGTGATAGTATGGAATAAGTCATATACAGTCTGATGTCACTGAGGTAAATGTCAAAGGCAATTGAGCTTTCATAAAGTTTGCAGACACAAACTTTAAATCTGCTGTATGCTTTTCTACCAAAGAAATACGTTCTTCTAAGAAACCCATCACTAATGAAATGTTGAAAGTCTGTGACACTGTAAGCTGACTCTGTAATAAAACACTGTAAGTTAGCTTGATTTTACAAGTCTCCAAATATCCTAATTTGAAAAACATTCAGGAACAAGAAGCCTGTTTGCAATTTATCGCTAGGTAAAGCTTCTTTAGTACAAGCACCTCAACTACCTCCCAAAAGAARACAGTCTATTCTGAGGGTTCCAATTCTCTGTCACTACTATTGATTAATTCCTGCTGTGTGACTTCAAAATAATACTGATAAATACCTCGCTCCCTTGCCCCGTCTCACGCACCAATTACACAGAGACACTTGATTTCTCTCTTCTTCTGTGCATTACATCAGAAACATACTTTTCCCTCTTCAACTTGCTTAGTATAGTTCATGACCCAGCGTATCCTCTGCTGCTTCAGGAGTCTTCAGTTCCTTCCTAACAAAAATCTCAGCTGTTGTTTTGCTGTATTTATTAGCACACACGGCCACGGAAGACATATTTTGGTTTTTAGCAGGAAAACCTTTCAAGTTCTTTTGCAGTTTTGCAAGTACAACTGTTGTACTGACTTTGTGATTTTACAGATCAATTCGATAAATTTAGCAGTTAAAAAAAGAAGTAATTTCCTTTTTTTAAAGACCTGAATCAATACTATTCTGATACACACAGAGTTTAGAGTCCCAAAGAAAAATGTATTTAAACCTTTAATTCACTATTGTTTCAAATATCTGAGTAGGAACTTAGTCTTTCATGGACAAAACTAATGCGAGGCCTACTAGTATCAACATCCACTAGAAATTGGAGAGAGACATCTTCATACTTAGTGTATTTTGTCTAGTCTCTCCCTTCAGAGAGATTTTGGCTTGTAAAGTGATGCATTATAGTAACTGTTAGTGACAAACAGTTTTTTCTCCACATTAGACATCATTACTTTCTTATTTTTATAAACCAGCACATTTGACTTTTTAACTGAACTTATTATTCTTCAATTCTCCTAACTGTCCTACAATTTTCTGAAAATTTCGAGAGTGCATGACACAGAGGCATCATTAATCACAAACATTCTGTTAGTCTCCGAGGTTGGAGGATGGCTAGACAGCATGACTTCTCAAGCACCGTAGCAGAACCTCATTTTTGTTTTGTTTAGATTCTTTAGTGGGTAACAGTGACAACTCTAAGAAAGACTGTCCTGAGTCACCTACTAATGACCTGGAAGGGAGACAAAACTGTACAGGCTACGACATAAAAAGAACAGGTTAGGAGTAAGACCAACTTTTTAAATGATCTATTAAGATTAAAGAGATACCCAGCGAAGGGCTACAAAGATGATTAGGGAACTGGAGCATCTCTCTTATGAGGAAAGGCTGAGAGAGCTGGGCCTGTTTAGCCTGGAGAAGAGAAGGCTGAGAGGAGATCTTATCAGTGTGTACAAGTATCTTAAGGGAGGGTGTCAAGAGGATGGAGCCAGACTCTTTTCAGTGGTGCCCAGCGACAGGACGTGAGGCAATAGGCACAAACTGAAACACAGACACTTCCATCTGAACACGAGAAAAAACTTCTTCACTGTGAGGGTGACAGAGCACTGGAACAGGTTGCCCAGAGAGGCTGTGGAGTCTCCTTCTCTGAAAATATTCAAAACACATCTGGACGCGATCCTGTGCAATGTGCTCTAGGTGACCCTGCTTGAGCAGGGGGGTTGGACCAGATGATCTCCAGAGGTCCCTTCCAACCTCAACCATTCTGTGATTCTGTGATACTTTCTTTGTCTATACATATCATGAGATATGACTCTTTGTGATCAAAGTCCAACACAAAGGATTTAACTCAAATGCTCTTTTTTGTCCCAATACCACATATACTAATGAAATTACCTATATTTTAGTCAAACAAGTAAAAGAAATATTAATTTGAATGTTTAGAGACAAACGTGGCTTTCAAACTAGTGTAAAAAGCCATTGTGAGAGAGTAGTTAATTTCCCCAACAATATGGCCACTTCCATAAACAAAATAAAACTTAAAAGAAGGATAACTGTAGATTTATCAAAATCAGTACGACAGCAAACATTAATCACTTTTGTATATTCAGAGCATCACAATAATATAATTTCAGGTAGAGCTCAATTAAGGTAAGCTAATTTCAGGTCATGAGTATTCAAAAAAAATAATATTACTGTGCTTTTCTAGACAGGAAACTCCTGTCATCAACCTTTAAGATACAAATAAAAGGAAACGCTCTATTTTCCAAACCAGTTCAGAAAAAATGAATTGTTTTCCATTCTGTTTTAAAAGCCTCTTCTGATGGAAGGTCTACGTTAGTAAAAATCTAGAGAGTCATGAGCTCACTTTGTTTGTTAGCAGGCATGACAAAGTGTTTTTGAGCATGCAATGGAAGAACATTTTTGGTTCTGAGGAACTATACTATACTATACTGAATCCTTTGGATTCAGTAGAAAAATAACTTAGATCAGGTCCACAGAGATTATGAAAACAGCACCACTCTCCTCAGAGTTAGATGAGTACAAAAAAATGAGTGAGAAGCTTTTCTAATGTATAATTTAAATTAACACATTCAAATACCTTCAGTAGAAAGTATTCAAATTTCAAAAAACATAAAATTTCCATCCCTATCATTAAGTTATAAATAAGAAGAAACCCTTTTTTTAAAAATTTTTCTGTTAATGCATCTCTGCAAGAGATTCAAGTTTTATAAAGCAGAGGCAACTGGACTACCACAGATTTGTGTTGTTAAGGGAAATAAAAATAATAAACAACCTATCCTGCAGTTTTCAATAATATGATCAACAGCATATTCTGCTATAGCTATACTGATAATATTAAAACAAAACAACCCCCCCCACACACACACACAAAAAAAATCCAAAGCCTCAGCTGGGGTAAAAACAGACTTATTCTTATGGAGGATTTGTTTCTGAGCAAGAATATGAAAACTATAGATGTCATTTCAATTTTGTCATTATCAATAATATAATAAGCTCTCCCAAAATATTTCTTTAATGTATCAGTTCCTTGACCAATTAAAACTTAATTATAAACCATTTTCACTGGAAACTTTGTGATACTCATGGAGAAAGGGAAGTAATCAGAGAAATAACAAAGCCTTATTACTAATGAAGCTTTCCAGAATATGTTAGGCTCAATTTCCAGCAACTTAAAGCCTTTCTGTAGTATCTTAAAGAAAAAAAGGTACTTTATCATATTTTATTTTTAATTTTAAGCTGAGGATCCTTTAGACATTTCCTATGCTGTACAACATTTCTCAGGAACTAAAACCTGGTTACCAGGCCTAGCAGCAAAAGTAGAAGCAATCATACTGATGCTTCTAACTTTTCCCTAGCTTCTTTTGTTGACTGTCAGTGTACCAGATTTAAATAGCCTAATATGTTTCCAGTCTGAAAATGGTACTGAAACCCCCAGAGAAAAATCCTTTCCTGCTTTTGAGAGACCTTGAAGCAAAGCTCTACTCAAAGGAAGGCGGCAGTTCCAGACTCCATTAATATTAAGAACCACTTATCAGATCCTGTAAAGCTTTATTGCTTTCCACCTGGCCTACATTACTTCAATTCCTGAGCATATAATACTACAGAGGACAGTACCATAACCCCTCTCTGCCTTACAAAACCGCAGTACTGTATACTACAGTAATGCAGGAAGTGCCATACTGCCATCTACAGTCAGGATACCCATCAATATAATAATGCACTACTTAATTCCCTTACGGTCAACAGTCACTTTGTTTTAATGTTCTCCCTTAACACTGATAGATCTCAAATTGTTTACATTTCAATGCCTCTTTCAAATGTGACATTTCAAACTTTTAATCCTTGTAGAGAAAGTTATTCTACAGTGCTTAAAGCTACAACTATGAGAAAGGAAAAGACAGACAGGAAGGAGAAAGAGAGCACCTTAAACTTTTCATTACCTGTCTGGTGTGTATGGGGCCTGGGGTCTTAAAGCCTCCTTGACAGCTGCATTCAGAAACACTGTAAGGGTCCGAGCTGCTTGATGAGCACTTGGAGAGCGAGTCACAGCCCACCACAAAGGTGTTATCTAAAGGCAGTTCCTGAATGACATGGTGCTTCTTAGGGGGTACAGGAGTCTCAGGTTTAATTTGAAAGGTAGGCTGTGGAGAAGCAGACTTGTAGTGCTTTGCTAAATCTGGGCTATCTGGCTTAAATGTGGTTGGTGTGGTGGCCCAGTTATATTTTCCCATAGTCTGTTCTTCTAGTTCTACGGGAATGTCTAAAGAGCCATTTATGTGCTCGTGGCCAGGATCATCAGGCTTGGATTCTTCAATTGTCACAAAGTTGAGGAGGAGACTTTTTGGAGAGCGCTTCTTCTTCTTCTTCTTCTTCTTGATCTGCCTATTCTCTTGGTTTGGAGAAACCCATTCACCACTCTGCTTGTTTTTTTGGACAACCTTGTGCCTGGGTGTCTGGCGGCACCGTACTAAAGCAGTAACAAAAATTACCAGGATAACTGTCATTGTGCCTGCAATAATTGCAATGATGATCTTGACATAATCATTCGTTTGTGGGGTTATCTCACCATCCCCAACATTCTGGCCAACTGGAGTTTCCATATTCCTGCGTACTAGCTCTTGAACATAGGAACTATTGGTGACCGTCTCATTCACAAATAAATGTACAAGAGCTATAGTATAGAGAGATTCTGGCTGTCCTAGGTCATTGACTTTTATCACCAGTCTATGCAAGCCATGATCTGATGTAATTACTTTCTCCTTCAAAGTAATATTGCCTGTTAATTGATCAATTGTAAACAAGCCCCTTGAGTTCCCACCTATGATGCTGTAACGGAGCTCTGCATTCATTCCTGTGTCATTATCAACTGCAAAGACTTTAGTAACTACAGACCCTGGACTGGCCGATGTTGGAACCAAATCATATGAATAATTAGATGAAGGAATAACAAAAACAGGCCTGTTGTCATTTACATCAACAACATTGATGGTCACTTTGGCAGTCGAAGAGCGCTGCACTCTTCCTCCATCCACAGCTTTCACCTGAAAAGTATATGACCCCTGCTGTTCCCTATCAAAGGTAATATTAGGTCTTATTACACCAGTAAGCGGATCAATAATAAAATTGTCTCTACCATTTAATATAGAGAGAGTTACTGCAGCATTCTCACCAGAGTCAGCATCTGTAACTGTGATAAGCCCCACTGTACCATACATGGGTAAGTTTTCTGGCACATAGAAATTATATTCGTTGTGTGTGAAAGCAGGGCTGTTGTCATTCTGGTCCAAGACTGACACTGTCACAGTAGCATTGGTCTGCAAAGGTGGCATCCCATTATCCTTAGCCAGTACAGTGAAGGAGTACCTGTCTTGCTTTTCCCGGTCCAGCTTTCTCACCGCTGTCAGAATGCCTGTACGGCGATCAAGGTTGAAAATAGGGGGTGCATCAGAACCCAGGATATAGCTGATCTCAGCATTGCGTCCACTGTCAGCATCCGTAGCGCTTATCTTGGTTAGCTGCGTACCAGGAGCATTGTTTTCAGGGATGGAAAGACCTATGATAGGCTGTGTAAAAACTGGGGCATTGTCATTTTCATCTTTAATTTTGATCAAGAGCATAGCAGACTGATTTAAGGGAGGCTTCCCTGAATCTGAAGCCACTATTTTAATGGCATATTCTCGTGTAGCTTCATAGTCAAGAAACGTGGCTGTCTCCAGAAGAAACTGGTTATCAAAAACTGGCTTTAATCTAAATGGAACATCATGATCTGTAAAACAAGTAACTTTTCCATTCAGATCAGCATCCTTGTCCATTACTGTTATCAGTGCAATTTTTGTATTAAGTGGAGCTTTCTCAGATAAAAGCACTGTTCCATTCACCGGATTGATGATGTATCTTGTGTCTATTGATGGGACATTGTCATTAATATCTGTGATATTAACAGTCACTGTTGCTTTTGATGGAGTTGAACTGCCATCACTTGCCAAAACAGTTAATTTGTGTACAGGAGATTCCTCTCTGTCTAGCGGTTCTCTTATGGTGATTAGGCCAGTAGCATTATCAATGGCAAACAGCCTTTTAGCCAAACTGGAGATCTGATTGCTGAAATAGAAGTGAATTTGTGCATTTGAGCCAAGGTCTGCATCAGTGGCATGGAGCTGAGAAACAGAAGTACCCACTGGAGCATTTTCTGGAATACTAACTTCGATGTCATTCTCCTTAAACACTGGGCGATTATCATTCACATCGGTCACAGTGACTTGCAGAATGGCAGTGCTGGATCTTGGAGGAGTTCCACCATCTTCAACTTTAATCTTCATCACATATGTATCCTTCTGCTCCCTATCCAGGATCTGTTGGACAATCAGTTGAGGCCACTTATCTCCCTCAGGTGTCTCAATTATATCAAGACCAAATACATTTTGACCCTACAAGACACAGAAAGAATGCACTTCAGTATGGCAAAATATTTACGTAGACAAACATCTCAGCAATGTTCTGAAATTCTCATGAAATGTATATACAGTATACAGAAATGCACACAGCTTGAAATCTTTAGCTGGATTCCCATTCTGCTGTTTCTTTAGATAAGCAGAGAGGAAGAATATTGCAATTATCCTCTCTTCTCTTCTCCCATCTCTCATCCTTCAGAGGAGGAAAGGATGTAAAGGCAATTTTTAAGCTGTATCTTCCATAAGGGCAGATCACTAAAACTGAATGTGCAGGATAAACAGAAAAAAACCCAAAGCTATTCAAACTCTATAAAGATGCTGAATAATTAGAATTTTGTTTATATTCCTTATGTCTGCCATACTTGCAATACTGAACAACTGCTGCTGGCCTGGTTCCTTTTATTGTGCTTGCCTCTAACCTTTACTAATGAGTAAAGGTCATAATAGTATGTGYGCTCTAAACTCATTTGGGACACTTAGGAACAAAGGGAAAGAAAATATTCCTAGTGTGCAAGGTTCCTTATTTCTTATTTTTTGCAAAAGATTTGCATTCACTGCATCTTGCTGCCCACCATTAAGTGAATGTATTTATAGGTACATATAGCCATATAAGGCTGTTCATCTTCATTGATATGTTTTGTCAGCATCAGAATTTCACTATACCTGAGTAATCATTTCTTTCATAGAAAAGAGCCATTCATCCATGTTTCAAAAATAGTTCACCAGTACTTGTGACACAGTGGCACAGGATTTGTGACAACATTAAACAACATCCTAAAGTGAACTAGCATGCATTTTGAAAGAGTAAAACAAATACAGTTTTGACGACTTCTATGCTCTCCATAAAGGCGAAATGCAAGTTACATCTTCACCATATTACAGTTCTAAAAGCATTCTCTCAATTTTAGGAGTGGTGATTAATTGGAGATAATCTGGCTAGTAGTTATTTGCAATAAATATCATAATTATTGCAAATGATGAATTATATATTATATGTTTTAACAGAGATTTCCAGAAAAGTGTAACAGAAGTGGCAGGGGGAGGGAGGYACAAAACAAAAAGAAAACCCAATAAACCATCCCTTCAGCTATCTTTTATTTCATTTGCACGCAAGTTCACAGATGTGCACTGATTATTCTGTCATTAGTTTTTCTTTCTCTCTCTCATCTCTTTTCAGCTTAAACTATCAAGAATGACAAAGAGGTATTTTTCATTATAGTGCATGAATTTGATACAAAACAACTTCACTTCTCCATCACTAGCAATAAGCTACTGGAGAAACCGAAAAGAATGCAAAGAGCTCTTCCAGATTAATTATTCATATTTTCGTTTTTTTTTTAAATGAAAACATGTTTTCCATGAATATTTCTTAGTATTCATTACAGACTTAGACATCTTTTAAACCACCAAAATAAAGAGAAAAATATAGTTCTTATTCAAGCAAAAGTATTTCACATGGTTTAAGGGATAAGATTAGGAGGTGTGACTTTAAGCTGCATTTTAACAAACACATATTCTAAGAACAGACAGTTCTCCCATTTTAAACACTCCCCAAATTATGAAACATTGCAGAAACAAAATTTTAAGACTACAACTATCTAATTCTCTCCTTCATGAACAAAGAAACTCTGGCAGAAACATGCATAAAAACCTTCAGGATGAAATTCCTGATGTTGAAGTATAAGGATATGTTGTCATTAAAATTTCAATGAAGCCAAAGTTTCTTTCATAAAGTCAGATTCTTATTCAGATTGAATAGTACCTCTGTCACCACACTATCCCAGTGATATCAAGGTTCTGTTCACATTAGGAAGGGTATCAAAAAACTGTTTGCAGTAGAAGTATAATATATAATTAACACATATGTAGTACCTTTTGCCATTAAAATGACTTAAAAAAAAAATCCACTGCATTATCTCCACCACTGTAGAGGGATGGGTGTGAGGGAAAAAAAAATATATATTTTTTAATCTTAAAAAAAAAAAAAAAGGCAGTTTAAGCAATGCAGCCTAACAATTTGAGCCAAAATGAGGTTCTGTCCATCTTAGAGGCAGAATTAGCYTAAATAGGCTCTGAGTTCTGATCACAAGACTCTTTCTCAGGGCAATAAGCCACTCTGTTACCTTATTCAATTTTCATAGCATCCTTTTGAGTGGATTCATGCACTATATTGCAGTCTTTGAAATAATGAAATTGATATTCTTATCGTGAACTCCCTGCTGCATATTTACCTGATCATTTGTAATGGATCCAAAGGTCCTTTTCGGAGTTGTTTTGGGCTGTCATGTAAATAAAAAATTAGAGAGTGTTTTTTTTAAATTGTAACATTTAGGTAGATTAATAAATACATAATCAATGAAACACAAACACTTAACACAAATTGGAAGAGCATCTAGTATTACAGACAGGACTGCATGTGGCAGGATGTGCCTGAAGTCTACACATAAGCTTGCCTCTAGACATGCACACTGCAGTATCACAAACAGTCTCACTGAACTGATGAAATACAGAGTACACTGATATTGTAACGAATGCTCTTTCGGGACAATTTTCATGTGGGCTTCACTGCCAAGAAGAACTGGAAAAAGATCAGTTTCTGGTTAATGCAGGTACCAGCAATATGGTCTGTTGTGCCCAAAACATCTTATGAATTTACATTTTCACCAATAAGCTGACAGAACACATTGATTTCTCAAAGAAATAGAGAACGCAGGAGGAAGGGAAAGAATAATGTGCTAAATAACTACACAGAACAGCTACTTGTGATACACAAGTACTCTGAAATTAAGACAATCACTATCTGCTATTTTTAAAACATTACAAATTACACAACTGTATATACAATTATACAGTTATTATATACAATATGATAATTATACAGTGTGACARACAAAGGGTAGATTTACGTTGTCCTCAATCTTCGTTCAAGAAGAGTACTCTTTAGAGAAAGGCACATGAGCAAAGGCAACTCATTGTTTTGTATCTGAGATCACGTCCTATACGTAATAGCAATACTTTTCTTCACATACTGTAAGTTAAAAAGACGCTTTCTAGCATGTGTAACTTCTCTAGCTCAACTGAATCTTGTACAAGAGTCAATGGCTAGACAATATGCATATGATAAACTTTTACTAGTGACTTAAGTTAATTTATTTCAATGAATACTGCAAGGAGCTGGAGTGCACACTTCATTGCTGCACCTCAGCAATCCTCTTAAAATCAGCTAGTTTCATTATTTGTAATAATCTGACCCTGCTGGAAATGCAAAACAAGCAGATTTAAAATGATTAAGTTCTAGAAGGTCTAATATAGCAATACTGGAAAATAAAATTGGGGGGTGAAGGTGGGAGGGGGAAATCGGGTTCCCATTACAAATTATTTATGATGGTTTCCTACCTGTAGTGTAAACCTTTTTTAACTAGTTCAGCAATATATTAAAAAGTAATTACTTAATAGTAAAACCTTTGGCAGAAACTAATGCAGCTGTTTGCTACCTCCTAGTAATTTCAGATGTAGCGAGATAGAAACCCTTTGCAGGTCTCCTGAAAAATTTAAAGGTAGGTCCTAGCCACTGTTTCTTTGCCTGTTTTTGTCAAAAGACGTATGGAACTGCTATACAACTACAGTGTTGTATTTGCAAAGAAAAGATTATAGCAGCAGAGTTTCAATTTCCAGTGCAGAATACTGTATAATAACTATACAATGGACAGCTTTTCTTAATAAAAGCTGAAAATTAAACTTGCATTTTTCTTTCAAACGTGACACTTTGAATGTGAAAATGTGAATTCCCAAAGCCAAGCTAAAGTCCTAAACACAAAATATTCTATATGACAGGCATTAATGGATGTAAGTTACTATAATAGGTGGATATTAGAACACTCAGAACCATAACTCCTTAAGTGTTGTAGCTCTAATAAAGGCCCCTTGTCTGCTATCACTTACACAGTGTGCAATTCACGTGTTCATGCATTCAAAAAGATTAGTCTGTTACACCGCTCTCCTATTTAAAGGATGCGAAGTCGCTACTCCCATCATTGTGCACAGCTTACAACTCAAGTTACTTGAAATGCATGCTATTAATATACATGATCACCTCAAAAGAGAAAATAAAATTTAGAAGATATGAAATTTTTACAATAAAAAACTTGACTGATGCAAAGTTTCTTACATATTTGAAACATTAACTGTTTGTCAAAAGAACTACAGATTTGAGAATGTGGGCCAAAATTCCCGCGAGCTTAGTTCATTCCGTGGTTTCAGTTTCCTTTGAAGCAAACCAAGCTTAAGTCTGAATAAGTTGAACTTCAGATCCATAGTAAAAGTAGGACTTGGAAGCTTCCAATCATACATGAACCTGAACTGAAGTTGTTTGTTGATTCAGAATCCTAATTAGCTTTACCTGTACATAAAAGCCGAGAACATCACTTAAACAAAATCTATATAATAATTAGCTATTTCTCAGCCTCTGATTGTAAAAAAGCCTCTATAATACACAGCACTGCCACAGCTTTCCCCTCCATATATATGATCAAACAAAGCCTTATTCTCGGGAAGCAGATCAAAAGCAAAATGCTACAGTAGGGATCAGTAAAGCATAAGAATAATAATGAACCATTTTATGCTGGAAGGGAGAAGAAAAGTAGAAAATATAGTATGGAAGGAATAAGTAGACAATCAGGACCATTAATAATGATTTTCTGAACAAAGAAAAGGCTAGAAAGTATACCTAAGCACAGAATTACTTTCTTGGAAATCTAAACTTAATGTTGCTACAAAATGACCGAAACAGTTCTAACAATTACATCTCTTGAGCCTCCTTAATCCTTTTGGATGAACTGTTCCTTTCTGTAAAGCATTGCATTCAACCTTGTCATATTCTGAACAGTGCCAGCTTTATTTTTTAAGATAGATAGGAATATTTTTGCTGTCATCCTCAATTAACAACTTCACATCTAATTCTCAGAGCATTTTTATTAGAACATGTTCACCTCCCTTAAAAATAAATAATTATAGACAGAAGATGGTACATTTTTCACAAATTTGCTTTTTTGCTGACCTTAATTTTTCTGAACAGTCTACACTTAAAGTGAGCCTCACCTCCATACCTAAAAAAAAATCTTAATACTTTAACATACAAACTTTAAAAAGGAGAGAACATGGATAGGTGGAAAGTACCCACACACATACTTAACTATTCTCTGCTGCGTACAGCACCCGGTTTCAAGAGAATCTCTTCCCATCTTACATGTTCAGTCTGCAAAATCCTGTTCACCTTTTTTTTTTTTTTTTGATGAGATTTAACTTCTTTTGAAACAGTTTTTTTTTTTTAAAGAAACAAAGCTTTAATTTTAATTAAAAAATTACATACCTCTACAGACTAGGATAGACTAGATAGGAGTAATGTTGTATCCACACTACTGTGTTACTGTGATGTAAAACTACCAAGATGATAGCTTAAAATAAGCTGGAAGCTGGAACTGGGCTGTCATTTGAATGGTCTTGCACAATTTGGTTCAATGTACAATTATATACTCCAGCAAAATATTTAACTGCCCCACAACGCTTGAAGGAATTTATCTTCACAACACTCCTGCTATATGAACAGTATTATCATTGTCTATAGACAGCAAATTGAAATATAGAGACATTTTACCAGTTGTCCAGGGTTTGTAGCTTGTCTGAAAGAGCCAGCCACTTCGATTCAATTATGACTCATGTCTTAAACTAAAATTAATAAATATAAGCCCTTCTTTTAGAGACACTTCTCAAAAGAAGAAAGGTTAACAGCTGTAGATAAGGGAACTAGGGAAGTAACCTCCCTTCCTAACCCTAACAGTTGTTTAGAGATATTCACACACACTCTGTTGAACAGGAAATGATTCAATACCCGAAACATGGATTAAGACATTAAATATGTTTGAGCTTTGCCCTAAATTACCATATTCCTACAACTTGATAATGCTCCAGACACCTGTCCTGTTCTCTTTGAGTCAAAATACAGACATATAATGAAGTAAAAATGTAGGATTTATGTCAGGTAAAAAATTAAATTTATTGCACAAGTGAATTTTGATAACAGCGTAATACAGGTGACAATTATAGATTTGCTCACTTTCCTAGTTAAGAACAGCAATAGGGACAGAACTAAATATATCTAAGGAAGGGAAAGAAATAAGTACATGTTTTAGTGATAACTTTCCAAAGCATTACTGTGCTTTCAGAGGTAACAGGTAACAGTTCTGAACTGCTCTTCAAAACAGCCACTAAATCACAAGCCCATTTTGCTTTTACAGCCATACAAGATACCTTAGGCTCCTAATCACACATTTTAGAGTTCTTAGATGAATGCTGATTGGGTGCTGTAGCAGTGTGAACCCTTCTGCTCGCTACCTGCTCTATATCCAGATCAGTACTTTCAGGCAGAAGGGGATTCAATCTGGCAGCTACTTGTATGCAAGAAAATACAAACTAGTGAGACCTCTGAAAATTCCTTTGACCTAAAGCAGAGACAGTCCAGGATTCTCAACTTTCATTAATTTCAGTGCAAACCAAGGGCTATGGACACATATGGATTTCACTTATGACAAATAAAAATAAATAAATAAATAAACAGATTCTGTTAAAGGTTTTCTGTTTAAAAGGAGTGCAAATGTTTATAAACCTATGTTCATTAACTTATTGGTATTATCTGATTCACTCTTATCCACACCAAACAAATACTTCAAGAAAAAAGATGGTTTCTTTAAACAGATGACAACTTTATTGAGCCAAATCCATATCCTAACTTTTAATACTGTAGTTTTACTAGAAAGTTATTTAGCAGAGTTATCTTATTTGATCTAAAGCCCTTCTAAACTTGTGTCAGCTATGAGCAAAACCCACTGTATCTTCCCTTTATGTTTACTTTCAGGAAAAATGTTGACAAAGGTTTTCATCTGAATGGCATGAATCTCACACACACACACACACACGCACACGCACACGTGCACACGCGCACACACCTCCCCCTCCGCCCTCTCTTCAGGGTTCTTAAGTCTCCAGAAACATACTGAAAATAGAAGAACAAAATAAAAAGTTCTCTAGATTTACATCACAAGGGCATTCTTTCTTCTACAGAAACCATACTTCAGCATCACTGTATCACTCTTACGAATTTTGCCATTAAAAATACAGTCTTAATGCAGAAAATTTACAATTCACACAGGCAAAAACATAATAGAATGAGTAATAATCTCATATAATAGAGTTCTTTCATTTTCAGTAGTAATTCTGTCAACATTCACAAATAACTTTCAGGGCCGTAGGCCTAGGGGCAAATACTGCTGAAATGAACACAACAGTAAGCCTTTCTCAGACCTTTATTCTTGCAGGGTTTTGTAAAACTCAAAGAAGAGAAAGTTTGTGTTAAGCATTTAACTACCCCAGAGGATCATTTCTGCTTTGAAAAAAATGCTTTTCCAAATAATAAAAACTTATCCTTTTTGCATTATTCTGAGAAAATAACGCTGAGCTACTATATTAAACTGTAAAAGTATGCGACATATGCAAGTGCAAGATGCCACTTCACTACATATTGGAAGATAACAAATAACACTGCATTTTCAGAGTAATAAATCTGGCACAGTCACTCAGAAGATGCACAGCGTGCCAGTAAGTACTAAAAATAGTACTAGAGATACTGTAGAGATTGGATTCTAAAACTGATTAAATAAAAGTCTGTTTACCATGTTGATCAGGGAATGCTAGGGACAGACCAAAAATTTATTTTCTGATGCTGGATTTATCAGGAAGCCAAGCTGCCTCCTTCCTCCTCCAGTATTTCTGACTCCTACTTATCTGAATCAGTAGAACAAAACCAGAAGAGATAAAAGGAAGAAACTCAAAGCCAATTCTGAAAAGAAATCTTATGCTATTTGAATGTATTGGAAGATTCATGAAATAAACAGTCATGACTTTCTATTTAGCAGTCACATTCCCAAAAGCTCCTTCCCTGTGCATTGTTTGGGTCCAAAAATCTTAAGATTAAAAGCACATTTGATATACAATTTTATAAGTGAACATATTCAATAATATATTCCTTTCTATAAACAAAAAACCCTCAATTCCAATTAGATTTCTAGTTCTGCCTACCAATGACTCACATAACTCAAGTGAGACAAAAAGCAAGCTCTCCCAGGACTGGATCCTCTCAAAGTTCTTTCTTGAGGTCAGTTCAATCAGTGTCCTAAAACGGATGCTCCCAATTTACACTATACATAGTGCAGTGATACAAAAGGTAAATGGTGCATGGTGCAAAAAAATTCCTTCATAATATGTATGCAAAAAACCTGACTCGCTGCTTTCCTTTCCTTAGTGGAAAATAGCAACACCTTTTGGGCAGCCAACATTATCACAACCACCAAACACCAATGAGGCCCTACTAATGAATTAGAACCAAGAACGTCCCCTAGATTTCTCATAACTACTCCACTAAGACAGTAACCTCAAGTTAAAGATATATCACAACTCCCATAGAACTGATCTTACTTTGATACACTTGCTAACAAAGACTGCATCTCTCAGCCACATCCAGGTTAGAAATAGGAAAATGATCATAAGAAGGTAGCCTCAGGGGATGATGACCTGATTCAATGAGAAGCTTAGGCTTCATATGCTAAAAAGAACATGATGTAAATAATTGAATCTACCAAACCAAAACCATTAAAAGGTCCAACTGAGCATTCAATATATTTGCCAAGAATTCTGGATGATGTTGACAGTTCATGGCTTAAATTATTTGTATTGTAATTTTTATGCGTATGAAACAACTATTGGACTACTACAGAGGTTAAAAATCCATAAAATTAATATAAATTCTAACAGAAAACTAGGTAGTCCATATACTACAAGAAACAGATTCATGTTCTGATATTTTATGAACAAAGCATCCTGGATATTTATCTTGAACAAATATTTCATTTCTGTGAAACAACAGATGGTGTGAAACTGATGCAAAGAAGAAAAGTTCTATCAATCATTCCTGGTCTGTTTTGAAGACCGACTTTGGAATTACGGTATTCACACTTGGTGCTGGCATTTTACACAAAAGTCAATTCACTAATGGAAAATACTTATGTATAATTCCAGAATACTATTTTTGAGATTACATGGGAAACAGAATGGGAAACAAAACAGAAAATACTATTCTGTTTATACCTTTAAATGTACTACAACAAATAGGTTGGAAAAGTCCCTAAGGGAAATGAGGATGAAAATTATATTGCTGGGGCTAAAAGTGAGGAAAAAAAGTAATCTCAAAGTGAAAAAGCCATATAATATCCCATTCTGAAAAGCACAGAGGAACATCCTGACTCAAAAGAAGAAGAAGAAGAAAAAAAGACAATTTGCTTGATAAGGCAAAGAGAAAAAAAAATTACAATAATTTGACTTTGGAACATCAGCAACAACCAAAGCAATAATACACACCACATTAATAGAGCCAGCAATTATAGCACAATGTGAGAAAAATGTATTTCAATACTGACAGCTGATGACTCAGAATTCATTCCTTCTACCAATGTTTCTTTTTGTTTCTTTAAAATTGTCTGAAATGCTCTTTGCTACATATCCCAGCTTCAAAAGCTCTATAGGACCTAAGTGTTCAAACCAATTATATTTTTAGACTAGGGAATATAAATTACTTTGTAATAAACCTTTCTTTCAGAAATAAAAATAACCATACTAATGCAGTCAAGTGCCACRATCCATAGTTGACACTGGATTTAAATCTGTTCTTTAATAGCTAAAAGAATGCAGTTTTGGACTTACCCTTCTCTTCTCCCCATGCTTTCTTTTCTTAAGGAAGAAAAATATTACATACTGTGTATTATGGGTAAAACAGCAAAGACTATTTGTCTATCAATAACATCCAATGTTAAAAAGCAGAAGTAAAAACAAAAGCATATTATTACTCTATAAGTGTCTTTATTATTTTAATTATATATTTTATGAAAAAAAAATCCAGGAAGAATGGAAATTCTACTGTTTTCAAAACATATTTTAAAAATTAAAAATCCTTCTCCCCTCAAAAAACAGAGGTCATGGAAAAGCAAGTTGGGACAAGAGAGAAATCTGGAAGTTTTGTGAATATTATCTTTCTCCTTTACTTCTGCTCTTTCTTTGCTGAAATTTTTCTTTGTTAGCAACTTTTTAATCATCTCATATGTATGTGTGAAAAGGCAAATACTCGTGAAATAACTTGGAATGTGGAATAATAATAATAATATGGAATAACTTTGAGATGTGAATGCAGCCTGCCAAAAACATCATTCTAGGTTTCTCATGATAGACATCCAAAATATAAATAAAAGTTGTATTACTGCTTCCATTAGAATAACTTTAGGAAATGGAAAATAATCCTCACACAAATATTCTGAAACTAGTTTTATGGTTTCAAAGAACTTCGACTCCCTAGCAATAAGCTTTTGCAGCAATACAGACCRATTAGTTAGTTTTTGTTTTAGAACCTGTGGTAACGATGGCGAGAAAAAATTAATGAAATTCAAATGTTTCATGAATGGATCATGGTAGTTGTTGACTTCTTTAGTAATAAGGTTCTTACTGAGTAACTAATGAGGTTAGCAGCAAATTTTTAAAGAAAGAAAACGACAGAATAATAACCACTGAATACACTGGTAATGACTACTACATCAGGACAAAAAAAGTCAATCTCACTAACATAACTGACTAATAAACGGTCCGAAATTCAGAAATCTATGTGAGGTCAGTCTTTAAAGATAAAATACCACCAAAGAGAAACAGCTTAATTCACAGATATTGACACTGAACATACAAAAGTAATGTAGTAGCACAATGGAGCAAACTCTGAGCGTATTTTGAAAAGGTGCTTGTTCTTTCCTCTGTGACATACAAACCATGAACAGTCTTTAAAGTATTGTAAGTTTTGAGACAGTAGTAAAGATTATGGCTGCAGTATAATTTGTCCTAAGTGCATTGTTAGCAAGCTGCCAGAATAAAATATGTCCCATTTATAAAACTGCTAAAAATACATATATATTGTCTAAGCCATAATGATTTCTTCTACTGGATCTGAGAAAAAGCTTCCAGAAGAAGCAATCTGTTAGAACTGTTCTCACCTACCAGTTTTGGGGAAAGACTACAGCTGGAAACCTGTAAGCCATATTTGACCTCTAAGTATTTGGGGAGGGCCTGATTTATACAAAAAGATAGGAGGGATGAATTTTCAAGCAGCACAGGAAAGTGAGAAAGACAGAAAGAAATCAGGTGTCCTTTTCATAGACAGAAATTAAGCTTTCAGGAAGAGGCTTACACCTCACTCCTTGGACAGCTGCAAGATCAAGACATGTTCAGCTAGCTACAGATCCATTTCACTGTTAGCTTTGGTAGCTTCAAAAAAAGGGAAGACAAACAGTTATTAGTGAAAGAGCTACAAATACTACACCTGGACCGTGTATTAAGCAGTTACCTGCTTAAGGAGCTACCAATAACTGCAATGGGAAAGACAGTTATTCATGAAATGGCAACTGATAACTGCATGGGGATTCTCAGACTTAACCTGTAAGTGAAAAACCCCAGTAACACATTGCAGCACAACATACTAAAGCTGTTACCAGTATCAAAAACTGTTAATAACTCATTGTGGTAAAATACCACAATCATAAATGAACAAACAACTACTACTCACTGAAATAACGCACAGGTTAGGTAACTATGAAGGCAAATGGAAACATGATGAAATCTGAGGCCTTTGAAACACTTGTAGATAGTTGTTTGAAAGTCATCAACAAGTCACAGAAACATCTTAATAGAGATCAGCTGAATTCCTCATTCCTATCTATGCTTGCACTTTTCATTACACTGTAAGGCATGAAATGGTCCTTAGCTCAATACATCAGCAAAGCATGATGTGGTTTTCTTTGTCTGCACCAGGATATCTTCATGGCAAATTTTGGCTTCACCTTTATATACGATTTGCAACACTGTTCTGATTTGGAAAAAAAAAAAAAAAAAAAGTAATTCTGTTTGATGGGTTAAACAGTCATCAGGATCTGCTTTTCTAAAAAAGAAAAACACTCCTCAAAAAGCACTGGTAAGTTTATTTCATTTCATATTGTGGAAGTATTGATTTTTCTAGAAAAAGAATTAACTTAGACTGTCATGAGGAAAGCTAATCATAGCAGGTAACATTTAAAATTTCAATTTATGTTTTACCTACCTATATGTTTAAATATATGCCCCAGGAAAAGTCTGAAATACACTGAGACGCAGGGCACATTTCTGCTATCCTAACTCAAGTTAGTATTTCAAGCAGTGAAATATCTACAAGCAAGAACTGCACATGCAATTGCAACAACAGCATACTCTATACTGATGTCCAGTTAACACCAGTTGTTTTCTGCTTGTATCGTGTAGAAAAGAAAAAACAGAAAGTCACATCAGATAAAAAGAATAGTTGCTTACCCTCTGAGACTGAGGAAAATTTCATGGCAAACATAACATAAGCAAAAATTAAAGACTCGGTGCAGCTTCTCCTGAAGTCAAATGAAGCCTTGATCAGGCAACTGGTAAACCTCAATTGTGGCTTCAATTCTAACTTTCAGAGAGATCTTCCCAGTGATACTGGTTTGTTTTTTTCCCGTCTAAATAGGTTATAAGATCTGGCTGTCCCAAATCAAAGAAAGCACATTTTAAAAACATCTATTCTCCAGGTAATCATCCCCAGCATCTAAACCTATATGTAATAGCCCCCCCCCCCAAAAAAAAAAGAGTTTTCACTTTACTTGCTTGTTTGAAACCTTTAAAGACCTTCAGAAAGTACAGTTAATGAGTGGGCTTACTTGAAAACACAAAGGACATGAAAAACACTATTTCTGCCACAGATTTTATATCTGTAATCAATTCAGATATTGCTGAAATTAGAAATTTTGGCAACCTAGTATTTATTTAAAAACAAACAAACAAACAAAAAACCACAAGCCAAGTTTGGAAAATGTCAGTTCAACATGAAACATGAATTTACTGATTTTGAACACGACAGCGGTTTTTTACACATTTTCCTCAGAAGTGTACTACACTGCTGTTCTAGGTTAAACACAAACATAAACATTCACCATTCAGATGAGAATAGTTCAACGTAACTGCGTAACAATAACCCATACTTCTTGTGATTTTAACACTGCATTTGCAATTTCAACGTCAATACTGTGCAAATGCAGTTCAAGACTTTTTAAACACTATCAATACATACACTTTTGCACATAGATGCAAACTAAACTATAATTTTATAGAGACACACAGTTTTTTCGTTACTGCTTTTATTGTGATTTATTGGAGAGAATATTAGAGATTTTGCAATTGGTGATGTCTTTCCACATAGATGAAACTGAAGTTTTTACTCAATGCATTCGGGGAAGGTGTCTCAAGAAGGCAGAGCTGATTTTTAACTGTGGCTTATGTATTTGGTTTCAAGTGGACTGTGTAAACAAATCCTTAGTCCGTTATGCTCAGAAAGCATCACCATATCTGTGTTAACTAACATACTGATCTGTCTGGACATCAGCAAAAGATAATATTCGTATAAGGTAGATGAACTGAAGATGTCCATTTGACAGATTTGTGCCTTCCAGCTTAAGTCTATCACCCTTTCCACACAGAGACATGCTAAGTCATACATCATTGCTTCGTGACAGCTAGTGTGAAAACCAGAGCGTTGAATGCAGAAAGATGCAACAACTTGTCCCTCATCCTAACTCACTGAACTTTCCGTGCCTGGAAGCAAGACTTTCTCCTCCAGTCTTCAGTCAACCCCCTAAAGGGACGTTAGGATAATGGAACCTGACAGTTTTACAGTAAGGATGCCATAAACCACCCTAAAGGACCCTTGTATCAACCAACAAGAAGCAAATACCTCGACTCTTGAGTCACTGAATGCAAACTACCACCAGTCAGTGGTAGAGTTTTTAATCTACTTAGAAGCACTAATTCACAGCTATGAGGACACAAATCAGATATATTTTCCCCTTTAAGAATAAAATTCTGTGAGTGTTTCAGAATTAATCTGTTCATAAATGATCCCTTATCTGTCCAGATCTCTCTAGACAAATTACTATCTGTATAAAGAATATTTTTATTCTATTTCAAAACCTCTTCAGAAGGATCATATTCTTTTTGATTTTTCAGTTAATAAGAAAAAGGGGTTAATTGGGAGAGGGTGGGGAAAAAAGCCCTAAAATGACAGATGTTGAACTATATCATAAACAAATTAAAATATTCTTATGATGCAAAGATGATGTGGAATGATTTTGAGGTGAATAAGGAAGCCATAACAAAGCATAGAGACAATTTTTTTTTTAATTTTCCAATGTTCCTGAAGTTAAGTAATTGAAAAACAATGAGAAGCAAATATATTTCACTAGGCTTGCAAGGATAATGACATACCTAAGGGACAAAGATTTTACCTACACCTATTTACAATTCCTCCCTCAGCCCATCTTCTAAGTTTTTCTGTGATTACTAATAGAAAATAATATTAAAATGAAAGTTATTTGGTGCTTTTATACATTTGCAGCAGAATTTTTCAAAAAAATAAGAAGTCACTTAGCATTCATAGGGCATCATCCTGCAAGTTTCTGTGTCTCATTTTATAGCTTATTTGAGTTGATGTGTTTTTATCCACCCAGACAAAACTACCTGATCCAGGCAAGAGAAATAGTGGTAGGTAGCCAATTATTTTCATATGAACTGAAAGCTGGGCAAACACTATTCCACTATTTGAATTATTTCTTTTTATTTCAACATAACTTTTATAACATAAGATAACAGGACTATTCTGTGCATCTTTGATATTAGGGTTTATTTAACATTAAGTATCTTTACAATATGCAATACTAATAGCTTTTTCCCCCCCCTTTCTTTTCTCTCAGGAACAACATAACTGGGGTTACCTAAATATATCCTGTCCTAAGTCACTGAACCCATCCCTTTTTTAAAGCATTTATCAAAAACTTGCAGTGCAGAGCTGACACCTAATTTATCAGCATTTGGATAAGCCCACTACAAGTTTCTTTTATGGGAAGGTATCAGGGTATGAAATATACCCAATAATTTATGTCAGTATACATGCAAAAATAAGACAAATATTTGGGGGTGGGCATGCAGGGAGGGGTTTTGCATAGAACAAGTTAAGAAATAAAATTAGTATCAGCTCTAACTCTATTTATTAAACAGAAGCTCGAGGAAAAGGAAAATCTTTAAGTTCTAAAAATATATTTACTTTTCAGTAACTGATTTCTAGAGTAAAGAGCATTTACTTACAAGGTTAAGTCTAAGATCACTGCATCCCAGAACTTATTACTTCACTGAAACCAACTGATCTCAGGCTTCCAAAAAACAAAAAGGCTCTTTCCCTAATCACAGCTTTACAGAGCTGACATCTGAAACTCTATCAAACAGTACAAAAAAACTCAATTGAATCATATATTTGAGAGAGTGTTATGAATTTGTGAATAGTTTTAGCATTTTGAAGCTCAATTTTTTCAAAGAATTGACTTGGCGGGGGGAGAAGCTGAAATTCCCTCTAGCCCAAGACTGCAACTTTCCAGTCTAGCCCAATTGCACCGCACATGACTACTTCATGAGTAAAATAAATTAAACAGAACCAAAAATCCTAAAGTACTTGGAAGGTCAGTGCACCAACAGCGAACAGAAACATGCAATGGCACTTTAGCTTCTACAAACGAATATAAAAGGGGATAGGACAGGTTTATATGAACAAGGTCTGTTTTGAAGTCCGCAAGCTCAGTAGATAGTATTCATGAATGTTCAAGGGACTCAGAATTTTTGTCAGTTCAGATGGCAATTAACCACATGTGTCTGTGGAAAAGGCAGGGAGAAGATACTTCCCAAGTGAAAAAAAAAGGAGGCTATGTTATAACATTAGGCAAATACATTAACCTTTTAGCACTGACAGGGAAAGATGTTTCAGTTCTGACCTATTCCCCACCACCATTGTGGATTTAGCAAAAAAACTGCTCAACATCATGCAAAAGACACACCTGTCTGTCCTAGAAAACCTCTCCCTACTGAAGGGCAGTTAAAAGATACCTCAGAAAGACAACATGTACAAATTCATATTTATTAAATTCCACATACTGGAAGGTGGCCTCAGAGCTTGGCTGAAGTGCACCTCCAGAGCAGCATCTCCTAAATCTACTTTAAAGTTCCTAAATCTCTTAGCTTCCCCATGTATGCTGGCATGAGGAACAGCTGAGAAGATGTACTGTTCTGCAAATATATTAAGTATAATTCATATGAGCCATTACAATGGAGGTGAAAGTTAACCTGTCCTGTAAAGTTAGGCTGGATAAATCCTTGGCTAATTCAATTAAGGTACTCAAATGCCCCCCTTCCCCCGGCTCCATGCAATCAAACACTCATAGTTTTATTCTAAACTACATCTCAGGGGGAGGGAGTAGTCAAATGTTTTTTTTAGTCACATGTTATTTTCACCTTGTACATAAGCACTGCCAAACCCAAGATTTGATTTTAACAAAACCAGTATTTCTCAGTTTTAGGTTCAAATGCCTAAGTACTATTACTACCAGGGCCATCAATATACAAGTATATAACTGATTTTTGTTTTAGTGTCAGTGAATCTTTTTTTTTTTTGGGGGGGGAGAGGGGGGAGATCACTGATGAATCAGATTTTACCTTATGACAAAAAACTAAAATTAAATAATCTATTGTGATTGCTGTATTAGCAAATCAAGAAAACTTCCTATCTCAAACACACACACTCCTGGATATATACAAGTCTGTAAAATGAAAATTCTAGGGATTTTGAATAGTTTTAACATTTCAGCCATACATCCTTTACACAATGAATTACTAAACAGAAAAGGTTGATAATTTATATATATATATATATATATATATATAAAAATAAAGTGTATAACACTTTGGTATTAGTGGGTTACAATATATTTACAAAGGGTTTTTGACACATGAAAGTAAGAATTTGCAACCTAAATAATCCTATTAAGTGTCAAACTAATTTTCAATAAGACCCAACAATATTAATGAATGTCTGTTTACAAGTGAAAAGAGCTCAGTGTTGACAGTTTTTTCACGGAAGGTGGATGTTGGTAACAACAACCCCAGCTTTCTATGACCTATTTAAAGGGATAGGATACTACTACATTGTCCTCTCATGCTGCTGGAACCTACGCAGAAGAATCATCCACATGAATTTCAGGAGCAGTATCTTCACCTGTGGCATGCTCTCTCGTTCAAGCATGGTTTGAGAGTAAAAGTGAGGGTCACAAGCCAAGGGGTTTCTCTGGGGAGCTGTACCTTCCTGTTTCAGATGGTTCCAAACTGGAGTCACTTCTTCAGCTTCCACTTAAAGGAATGAAAGCATTGGAAAAAAAAAAAACACCTAAACAAACAAACAAACTGTAGGTTTAAGCAGCTGATGCTTGGACACCATAGAAAATCTGGTGWGCACCTCGGTTAAGATAATATAAATTTAGTTATAAAATGAGTTCCAGAGCGGGTAGGCCTCCACAAGTTCTGTCTGTGTCATTGTGCACTGTGTTTGCATGGACATCAGCCATCCCTCCTCTCTAACATAATGGTAATACTGAACTACTCCAGACAGTGGCATAACTTTAAAATAGAAACAGTCCATAGAAAGGTTGTTTGTCCTCTTCCACTGTTGATGATTCCCACCGACTAACCAATTTGTTTCATTGCTTATGAAGTGATTATCAACAGTAATTTCATAAATCTGACTTTCCGGTTTTGATTTAACTACAAATGCAATCTCACTCTATAATTTTGGTTTAACTACCTTCTTGGCTTTATTTTAGCATAAAACACATTTCCTTCCATTGATGATATTCACAGAGAAGCAGTGATATCAGTTACTTGATCCAAAAGTCCTGCTTGGCTCAGAAATAACCTAGTTGCAAGAGCAGGTTAAAAATCTGATTGTGATCTCCCTCTTGTATGGGTTGTGGAATTGATAAACCGCATCAGAAGGAAAGGGAAGACTTATACTGAAAGACATCACAAGAGATGATTTACAGTAGCAAGAGGTAACCTTTCTCATCAGATGCAAAACTGGCGTGTTGTGAGTCTGAGTAAGAATCTATTTTGTCAGAATACAGAGGTATTAACTGACAGTTACAAAAAGATTATAGTATTATTCTACAAGGAATCTATCAGCTGCTTCTGATGATAGGTAAATACAGGAATATTACAGTAATAGGTAAGAGTAATGAAACTATAGTAATAACACCAATCCTGTTACATGTTAAAACAACCACCTATTAGCACACAGGCCTGTAGGATTACTCTAATTCTTAAGAGAATTCCCTGCTCCCGTAAGAGCACAGTCATGCTTTCACTCTAGTCCACTGCTAGCAGGGTATAATTGCAGGTATGCAAGGTGCCTGGTTGACAAGAAATACTGAAAGATCAATAAAAAGATTTCAGTTTAGAACAGGCATTCAGATGAATTTATTTGGGTGTATAAGCGTGACTCTCCATTACAGTGCTCTGAGTTGGAATTCTGTTCAAAAACTGCTCTGGAACAGATCCCCTTATTAACATCTAACAGAAGAATGAAGAAATGCTTCACATGAAAACCTTATAGTCATAGCAGAAGCCTCTGACACCTGTAAATTATAAGTGTATTAATCAGGTTATACTTAATACTAGTTTGCCTTGAATATATATAAATATATGCACACACACATATTTATAAATATTTTATATTTATATATGTATAATATATAATTGTTTATGTATATTTAAATATAAATATACTAAAACAGTGTAACCAACAGCAGTATTTAACACTGTAATGGCACAGCCAGGCACAACAYGTAAGCATTTTATGTAAGACTATATGCAGTGTGACTGCCCACCTCAAAGAGGCAAAGACCTGGAGACCTATGTAGCTGCACATAAGAGGCAACCAAGTGACAGAAGAATAAAGAACAAAATAAGCATAAAGCAGCAAACAGACAGGGCATCCTACGTAATATACAAGAAGCAGGACTGGCAAAACCAAGAACGAGATAAGCAGCATAGGGACAAGATGGGTCTCCTTTTTGGGAGGCAGAAAGAGAAACATAAAACACTAAGGATGATCAAGGAAAGACAGAGAAGAAAGAAGACAACTTCACTTCAGTTTCCACTTGTCATTAAAGAGCTCTCAAGACTGACCACATTGCTCCTAGCAACGAAGCTCAAAGACCTTACCCATCAGTGCTCACTACAGGACATCAGCTCTGTGGCACTCTATATTCACAGATAATTTAGGATGATTGTTGAAGACTAAGAGTTTTGCAATATTTAGTGATAATAACTGATAATGTGTGAGAACCAACTATTATCATGAAATATGCTGTTAACAAATGAACTTAGTAAAGTCTTGTTTTAAAGTTTAAAATTGGCCCAATTTATCAGTCTTCTAAATATTCCCATCACAGAAATCTCTAATTCCCCAAGGCAATATACACACACATACCCATATATTTGGTTGCAAAAATTTGAAGCCTGTAGCTCAGATGGCTCAAGTTGCGAAAAAAAAAATTCTACCCATTGGTGAACTGATATCACAGCGGCCCCCAACATTACATGAGAATATTGAGAGTAGAAAAGATTATTTTTGAGGATCACATCACTAAAGGAATTAATGCTGAGTATTTGGATATATTTTTGTGAAATATCCAGTCATCTCTTTCCTTAAACGAGAAGTAATGCCAGATGATTTGACTATTAATAAAATGAATTTCATAGGTAGCTGACAGCTAACAAAATGGCTCTCGCTAATTCTTTCCCATTTTGCAGCACAGCCACATGGCAATGTGACAACTACCTGAGAAAATGGAGCACAGAAAAATGCATTTTTGCACTCTTCCTGTGTTCTGAAAAGCTTACTGAAGCTTTTACATACATATATATTTTTATTTATTTTAACCTCATGTCTACCTGGACTCAGAACTACGATCAGTTGGACTTCACCCTCTCTGAAACCTCCCAGATCCTCTCCCCCAAAGTGAACAAGATCCATCCAAGTAACAGTTACAATCATAGCTTGTATCTTTACTTGCTGAAGAAGCAGCTTTTTTTTTTTCCTGAAATAGTTTATGTATAATTCATCAAAAGAGTTTCATACACTCAAGTGTTCTGAGTCAGGATTTCTACTGCTCACCAGAAACCTTCATTACCACCACTTTTTTTCCTCCTTCTTATTCTTACTTTTCTTATTCACTTTTGGAATTAACATTGTAAAAAATACTGAGACCTGAGTGGAATAACATGTGGATGCCGCTATTCCAAATGGTGCTGTTGGTTGCTGTAAATTGCTTCTTGGACTTACAGATACTTTCCAAGCTACGTGAAATTGGTGGCTCTGTTAAAGAAAGCGAATGCATAACTCAAAAAATACCTAACAGGCATGCAAGAGAACAATGCAACTAATTTGTGTAGGAGACCAGTCTACTGGGATATGATTTTATGAATTATTTTGGCTGTGGCAAATCTGGCACAGGAATTCACAAATTTCAGGCCATAACTCTTGTTTATCCCCATCACCTACAAACAACCTTCCTATTATTTGGGAAGAGCAGTTTTTCAGGGACACCAGAATAAATTTATAATGATTTTCTTTAATTATTTTATTAAAATAGCAAATTAAATTTCTCTTTGCTAGATCATCTCATATCACATTAGATCTTTAGACAAGGCCTTATTTCCTCTGCCTTACTTTAGGTAAGGAGATATACAGAGTTGTAGTTTGTATTTCAGACGAGCTCTTGCTTTTGTGGTACAGATATTCTATCACTTTGCTGATCTGTTACATGATGTTTCTGAACATATAGTCCAAAAATACACCACAACAGCAGTTTTGTTTTGCGAGTTATCTGAAGTGTTGCTCGCTCAGTCCCCAGGGACTCCTGATTTTGCTGTTCTCCCATATTTCTCCTTTTCCTAGAATAACAGCCTATTTCCCTTGGACATATTATCTAACATTTCCCTATTTAGATGGTATATTATTTTACCACCTGGTGTCTGTAGCCCTAGGTTTTTTTTTAATATGTGTTTTTCTGCTCTTATTATTTTCTGCTATTATTATTATTATTATCTATTTAGTATCCTGTTATCCGTTCCCCAGATTCTTAGTTAAAATGTCAAATAAAGATCACTTTGCATCCTGCTGGACATTCCACTGTCTAAAACAACACATAGGTCTGTTTACTCTAAATGCAACCTAAGAATTAATAAGCTTTTAAAAAGCTTATTATAACACCACCTCCTATTTTCATCTCTTTGTCACTATTTAGYAACCACTCCTCTGCAAGTGACTGAGGCAGCAAGAAATTTAAAAGAGCTGAAATGAGGCAGAATTTTATTTTGACTAGATTGCTAGTAAGCACTGATATCAGTGTATATTAGTTATTAAGCCAATCAAGTCATATTGGCCTGTATATATTACGTATTCTTGCAGTCAATGATGTAGATGTCAAATGGTTTGGAGCAGGAGACTATTAGATAGTTTGTCTGCTCAGCAAACAAAAGAAGTGAAGGYGTTTTCAGCCTCTCATACACTAATCTAACAGTTTTAGGATGCATTTCTTCCTTGTTCTAAACTCTCTGCTTAAGAGAATCAAATGAAAGTAATCCTTTACTTAGGAATCACATTATCAATGTCAAATCAYTTTCTATCTATAACCAATTGTCTCTTACACACCTTTTTCTGCTATTTTCACATTTACATGTTATTCCTTTCTTCGCTAACTGCATGCTTTCCTTGTCATTTGCTAGAGAGGGTAAGAGAAGCCRAAATATGAAATACCTGCTTCTTACAAAGCCATTGGCATTGCTATCATTGCAATAGTGCATCTCTTTGACTGTCTCTCAGTTTATATCTGCCAAAACTTTACAGAATTCCTTCAACAAATGGACTCTCTTCTGTTCTGAAATAGTTCATCAGTATCAGTACACAGATGAGCTATTCCAGAACAGAAAAGAGGACATCTTTCCATTTCATCATTTCTCTGTAATAGGCATCACATCACAATCATCTGGGCTAAGTTTTACTGCTCAAATCTAACAGTCATGCAATAGGGAGACATCGACCCCCAGCAAAATATTTTTATACTGAAGTCTGTCATGTTGTTGGTGGTGAGACATCTTAATGGTCCAAAAAGACTGTTAGCTCAAGTGTATATCACTTGGAGTGCTGGTGGAGAGTTAATGCAGACATGCATGTTTCATCATACTGTTACAGAGACAGACATATACATATATAAGCAGCTTTCCACAAAGTGAAGGTATGATATCCTGTAATGCACCCTGGTGTATAGGCTAACATTTCAGGACAGGTATCTACAGACACGCATGTTCCATCATACTGTTACAGAGACAGACATATACATATATAAGCAGCTTCCACAAAGTGAAGATATGATATACTGTAACGCACTCTGGTGTATAGGTTAAGATTTCAGGACAGGTATTTACAGTGTACCACTACTATGGTGCACAGCTTCCTATTTTTAATGGGCTGGTGAGGACTGGCAACATTTGTGGGTTGGCAGTAACACAAAGACACACAGAAACATAGAAGAATGGAAGAAACCCACCTTAAGGAGTTCATAATGCTGAATACCATTCACACCAATGTCAGGGTCGATGGCAGAGGGAACAGAATAGCGAGAATTAATCGCTGTGTTTTCAGGGATAGATATGTTAATAACTGTTGAGGGGAAGAGAGGTGCATTGTCATTTATATCCTCTATTAGGAATCTGATCTTGACCAATCTGAAGACTTCATCAGGCAAAACAGCAACCTCCACCTCATAAAAGCAGCGGTTCTCACTAAAGATGCCAGAACACAGTTTCTCCCGGTCTATGCGGTTTGCAGTAGTGAATATCTCACCAGTGTTTTCCTCCACCCGAACTAATGGTACATCCCCAGTCTTGTACACAAGCTTGAACTGAAGCGGTGAGGAAAGGGGCACATCTGGGTCCAGTGTTAAGTTAAGATCCTTGAGCAAATTGCCAATCAGGACATTTTCAGGCAGTTCTTCCCGTACTGTGTAATTCTTCTCCTGTGCACCAGATTGAAATATAATACAGGCTAATAAGACTGCCAAGAGGTAGGTTCCAAACAGCAAGTCCATCTCCAGAATGACTAATGAATATTCGTGTAGAAGACCAAGTGTAGCTGGAAAAATGAAAAGAAAGAAACTCTTAAAAAATTACAGAATATTGTGTTCTTAAAATGATGGAAAGAGGATCTTTCCCTTAACAAATAACCTGAACTGTTGCAAAACCCAAATTAGTAAAATGGTATTTTACTTAACAATTCTTTATAAAATCTCTCACACATTTTTACTTAAAGCTTCTTACTAAACACTGAGGTAAGAATCTTAGAACTGGATCAGAATGAATGAACAAATTAATAAGTACAAATAAAGAACACTTTTTCCACCATGAGATTTTCCTTTGCTCCTCAAGAAAAATCTTTCTTTGAACCTGCTGCCATACTGTCCTTGATTTCTTCCTCTTGTCTCCAAAGAAAGAGGTAGGTAAGAAATTTGCAAGCAGCCATCTGCTGAGAACCACTTTTTTATACTTCTCACTCAGAGTTGGGAAACCAAAAACACTTGTCTTAATTCTCCCCCAAATTTTACACTGACAGAATTATGTAATACTTCTTAACAGTAAGGAAAGCTGGGTATTTTTAAATACAGAAATTTACATGGGCAAGAAAATCTGATCTAAATGGGGGGTCTGGTGAACTTCAGGTTGAAATTCCATCTAACACAGCTACAGACACTAATACAACAGTCCCTTTCTTTAGAAGGGCAAGAACTGACCTAATCTTTAGAAATAAACAAAAATACTACTATTCAACTCACTGAATTTTGGATTGTGTGTCTAAATGCATAAGAGCAGTGGACAAATCCCAACACAGAAAGACATCAGCTGAATATCCAAAGTTTTCAATCCAGAACTAAAGCTAAAAGATTTTTCCTAGCAACAAGGGTGAACTTGTAACGGTCTCAGTTCTCCAACTGCCTACCATATTGGCGAATAATCTCCATGCCAGATATTTCTCATTCACTTCCATTATAGTACTGATTTCTTTTGCTTCCTTTGGGTGTGGGGGGGAGAGTTTTTCAGGAATATCTGCTCTTTGATATGTGACAACATTTAATACATCTCCTAGAGAACGAGCTGAAAGCAGCTCTGTATCATTCTAAATCCACTTTGTTCATGCATAAACGAAGTGTTCTGAGATATCAACACCCTTGAAGTGACATATGAATTTGTTTGGGGCTGGAAAAGAATATTTTGTTTTTCAACATAGTTTCTAAACAACAATATATTCTCCCCCCAAGACTGTTAACAACCTCAAACGCACTGCAGGATGGAAACAGAAAAGTATGACTTACAGGTACATAAAGATATATGCCTTCAGCTCAGAACCTTTCAGAAGAAAAGAGAATATAGAGTATGCCACATAGCATAGTCTTTGGTAATTCTGCCTTTGCAGAATCTAGGATTGTCTTGGACAGTCTCTGTGTTGCGTAAATGTTCAATAGGTTCCTTTAAAATGAATTTTTAGTCAATGAAATTTCAGCTCATACCACCTTAGCATCTGCTTCTCCTGTACCTATGCTACTAACTCATCTACATAATTTTCACTGTTCATATAAAAATTTAACTTCTTTTCCTGTCTTTTCTGACTTTATTCTCTGTTTTATAGTATAAATTTATTTACTCTTGCAGATCAAGTTGCAGTAGTTTAAGAAATTACTGAAGCCAGTAATTGTCTTCACCTGTTAGTTACTGCCTTTCAGCAATACCACTTTCAGAGTAATTTCAGTCAACATGCTTGACTTTGCAGTGAAGCAGATTAGGAACACTAACATAGTTATTCCATTTCACCTCTGGAGTGGTAACCTGTCTCTGATTGGGAGTAAGTAACAGAAAGAAAGCAACTTGTTTTAACACCTCAACTAGGTCTGGAAGGTGTATCTTTCTACATCAGCATGATTTAACTGTAAAGCATGTTCTGGCTTCACAATTATACAAAAGGAGCAACATGAAATAAAAATCCTACCACACAAGTCTTTACTTATCAAAAAAACATTGCTCAATGGGGTAATTCAATTAACCTGGGATCACTACGTGGGTGAAAACTGGATATGCAGTTTATGTGGCATAGGTACCAAATCATCTGCAGGATTTTGGTAATTCAGTGTATGGCACATTACAAAACTAAACAGGCTTTCAGGAGTGAAGGAACTGTATAGTATAAACAGTCATTTTACAAATCCATTACAATGTTAACATTCTTTTAAATATGTAAATAAGGAATATCAGCAGATATTGATTATCGTTAATGGTAACAGTATGAGTTTAATGAAAGCATCGTGACAATAGAGTGCAAATATATTGACTATAATGTTCTTTTGTAACCGAGGTGTATTATATTTCTATCAATACAACTCTAGCAATCATCACACCTCCTAAAGGAATTGCACACAGACATTCAACCTGCAGCAAGAAGATGTAATTTCAGCAAATATGTTTTTATATCCACTATTGTTAAAATAAATATATTTACAATATTTCCATGCACAACAGCAATAAAAATGTTCTGGATACAGTGAAGAGTTGATATTTAAATGTTCCTATCAAAACAAGGTTTCAGAATGGTAGCATGTTCTGAACATACCAGAAAGCAGTATTAACCTCCAGTAGAGGAGAAAAAATGAAATAAACTGAAATACTATAAAACTGGAAAACACACCATATTATGTCATCTCTGGAGTAATATTTAAACTTGTAGTTCACTTCTGAGCAGGAGGATTAAAAACAAACTTTAAAATAAAGCAAATTCCAGTACCTATATTAAACTTCTCGGTGACAACACTGATATAAAAATTACCTATAAATTACAATAATATAAGAATATTATATTGAGATACATACAATCTACCAACTACTCTTATACTTTAATATATTTTGATTATTAGTATGGCAATAAATGCTACTTTGCTCCTCTCTCACTCTGGTTTGGAAGTTACAGGAAATTTTAATTACACCGAATAAAGAAAGTTTACATTTTATCAAGGAAGTTTTATAAGGCAATTTCAGGGTGAGCACCCAAGTCTAACAACCTAAAAACTTCAGGAAAAGTTTTCCAAATCAATTCTGAAGGTAGTGATAGTACCATTAGATAATTTAGATTAAAAATAACTAGTAAGTAATCCAATAATAGACAGTTATAACCCCAGTGGTTTTTCTAGGGATTATAAAACAGCAAGAGCAGGACCCAAGAGGTTTGTCTGCCAACCTGAGGATGAAATTTCCTAGCATTACATTATTATGCATACTCCATTTTTTAATGAAACAAAGCTTGAAGAATTCTATTAGAAGTATTTATGTCATATAAAAATACAGTAAAACCAAAAAATAATAGAATACTGTTATTATATACTACGCCAGTTAAACATTAACATGGCTTTTATGTTGTCTGCTATCACCATAGATCTTCCTGAACAAATAAAGGACATAGTCATGTAATAGGTAGGGTTAGGAGCTTTTGTAGAAAATGGTCTAGTCTTGCAGTTGAAAAACAACCAACAGTAATTTGTAATTCCTGGAGTTCAGGAGCATATAACTATTTTGAAATGCTCTTTATCTGCCTCTCTAAACAACTCTAGGAACACTTTTGAACCTTTAATAACCACAGCCATGGTCCTTTAAGGGGAAAAAAAATCCAACACAATTCAAGTTTTCTTTCTAGATATATGAAGGAATATCTTATGCCATAGTGAAAGGGTTGTTCTTAAAGAAACCTATTTATACAGTCATAGTGGTATGATGTCCGTCATTTGTGTCACAGCACTGATGGGAATACTATGGCAACAACAATGCAGAGAAAAGAGTAGCAGGAGGCACTCTAACAACAAAGCATCATTTTGAAAGATGTTTACAATACCAGAATATTTCTAATGATATACAAAATTCAACATCTCTTATATTTGTGTACATATCCACATATTGCACATATACATACCATAAAGTGGGAACACTGAATATAAATACAAATCTAAAAGCAAAAAAGAATGGTTAAAGAAATTACAAATGGAGATGACAAAGTCAGACAAAACAGGACATTAAGAGTAATCGTCAGAAGAGAGCATGCGAATGATAACAGATGGTGGAAAAAGTTAGAGGTGAACTAAAAGCCAGACAAGATAAAAACCCAAACAGGTAAAAAAAAACAAAAACCAAAAAACAAACAAAAAAAMCCACAAAAGAACACTGAGCAAAATGGCAGAGTCACAGAGAGTCACAAGAGAGCATGTGGAAACAGGCTTTCTTGATAACTGAAGTATATATACAAAGAAATATGGCAAAGTACAAAAGGCTAAATACAGTAGTCCAACTGTAAGGAACCTTTAATATGCTCCAACATTCACTAACACTTGTAAGGTGGTAAAAAAAATTATGAACAAAATTGTTTAACATAAGGTAATATTAAGCTTGCCAAGCCATTTTCCCAGCTTTCAAAAGAACACATTCATGTCTGTACTGCTGACTTCTGAGCTAGGAAAGGCAAATGCTTCAGATGGACAGCATGGAGGGCAGGAGGGGAAAAAACAATTATGAATTCTCTGTCTTCTATGCAACTGTTTATGCACTAAAATATATATGCTTTTTGCCCAGTATAATAAATAGCGATGGCATAATCTAAATATTATCATTTCTTCAGTTTAGCAGCTGTCAAATCATACCCTGACAGATAGAGAGAAAATAAAAACTATAAGCACCTAACTGGAGTATGATGTAAATGTAGATTCCAAATCTGTTCTTTATACAAAAGACTAACTGGTCCCACCGGAGTCAAAATTCCTGTATTCTATTATAGGACTGGACTGCTATGTCTTACTTAAGAGGACCAAAGAAAAGTAGCAAAGGCAGTAAGAGGCCAGGTGTTCACTTCAGATGAAAATGAAGGACTATATCTTGATACCAAGGTTCAGATTTAACTTAGATTAAGAATAAGAAAGATTTGCTAATATTTTGTATTATTTACAATGTTATAACAGTGTACAATATTATTAAAACACTCCATCAAGCTTTGAGGAAAAAGTTATGTACACTATTTCAAGAGTTCAGGAATATTACATTGAAGTCTGAAACTGCATCACTTTCCAAATACTACAATCATAACAGAAAGGAAGCCCTGCAAATAACATTCCCATTCTTTTCTTCATGTTCACAAACTATTTTAATTAAGTGTACAAATTCAGGTAATATACCTCACTTTTTCAATATAATAACCCTTTCTTTTACTGCTGATTAATCCTGGATTCTTAAATACATGTATTTAAATCACTGTGCTAAATCAGTGTTTCTCACAGCAAAAGACCCCTGTAAGGATCTGCAAGTGACATGAGCTCTCTTTGGCAGTCAGTAGTAGAATAAGAAAAATCATTTAACTGAAGTATGAGCTATTTGTAACTATCCCAGTTTGCAGAGGCTTCCTACAAGATGTCTATTGTCTATAGATAACTAAGCAGTTCTGTGCCATATGGGAGAAGTTTCAAATTTCTGAATTCTTCTGTTTAATGTTGACATGGTTATCAACTTTATTCTGTAGACTTCAACTGCTAGATTGTTAGGTAGATGATTTTCCTGGTATYGCAGGTTTTTTCTTTTTCTGTTTTTTTTTAAACTATAAATCAGTAACATAGCTGAAAACAGTAATACCTATTCTTTGTCTCATGTTCAAGGAACGGACTGGTTAACTTAAACTTTTTGGAAAAATTAACTAAACCAAACTTAATGTTTCTAAAAAAAGCATACCCTTTAGATGTATTTATTACCATTTCAGATGACAGCAAGAAACACTGAAAAGCTGTTTTCTAACAGGAAACACCATTGTTTTTTTTAAGGTAAAGAAACAAATGATAGCAAACCACCTTTAACTCATTTCACACTCTGTACTGTTTCAAACAAATTATTTTGTAACCATCACTATTTATGCACAGAATCCACTCCACAGACAGTGTATTTCATGATCATATTCAAAGAGAAAGACCTATCTCAATGAGAAACAGGCAATCCGTTACATTCTCAAGGCCCTCAAACTCATTCCCTGACATGATTTCACTCTAAATTCACAAAGGGACTGATTTACTATTTTTTTAATATGATGGTGCTGATTTCAATGAGTTTTCTTTAACTTGATTTTTTTTCCCAGTGATGAACAGAATGAACTGGAAATTCTTACCACCACTGGAAAGCACCACCCCACACCCTTAAAGTCGACAAAAGAAAAAACTGAGCGGGATCCACAATTTGCTTCAGATTCCATGCTTTCCTGATTCATAGTCTTCACTAAATTAGAAATAGTTTTTAGTTTTTTACTTTTTCATGGGGGAAGGGGAGAAAATACTCTTTACTTAAAGAAATAAAAAGTTAATGAGCAAAAGATGGATTCTTGCAGTCACACAAATGAGAAATCAAGGTGTAGAAAACAGGAACACCTTATTTTCTTACTGCAACAGAATTCTATATTCCTAGTACTAGTCCACAACTAATGCCTGCTTATTAGGATTTGTATCAAGATGCTGGAAACATTGAGCAGAGTTAAAAATATACAACAGACAGTAATCATGCTGTATGGACAAACTGAACTCAGGCACATTGGCATATGGCATCGGGGTAATTTCTTTTAATTGTTCCACATGAATCCCCATAAAGCTGAATCCTCTTTTTTACTAAAATGGTAAGTACAGTCTATGTTTCAGAAAACACATCTAGTAACCACTCAGCACATGTTTTAAAAATACCCTGTCACTTATTTCAGGAAACTGTAACAATATGCGGCATCAAATTTATTTATATACCAGTAACGCTGGGAAATAGATGCTGCTGCCATTAGCAGTGAAACAGTTTTGCACCAGAGCTGAATAGAAAGCTTAAGGTTGAGGACAAAATCCCTGGAAAAAAAGGTGAAGATCTCCCTGATGATAACATGACTATTTCAGTTTTCTTAGATAGAAACACTATAGTATGGGGGAAAAAAACAAAACAAAAATCCTGTAATGCTGCTGAATGCTACAATTCCAAAGCTAACACAACATTGTACTGCCAATTCAAATATATATTCAGTAAAATCCAATAAAARGAACGACATTCAAAAATAAAGCAAAAATCAAGTTATTAATATTATGATGCATAATGCCATTTACTATTTTACTTGTGTATTTGTACACTTGAATACATTTTTATACATTAAATGGCTCTATTTAATTTTCAGATTTGAGGCATAAACAGATTTTGATAGAACAAAATCTGTTTATGCTTCAAAATTGAAAATTAAACTTCTGCTAAGGCAAACAAAAGAAGAGTTACCCATGAGCCACTGGCTGGAGAATGTGACATCGCAGTAAGAATTTATGTTAAATCACCTACGTGATCATTAGATGTATTTCAACTTTAAATTTATGCTTTTTAAAATGAAAGTAAGTCACATTTTAGTCACTTGGGTCAAATCCTTTGAAACAGTGACTGTCAATATCACCTGTTTCATACATAATGCATTTTGCATTTTTGCCCTGCTGCCAGTTAGTCTCTCGCGTTATGGAGTAGCAGAAAAACAGATTTCATAGCATCTACTAAACAATTCAGGTATTTCTGAATTAAGGAATGGGGATATTGTTTATAGTGGAATGCTTTTCTATCAATTACCTACTCATTCTAAATACACTTCTTCCTAAAATTCCACCTATAAATGACATTTCTTCATTCCAAAGTAGAAGAAATCAGCCTTCTTCTCACCTCCAACCCTTCAATTCCAAAAAAGACATGTTTAACTGCACAAGAAAGAAATGCAGCATGCACAAGAGATACTGTGTTTAAAACACATTAATTGGTATAAACCTAATGAGAACTTATAAAGCATCATTCTATTAATGACCAAGAAAGATTCAAACCTATTTCTTTGCCCCTTCTTTCCTAATACTGGTGTTTGAGGATTCTATTTTTAGATTAATACAATAGGAGTCTATCAGTACTGTGGTGCTTCCAATAGAGCTTACTGTGTAGAGTTTTGGACTATTTCAAACCATCTGAGATATATATTTCCATGCTATGTGATATTGCTATTGGTCTATGAAGAACTCCACATGTATGATATAAGATTAGCTATATCCAGTTAATTAACTGCATGCTTTGTAGGCAGAAGGCAGCTATCATCTAGACTTCCACGCTTTTCCAAACTAGATTTCACTTGGCAAAATTAAGGCATTAAGACATATTAAAAATAATTACAAAGTACATAGCTGACTTCTATGTATTATGATATCTGGTTACTACCCTTTACATGAAAAAAGGGTAATCTTTTTGAATTCTGACACTTCTGAAAGGTGTGAAAGGAAAGGATTTCTTCAAAATACAATTAACTGAAGGAAAAGAATTTAACAAAAGATTAAAATCCTGTGAAATTTGACTAGTTCAGAATTCCCTGTAATGGTAACAGCTCCCTCTGAAGAACTAGCTACAGATACTGTAGTCAGACGCTGTAGAACATCTGAAGAAAGATCTTTGATAACAAGAGGAATCTCACTCAGCTAACACACATACCCAATGTCAGGCCCCTCATCCTGCAACCAGGAATGGCTATATATGCTCCTGAGCTTGACAGCTTCAACACTACCCTCATCAAACTGCAAAACTTCTCTCTTCCTTTGCAGGCGGAGGGAGGGAGAAGAAGGGCTAGTCTTCCATTCCCTTGTGGATGTAAAGAATCAGGGTACATCACTGCAATATGATTCCAGAAATATACAATGACTCTCAATAACCACTTCCCAACAACCACTTCCTAACCTAATGATACTCTAAGTCGACCAAGAACTGTAGTATATTGCACAAGCATCTCTTCTAAAGTCAGCTGGTATGAAATCATCTACCATGTCCCTTCTGTAAAGTTTCTTCATCATTTCATATGAAGAGATATGAGGTAGAATCCTCAAATTTGAGAAAGGGATTGTATAATTAGCTGTAGGACTCCAATATGCTATCGCCCACTTTCAGGGGTGCCACAGAAAGCCAGAACAATCTATATGATGACACTGTTCCACTACCTCAGCATTTCGCTCTCCTAAAGATGTAGCCTGCTTTCTAAGGTTGTGGAGAGTCAGTCTGACCACATCTCAACCAGTGGCTACCTAATACAGTTGAAGGGGCATAATGACAAATACAGTATAACTAAAACCTATATGAACTTTTGTACCTCATTCTTGAAGGCTGCTAGGGATAGGGTGGGGCTAGGTAGTGATATCTACATAAGGAGAAGTCTATGTGCATGTGGAAAAGTGCTTTGAAATAAACCTCATGTAAACAGGCTACAAAACTAGACATACAAAAAGCAAGTCGACAGGTGCTATAAGCTACTAATGCTCAGATTCTGCCTTTTAATTTAAGGAACTCACCTATTGTGATTCAAATCACAGGTACTTCCAGAGGCAACTCAGCCCACTTACCTCTGCACAGAGGACAAGTAGACTCCTAAACTGGGAAAGGTATTTAAATACAGAATCAGCAGGGATGAATACTAATTTCTAAAAAGTCTTAAGAAAAAGAAAGGATTTTTTAGATGACAGTGGAGCTTAGTATGACCTCACATGGAATTTAATGGACATCACACATCTAGGGCATTTGAGAATTTGTAACTCAAAGCATGCTGATTGCATCTACACTGAAGATACTGCTCAACTACCTAAGCAAGTAATGTTATCAAGTGCTGCCAACATGATAGGCTGCACAGAGGTCATGCAAACAAACCTGATATGTGCTGAGTTCTGTACAGGTGCACTTGGATACTGGTATCCAGGCTAGCCAGTTCAGAGCTAGCTCACAATCTGTAACCACGAAGAAGAGGTCAGAAATAGAAAACTGATAATAAGCCTGCAAGTTCCAGGATGTATTAAAGGTTTGGTTCCCCACCACCTTGTTTAACCAAAAGTTCCATTCATGGGAACTTTCTTCCTAAACCATTAAGAAAAAGATAATCTAAGCATACTTTCATTTTTTCTTAAAAATACTACTAATAATACAGTCTTGTGTTTAAAACAATGCTCTTCTATTTATATTTTGTAATTCTTGTTACAAACCCCCCAAAATCTGGAATTTTGCATTTGTTATATCAAATTTCAGAAAGGAAAAGGATTTAAAAAATTGTCTCTCTTGGACTCGTGTTAGACTTTGACTAATACCAGAATCCTATTTTTTCTGGACATATCTTTTTTAATCACTTAAGTTTGTATTTTGTACTTCCATGAGTTTCTTTCTACTTCAGCATAACATACTCTCAAAAGTCTAACTGCTCTGTGAAGTTACTCCCACAAATTTTCATAACAAGTTCTTAGAAAATTCCTACAAGCCTGAAAAACAGGGAAGAAAGAACTTTCGCCATATCCCCTGCTCAACAAACTATCACTAAGCCTACAAAAACATGATCAGGAGATCATAGTAAAAATGTATCTATAAAACATATTTTAGTATTTGTTTATTCCAACCTCCTTCAGGCTGTCTGAAAACAGACATTTCTGTGCCTTTCTTATCTTGTCAGACTCATGAATGAATATGTACATGTATACAAATTGCATATGCTTATGTACTCCTTAATTAGCATAGCTCATTATTAAAATTGTAATTAATAGCTATCTAAGCATCAAAGAACTTATACTTTTTTATTTTCTATTTTTGTCAGTAAAATGGGAACAAAATAGTTCAGGCAATTTTACGTATATCCTTGCAAACACTTCACAAAAGCAAAATATGTTTCTTAGTCAATCCATTTCCTTCAAGCAAAAGTTTGTATAGTGCAGAAATGAAAGGAAATTTAACAGTAACACAGTCCCCATGGAATTCTTCAGATAAGAAACGGTATTTTTTTATTCACTGGCAAAGGAATGACTAGCTTTCATATGGGATTCCTTGTTCTTTTTAAGATAGCTTAAATGTGTGATTCAAACTATAAGTTACTGGTCAATGGTTTAAAACAGAAAAAGCATCAGAAAAGAGGTTACCTATGCCATCCTTGACATGTAATTCTCACCAATTAACAGTCTAATTACTGTGTTTGTCCAAAGATGTTACATGTAATATATGGATACAATACACAGGAATAAACAGTAACTTAAATTGACCCCTGGAAGCTCCAAGAGGTACCATGACAAGAGGCAATGGGCACAAACTGAAACACGGGAAGTTCCATCTGAACATGAGGAAAAACTTCTTCACTGTGAGGGTGACAGAGCACTGGAACAGGTTGCCCAGAGAGGTTGTGGAGTCTCCTTCTCTGGAGATATTCAAAACGCGCCTGGATGCAATCCTGTGCAATGTGCTCTAGGTGACGCTGCTTGAGCAGGGGGGTTGGACTAGACGATCTCCAGAGGTCCCTTCCAACCTCAACCCTTCTGTTAAAGAATATTCTCTTAATGCATAGTTACACGGGTCCAAATGCTACCACTGGGGAAGCAATCAAAGCATTTTTAGATGATTAGCCCTATTTAAATACAAAAGGGGAATAAATCATTGCAGTATGTAAAACAAAAGATTCTTACAACCAACATGACATGTGACAACATGGGCTTTTCCTTACAGTGAGCACAAGAAAAAACACCTAAATCTAGGTTTTATTATAATATAAACCAAACCCATGAACATTTTATAGAGAAAACCCAGTATGACACAGAACTGAAAGAGGATTGTAAATACATTTCTCTTCACTCACTGTCTTGGCAGGTGAGCCCCCTTCCTTCAGGTCTGTATTAAAGCCAAGCTAGTTCAGAGGTTTAATTGCTCCCTCCACAGCCCCTAGAGGCGTTTCCAGAAAACTTCTCCTTTCTGTCACCCCAACACAAAGGCACAGCTACCATCTCTGGCTTCAGAAGGCCTTGCACCAAAAATTGTTGGAGGCGGGGAAATATCACAATTTACTAGCTCTCGCCTCATTTTCTACCCTCCGTATCTGCTTTGGACCATGCCGAAACCGGGAAAACGCTCCCCACGAGACACCACCATGCTTCGCCGCCTGCCCTCAGCTTCGAGAGGGTTCTCTGGGGACGCCGGCAGCGGGCGGCAGCGGGCGGCAGCGGGCGGMCCCGCCCTCACCCCACCCGGCCCCGCCTCCATTTGCCGCCGCGTGCCCTGCACGACCGTAACGGACCGGCTCCCTCGGCGCCAGTCACGGCCTGGTAAGGGAGAGACTTCTAATCACATATAAGCTATGTAAGCGAGTAACGGAGATACCGCCCTCCCGTGGTCTACTGCAGCTGCGCGGTAGAAACTGCACCACAGGCATGCACGGAGTCTGTTGCTCTAGCTGGCAGTTAAAGGAAATGGGGGACAAAGGGAAGCTGTAGTTTTTGGAAACTTTTGTGTGAATAAGTGTTCATAAGGAATGCTGCCCTCTGCAAGTTCTAGCCCAAGTTACCACAGTCTGGCCTACATACAGTTCTGTGTTTCACAGGTTCAACTGGATAAATTATTACGTTCATGCTTTCCCAAAGCCACTTTAGTGCAACACTGTTGGCACAGACTAAGTGGCATGAGAAAAAAACCCTGTATTTAGAGTCTATAAAGCACTTTAGGGATCTTTCAAAATGAACGGTGTTATAGACATAAAAGGTATTAGCAAGAGCAGCTGCAGCATTGCATGGTATTAGAAAAATCTATGAGAAAAAGTGAACCACCCTTTCTCCACTAACTATGGAAAATTATAGAGAAGAAAATGAAAAGCAATTTGGTATAAGATTTCTTGTGATGTATTAAATGGGAGAGCAATAGCATCTGAGTTTGATCCCAGTTCATTATAATTAATAGGATTAAGATCAAGCCTTACTTACTAATTCATATCTCACACTATAAAAGGCATGAATTTACCTCTCATGTCCTTAAATATATATAAAATATGTATATAAAATATACATATTTAAAAAATCAAATTCAGTAACATCATTTGATTATTTCCTTGTGACCCAACTCCATCTGCCTTTAATTATCTGTTGTTCTTATTCCAATCCTTACAACTTTTTCTATGGAAGAATTCTCTCATTGTCATATGTTTGTAGCACAAAATGACCCTGGCTTGCAAGTAATTAATGATAACAATAATAAAAATAATAGTTATTTCATACTCTGATTTCTGCAAAATTATTTTTTCACATTATTTGATGTAACTTTCAGACCAAAGATGCATGGCCAGTTATGCATGAACTGCAAAGAAATTTAACACTTTATATACTAATGGAGTAGGACTGAACTTTTAATGACTTGATATTAACACAAACGTGACTAGTAAAGATACAACAGCTTTTGAAAGGTGAATTAATTAGCTGCTAAATTKTAAATAAATTTCTCATTACTAAAAATATCATGTCTTACTAGTATATAAAAAGAGGACTGCTGTAATTGCATGTTTTCTGTAGGTAGAAATGTAAAATATTTTTCATTGTTATTAGAAAAAAAACCCTACTGCTCTGGTAAAATACTTTCTATGTGCATAGCTCCTTTCATCCTGACAGATCCCAAAACTGTTCTAGAAATTGCAAACACACGGATTGCTTCTCAAAGCACTGAAATTCTGGGCCAGGAGCAGTACACTAAAATGATTCTGGAAATGGAACTGAAAACTAAATTATCCAATGGAAATGATGGAGTGTAGCGCTTTAGACTTAAAGGAAAGCAACTACCAAAATTCAATGGGATTGTACAAAACTTGTACAAAACATACTTGCTAAACAGAGCCAAAGAATCAGATGAAACTGCATTATAAGGATACGTAAAAATGTGTTACAGCAGTTTGATGGGCAGCACCTGATTCTCCACTTTGAATTTTGTTTTACTGTACAATAAATCTGGTATAAAAAGTGGGGGACGAGATCAACAATTTTCTATTAAATTGATTCAAAGCCCACTGAAATCAGTGGTATTTCCTGTAGGGCTTACACAATCTGCCAAAACTATAGCTCTGAAAACTGAAGACCTTAATTTAAGCATAAAGTGAGATAGCCTACATATTTCAACAACAGATCTTTATTAAACATTTGCATGGAATGTTATCTGTCAGTATAGAATACCTCGTAATAAAATCTAGAATGAGGTATTCAAATGTCGGGCCTGATCAAAGCAAGGTATGCTCTTGACTGTAGACTGCCTTTGTAAAGTCAATGCTTAACAGAATATCAAAAAATTGTATTTTTTTTATGTTTTGCCAAGATGTATAAATTTAACGTAGATACTATGGCTCCTTCATAGACCAGTACTCAAATAATGGAAAATGTGCAATTTTGTATTTCTTCACTGCATCCTCACTGAACCTGTCAGTAGTTAGTATGAAATAAAAGAGTTTTTGTAAAGTGGACACAATATTTCTAGCTAGAAATATGCATGTCCACTGACTCAGTGTGCCTAGCCTGCTAGGCCATTGCTAATGATGGTCAGACACAACTGATGTGGGATAGACTCAGGCTTGTAATCTAAAAYAGAAAAGTTTGGGATATTATTTCCAATCCTCCTTGTCTCCTGCATTCTTCTGACAAAGTGCAAGGGGATGAATAGCTTGAAAAGGTTTTTTAATGGAGAAAAAAAAGAGATTGTCTCATTAATAATGAGATCAGCATACAGTTATAAATAAGAGTTCTATAGGTCTTCAGTCTTCATGGAAAAACATTTAAAAATCATACTGAAGAGCATTTTCTGACAGATTATAGGCACATGATGGGTTTTATCATTATTGAGACACTGCACAGAGCATTTCTGAAGAAAATGGAATATTAGTTCTTGAAAGTAGGAATTAAATGGGGRAAATCTTAAAGGAATAATGTGAACAACGATCAGATTAAAGTTTCAGATAGATCTGTACTCTTTTTTTTCTGCTTTGTCTAAAAGTCATGTCCATACTCTATAAACCTGAGTGAAAAAGCTAGTTTTGCATATAAATGGAGTGACTTCACCATTTGATAATGACTTTTTATTTAAATGTAAAAAAGACAGAAAAAGAGCACAAAAAATACCACAAAATCCACACCAGACTTTTAGCTGTAGTAATCACAACAGACAGAATCTCTGACTAACATGGGATTGTATCATTTGTAAATTTTATCATGCTTCACATTTTGGTGACACTGCCTGTTTCAGCCTAGTAGAAATGACAAAAGGTGTTTTGATTATTTCTGCAAATTAGGAGTTTGTATTAGGGTTGCAGTGGAAATGTCATGAAAACACATCAGATAGGCTATTAATTTTCATCGGCTAATTATGCCTCCAAATCTAAGACCTACCAAGAAAAGGCATGTTTTTCTTCATAAGCAGAAGTCACTTTGAGTCACTTAAGATCAACACAAGTGACACAGGGACATCATTGCATTTCACTTCACAAGATATAAGAAAACTAGTGATAAAATTAACTGCTTCATCCATTACTGATATAAGGATTAGTAATATTGATTTATTATTAAATAAATAAAGAATAAAATTTCAAGTCTTTAACATCTGACAATGTTTATATAACCATCAGCAAGAACTCTTACTGATTTCAAGTAAGATTATAGATGCTCAGACCTTACAGAATTCAAGCCTGTGGTGTTTAAAAGAAAACTTGCTGTCCTGTAATAACCATCTGTCAAAACACCAGTGTTGTATTATATGCAATTTGCATTATATGCCCTAGACTAGGGCAGATTTCCCAGATTTCTCAAAGAAGATGTTCTGTTCTGGTATAGGAAATGGAAGTATTTAAATACTGTAGTGTTCAAAAGTAGCCACAATTTTTATTACAACATGGTATTAGGACCAAAATATTGGAAAGAGTTATGACCTAATGGGAACAATGCGGATTATTGGAATACCTTATTTGAACTTATCAGCATTAGTCTCATACATTTTAAAGTATTACGGGATATTTTGAACTTTCTCAGACATGCCACTGTTAAAAAGAGTATGATATAGTGTCTCATGTCTCCATATTTTTTGCAGGTCTGTGTGACTAATACAAATCCACTGTATTTTATGTGATGCAGTACATGGCATCTATTTTCTGACATCCAGAGACGATGAATTCCTAGAGGGAATTTAATGTCTCATGATGATGTTTCTCTATGCATCAGTAGAAGCAAGCACATCTATTCCTTCACTAATGCTATTAGCAACACTACTGTGATTTTTTTTTTTTTGACTGTGTGCCATGTATCACAATTGTTTTTTTTTGACAAGAGTTTGAGGATGTATATTATTTCTCAGACAATGCACAGTGGATGCCTCATTGTTTAAAAAGGAGACTCTATAACCTGAGGGATACTGCCAAGTCTCATTTCTTTAAAATCAATTTAAGAGATCTGTGTTCAGACTCAGCTGGAATATGGAAGCATACACTTTTTGATCAAATCACTAAAATACAAGTACTTACAGTTCCTTTCTGTCTGCATACAATGTTTGTCTTGTGGTAGAAAAGCTTAGAGGTCTTCACAGAACATATGATGTCAAGTGTATTGTACAACATATTTGCTGATGGATTCTACTCTTACTCGGATTAAAGCACACACACACCAGGTTGCAATATCTTTTGCATCTTAGAGAAATCTGTCTAATCATCTGAATTCATTGTTTGAATTCATATCATTTCAGTAAGATTTCAGGAGAAAGTGAAACAAGCAATTAACCTAGCCACATAGCATCCTTTCTTATACAATTAGACATCAGTGCCATAGGGCACTTTGTGTTTGTTTATTCATTTGTTGTTTTATCGCAGGGACATTAGGGGAATCCAGTTAAAATCTATCTGCAAGGTGAATTTCTAAGCTGATGACCAAATAGTGGTCTCTGGAATGCAGATTATGTTCCATTATTTGGTTTAGATGTATACCTTTCACATGGTCTCTGGAGAACAGTGAAAAGGTTTGCACTCTCCTTGACTGCTAATATTCTAGAGTTCTATCAATGATAGCTGAAATTCTAATGATTATTTTATCTATTATTTATTTATCATTAATCTTGCTTTTGAACTGAAATTATTACAGAATCACAGAATCACAGAATCACTGAGGTTGGAAGGGACCTCTGGAGATCATCTAGTCCAACCCCCCTGCTCAAGCAGGGTCACCTAGAGCACATTGCACAGGATTGCATCCAGGCGCGTTTT